>NC_138822.1:56465828-57065828 GCF_965178545.1 Coloeus monedula
TTGCTTTCCCTTTGGTAAGGAAATTTATTGCCAGGATGTGAAGTGATGGGAGTATTCCTTCAGAATCAAATTTGAGATTGAAAGCTTTTTCATAAGGCTTTGTTTTCACACTAGAATCTGTGACTGAAGAGAGCTATTTTCAGAAAAGCTATTTGCTATTCAGTAAGTCTGTCAAAAGTAAAAAAAAATATTTCCTCTAGACTGCAGCATTTTTTCAAAGAATTTTTTCATGACTCATAAAACTCACGTTTTGTTTGAAATGAAAGAAAAATAAAAAGGAAATCTTCAGTTCAAATGAAAAGTACGTAATTTCAATTCAAAGCACATTTTCGTGTCTTGGATTAAGGAAAAGCATGTTTCTTAACCTGCTTCATGGTATACATGATGAAAATGGAACATTTGAAAAAAAAAGAAAAAAACAAACTCCCAAAACATTACCTTATATAGAAGAATATTTTACCTTTCCTCCTCAAAAAAAAATCTGTTAATTCCACTAGTAGAAAGCCTATTTGAAGAACAACAAAAAAAAATCCAATTACATACAGAAAGTTACATAGAAAAAAAGGTAAGTTTCCTCTTCTGTTCTTGTTCTGTTTGTTTTTGAAAAGACAATATAATATGAATGTTCAAAATAAAAAAAAAGAGAAAGCAGAATGGAAAATACATTTTTAGAACCTCATTTTTGAAGCTCTAAGGAATACCAGTAGAAATTATTTAAAATAAATTACATTTCATAATACAATCTAGTGACATCTGACTTTGTGACTTTTATGAACAATATTTTTATGGAAAATCTCCCAAGATATTTTAGATAAGCTAAAACTTTCACATAACAATTTCAAATACTGCGTGTTGAGACATCATATTTTGAAAATGAAGTATGTTTTTTGCTGAAGAGTGTTATTATGTTATTGACATTCTTATCAGACATTGAAAGTAAAAGCTTAAATACTGTTTGCAGAGGTACATTCATCCTACTGCAGCTGTGTTCATTCTTGCCTCTTAATCCTTTTTCTGAATAACGTGAAATATTCAGTTCAGTAGAATAACACTTCTATTTTTTCTGGTTTTTTTTTTTTCCAATCATATTTTTCCATTATCCTGAGAATAGTACTATGGAGATGCAGCGCATCTGCATTGCAGTTATATAGAAATGCACACGTTCCCCTGGATGGAATTAAAAAAAAAAAATTATTTCTTTTCAATGTGGTAGAATTACTTAGCTCTGGAAAACAGAAGCTCTTACAGACAATTGCAGGAACACTGGCCCTACTGTAAAAGCAATGACAGGAGTCTTCCTTTCTCAGCAAAGCTAAAAAGCTGATCAAAGGAGGGGATTGTCCTGCTTTTCTCTGTCTGGTGCAGCCTTACCTCAAGTCCTGTGTGCAGGAGATATAAAGCTATTAGAAAGTCTCCGAGGGAGGGCAACAAAAATTGTAGAGGGTTCTAGAAGGGAAGAAATAGGAGGAATGGGTGTGGTCACTTGGCTTGTTCAGCCTGGAAAAGAGGAGACTGAGAGGAAACTCATGGCAGTGTACGACTTCTTACGAGTTCTACAAATTCTATGAATTCTTAGGATAAGTAATAATCAATATTACCATCTTGTTTTAAAAATAATAGTAAGCATTTGTTGAGCTACAGGCTGAAGAGCAGCTTTTTGTCTTGGCCAAATCTATTAATAGATTCATGTTAATTAATTCATAATTAAATAAGACATATTAATAATTCATATTAAAAATGTCCTTGATTTTCATAGAATGATTGAATAGCCTGAGATGGAAGGCACCCACCAGGATCATTGAAGTCCCACTCTCTTGTCCTGCACAGGACACATCAAGAGTCACACCATGTGCTTGAGAGCATTGTCCAAACACTTCTTGAACTCTGTCAGGCTGGTGCTGTGACCACTTCCCTGGGGAATCTGTTCCAGTGCCCAAACACCCTCTAGGGGAAGAACCTTTTCCAGATATCCAGCCTAAACCTCCCTGACACAACTTCAGGCCATTCCCTTGGGTCCTGTCACTGCTCAGCACAGAGAAGAGATCAGTGCCTGCCCCTCCTCTTCTCCGCACAAGGAAGTTGTAACTGCAGTGAGCTCTCCCCTCTGTCTCCTCCATGCTGAACAGACCAAGTGACCTCAGAAGCTCCGCATACAGCTTCACCTCTGGGCCCTTCTCCACCATCTTTGTGACCCTCCTTTGGACACTCTCTGTTAGTTTTCATATTGTGAGAAATGGGGGGAAAATGACAGATGAGGGTAGAAGTCAAATAACAGCATGGTAAAGGTAACTCTCCTTGCTTCATTTCATATTTCCCTAAACAGCTCTGTTGGGAACCCTGTTCAAAAGCAAGGCTTTACTGAAAGGCAGTGGATATCAGTTATGTAAAAGATAATTTATTTTTATTTAGAATAAGAAGCAAAAGAATTTAATTTATAAAAGCATTTGAATAGTGGCTGTATTTTAGTAAGAATTTGTTTACATTTGTTAAAATTCTTTGTGTTACAACAGGCACCTGACTCCAAAGAGTATTCAGTGCTATTGAAATTCTACAGATGGCTCTGTGAAATGACAATTTCATATTCCCTCTTTAATTCAAAGATTTTATTCCAAAGTTATTTATTTTATGAATTAGCTACATTATTGTCCTGGGTTGCAGTGTATTCTATTACCATCCCCATCAGCCGTTGAAATCAGGTGGGGCAGTGTTTCCTTGCCTCCTCCCCCCAGGCTATCTTGCTGTTAATGGCCCATCATTGTCCTGCCCCATGACTCATAGATAACTCCCTCTGGACTATCATCTGTTAATGGGCCCAATCAACACTTGGCCTCATGACTCATTACCCCATTGTGAGATGCTCCACCCAGAGGGAGGAACCAAGCATCCCAGCGTGGATATAATCTGAGATTCTGAACACCAGAGACATCCCTTCCACTGGATTTCCAGAGGACAGGAGCTACACAGCCACCACTGGACCTCCTGAGGAAGAGCAGACCCTTTTCTACAGGATCACTGCTTCAGGGGGCTGCAGCCATAATTCTAGCAGATTGCTACCACCATCCTGACTAACAGGGACTCAGGTTGTATCTTGACTCTGTCAGTTTGAACCAGTGTTCTCTTTTAGTCTTTCTTTTTTCCCTTTTCTTTAATTTTCCCCATTAAATTGTTATTCTGACTTGGTGCCTCTCACTGGTTTGTTTTCAAACTAGCACAATTATGTAAGGAATAAGGACATGAACGTGAGGTATTATATATATTTCTGTAATTTTTAATGGCAAGATGCTGTTTCTTTTACTTGAGTGTGCATCTGCCTGATAATTGCAACTTAAGGTATTGCTGCTGTTTACAGGCATCCAATAGAGATTTACAGGAATATTAGTATAGCAGCATCAAAAGGAAGCAAGAGCTATCAAAGTTAGTTCCTTCTTAAAAGTCTGAATTACTGTTTCTTTATTGCTTAGATAGTCACTTGATTCATAGAGCTTTGCTTAAAGAATTTAATAGGTTTTGCAAATGTAATTTCATATTTTATCTGGTTTTTCCAGTGATATGTTCTTGTTGATAGCACAAAAATAATATTTTAGTCTGTGGCTGGATGAAATGACAGCTTTGCCATTTAACGACCACATATCGGTATCTCAGCAGAGCTCCAGACCTCCGGCTTAGCAACCTGTGATAATGTTGTTTAACAGTGTTTTATGACACACTGATTAGCAAACAGCATGCACCAAAGGCTTAGTAAGCTGGAAACCTCTTTGGCCCTGTGATGTGATGCTGTATTTTACATCTTACGGGATTTGGGAAGGGGAATCCAGCGTTTTTCTTTGGGAGGTGTATGAATGAATGTAATAGGTGTATGTATGAATATAATGAATATGTATGACAGGAAAAATACATCGTGGAAAAGACTATAGGGTATTTGAAGAATAGTTTCTGTTATACACTAGGGCAGAAAGATAAAACACAATTTGCGTATTTAAGAAAACACTTACAAGGTCTGAGCGAGGGTAAGAGCAGAGAGATAATATTGACTACTTGATGATTTTGACTGCCCAACCTGAAAATAGGACTGTTTGCTTCTCTTTAGTAAGTGAAAATTTATGATACAGCTGGCTGTAAATGTATTGACTTTAGTTCTGTTTTTAATCTTCATGGGGTGTGCCTTTCAGATCCTTAAGTGATCTTTTAAATTGCTTTATAATTTTGTCTTCACATTAAAGCAAACCTCATTTTGATGGATAGCATCTAACCTAATAATTTACTTCCAAATTAAGGTTAAAACAAAAGGTTAATTACCTGCATAATAATATTATTGATGATCTTCTTTAGCTGTTCTTGTTATAGTATTTCTATACTATAGAAGAACTAGGGGTGGTGGCATATCAATATTCACCTGTTCAGCCTAACATAAAATTTCAGACCCACTAGTGAGGTGCAGCTCCAATTTGTGTTAACATTTCATTGGTACTAACATGTTTCCCCAGCCTCCCTTTTACACCAAAATCCCAAAAAGGAACTTACAGAAATTTCTATTGGTAGAAATTTTCTAATGTTTCTACTGTCAGAAAACATCCCATGACTGTAGGAATATATTTATTGACTATTTCTAGACTACCTGAACTGCAATTTGAGTCCATAACATCCAGATTAATTATATTCTAAATAAACTGCTAATTTCCAGAATAAATAAACTTGAAATTGACAAGGTTTAAGCTAACAAAAATTTATGGAGTTTATTTGGACCATTTCATATTTCTCAGTGAATTTTTGTGAAATGGAGACACAAAGAGGGACCCAAACTTTCATATATCACATATATATGAAGGAGGGGTATACTGTTTTAAACAATCAAAGATTGTGCTTTTTTCATGGAGTGGCATTACAGTAGGTGTTCCCCTCAGCTAGTTATCTATGCTGACTTCAAGTGTTTTTTACAGCTGCTGGGTTTCACACATTACCCAGCACTATGGTTTGGAGCTCAGCTGTAATCCCCATTTCTTGGTCATTTTTTGTGGGGTAGGGCACTCTGCCAGAATGCCAGTTGTACGAAGCCCATTGTGCCAGAACTCCTGCCTGTCTTGCTAAAACAGTCATGGAATTTTTCTTAACAAATTATTTGTCACAGAGAATTGTAAATTGTGACTTTTGAGATATAAGGGGGTCCATTACTCTATACTTCTGAGAATATTCTTTTCCAAAGGGTGGGACTGTGGTCAACAGACAGGAAAATCAAAATGCTTGTAGAGCAGTTCTCTTCAGTCCAGCCACTACAACCTCTCATAAGCTCAGTCAGATTTCTTGGCTGTTAGGCTGTTTGGAGAATATCTTCTTTTAATATAGTATGGTAATTGTCTTATTTCCAAACTCACCAAACAGTTTTCTGGAACTTTTTTTTTCTGATTAATGGTTGCAATCTATTGTGAATTATTGGAATTTGTGTTACTGTTTGTGAAAGTTACTAATTTGACAATGACAAGTATCTATAGATGAAGACCTCTAATCTCAGTGAAGACAAGGAATTACATCAAACTATCTTTTTATATCAAAATATGATGGTTCAGTACCTTCACCAGTGTGAAAAACTGAAGATCAAATACATTTGACAGTAAAGAGAGATTATCTGGAAGCAATTGTGTTTCAAAACACCAATGAAAATGTAATGAAATGTCCACAGAAGTGATTTTTTTGAGGAGAAAATAATTTATGTTGTTGTTGTTTTGTAATTCTTATGTAATATGTTTTGAGAGACCAGATACAATACTTCATTACTCCAATTTTGTTTCATTCTAGCTCTACTGGCATTAAGAGAATTAAACTGGTGCTCACGTGAAATGTAAAAGTAAATCAGATGTTCTATTTTAATTCTTCCTCTTTGGTTTTACATTTATTTAAATTTCTTTTAAGTCAATGTCAAAAGCCTTCTGGGAGCAGAAGCATATTAGACACTTGACTTCTTTCACTGAAACTGTCAGCTTCAACACAAAGTTAATCTGCAGAGAGAAAGCAGTTCTTTAGAAGTATTCCTCAGTCTTTTCCTCTTCTGTAATGTGTTGATTTTTATTTTTTCCATTGTGTAGCACACCCATTTGAGTTTGAGTATAAAAATACACAAAAAGTGATACTAAAATATAAGCTTTTAAAGAAGAGACTTGGGTATGATATCTAGCATTAAGGATAGACTTTCCATTTGTTGAAAACACTTTGGACTCTCCCTCCAATACCTTCTTTATATATTCCCATAGCTATTTGTTTTCTGTGTTTTGTCAGCAATTTTCTCTTTGCTAGGTGTTATACTCTAGTTTCCATGAAAAGTTTGGACCTGTTCAGATGAAATTGCAATATGTGATGGCCAATTCTCAAGCATATTGCTTTAGCACAGGCAGAGGGGAAGTTTGGCTATAAATGTGAAGAAAAAGCAGTTGGAATTCTTTGGCATGAGAGATAATACTGTAAAAAATAAAGACAAGTATTTTGAACCCTTTCAAAAGTAACAAGCTCTTTTTTCCTATGTATTACAAAGGCATAACTTGAGAACTGGAACTGAAATCATTAGGGTATTGGTCTTGCAGCTCTTAAAGGAGATAAAAACCATTTAATATAAACATGTACATTGGAAGTTATTTAGAACAAATTTTTAATATTCTGGGTAAATCCATTATTTATTCACTGCTTTGGTCTGTAAAAAGAAAACTGTTTGAAAGAATAAGTAATGTGGCAAGAATACAGAAGATAAAAACCAAGACATATTTTACAGAATGTTGAACTCAAAACTAGCATTAAGATTTAGTTCAGAGAAAAAAGAGCCTGAAAGCTTTTGAGTGGAAAGGCTTAACCTGGGAAAGGTTGAGAATGTAGTTTAAAAGGAACTGTAGAAGTAGGACCAAGATCTTGTTTTCTCCATTTTAAGTTTGGCCTTTTGCAAAGTTAAAGGCAGATGGAGCAATTGAATGAGACTTCACAACATGCTGAACTTCAAGCACACTGAAGTAGCAGCTGTGTGTGTTTTATCCCCTAGGGCACACATTACTACAAGGTAAGACAGGGACGTTGCATCTTTCTTTTTTATGCACATATTCTCAGGAGGTGGAACCTCTGTTCAAAGAACACAAGCCAGCTGAGGACTTCTTAAGACTGTCAGGGTCATTAAGAATTCCATTTGTTCACTTTACCGCTGATTGAGAACAGACAGGCACAAAAAAGAATTGAGACTTTTTATTCTTAGTCAGCATCTTGAAATCTGAGGATGGTTCTGAGGGTGGGCCATGTTTCCCTCCTTTCACTCCTTCACTGCATATGTTCCATGTCATGCTACAGGATGAATTTTGTATAAATGGACAGTGTCCTCCAGAAATCTTTAGTGCTCACAATTCCTGTTAACCAGAGGACATGATCATCATGACCCACCTGACAACAGGAGACAGTACAGGGGTAGGTGGGACTGAGGAGGAATAATAATGACAAAATGAATTAATGAATTTTTTGACAGGTCAGCTGCATTGTACATATGTGCTACTTGATGTCATACTTGTTTCATAAAATGTTATTTTCGTGGATTCTGGATTACTCATAATCAGGAAAATTATTTAGCCATCAGAGGCAATATGTTTCAAAGGAAGACAGTAAGTCTGTTTAGACAGACTAACCTATAAGTGACTGAATCGTGTCAAAATTTAGGCTGAAAAAAACCCCAAAAGAAAGTAAAAGAAATAAAAAACTGGAAAACCTGTCTTTCTAACCCTATCTCTATCTTTTCACACAGTAAACACATCCAAGTGTCAGGCTATAGTTTGAAGTTAATTCATTTTTCTGTCTATCTCAGCTGAATATTTTTGAAAAGCAGAAAAAAATAAGACTTTAAGCAAACTAAAAGCTCATAAATGCTCAGAAGAAGATCACAGAGATTTAGTATATGCAAGATCACAGAATCCTAAAAGCATAGAATTTTTGGAGTTGGAAGGGACATGAAAGATCATCTAGTTCTAACTCTCCTGCCATGAGCAGGGACACCTTCCAGTAGACCAGATTGCACAGAGGTCTGTCCAGCCTGGCCTTAACACTTTCAGGGAAGGGGCACCTACAGCTTCTCTGGGCAACTTTTGCCAGCAACGTGTCTCAGCACTCTCATAGTGAACCGTTCCATCCTTGTAACTAATCTGAAGCTGCCCTCTTTCAATTTAAAGCCATTCCCCCTCATCCTATTATTACATGTCCTGCTTTTCTGTAGGCCCCATTTAGGTATTGGAAGGTTCTGTAAGGTTTCCCCAAAGCCTTCTCCCATCCAGGCTGAACAGCTTCAACTCTCTCAGCCTGTCTTCAGAGGAGAGATGTTCCACCCTCCTGATCAACTTAGTGTCTTTTTTCCTGACTTGATCCCACAGGTCCACATCTCTCTTGTGTTGTGGGCCCAGCACCAGAAAAAATATTCCAGGTGGGATCTCACAAGAGTAGAGTAGAGGAGCAAAATCAGCACCCTCTCCCTCTTTCCCATGCTGGTTTTGCTGTGGCCCAGGACATAGCTGGCTTTTTAGACTGTGGGTGCACATTGCTGGGTCAAGTTGAGATTCCTGTCCACCAACACCCCAGGTGCTTCTCCTTAGGGACACTTTCTTTTCATTCTCTGCCCAGCCTGTACTTGTGCCTGGGATTGCCCTGGCCCAAGTACAGGACCTTGCACTTGGTTTCGTTGGACTTCATATACTTTACGTGTAGGCCCATTTCTCAAGATTGTCCAGGTCCCTCTGGATGACATCCCTCTCCTCCAATGTGTTGACTGTACCACACAGCTTGGTGTTGGTGGCAAACTTACTGATGGTGTCCTCGATCCCACTGTCCATGTCACTGACCAAGATGTTAAACAGCAGTGCCAGTCCCAATACCAACCCTTGAGAAAAGCACTCGGGTATTTGGAGCTGTTTGAAAGTGGACAACGCTTCATGTGTATATAGAGGAAGCAGCAGCAAAAAACTGCAAAAGCAGCAAGCATACATTATTAAACTGGTAGTAGAAAACAATACATAGATAATGTTCTAATTATTATGTTTAATATCAAATTTTTGAATATTACAACTTCTAATCATATTCACTTCTGGACTTTTTTTGTTCCCGTGAGATACCCAGCTGTTGCATGTATTGAACATCTAAGAAGATGTCTGTTCTCTTGTGTTGCATAAAAATTTGGTCTGGATACATCAAACTTTAATTGGTAAGCCAACACTTCCTTGCTTTCTGCATCAGCTTTATCAATCAATGGATTTCAATCTCTGAAACACTGAAAAAAGCATTTATGGTCTAATACGTTCCCTTCAGGCTTTTATTTTTCCTGATAATAATTCTAAAAAATTGCTTCCAGAATAATTTCTCTCATATGATTTCATAAAAGCAATTATAAAATTTTGCAATATATAATTAATGTTACTTCAAAAATTTTTTTTTTGGAAGCAGGCTAAGGCATCAGAGAGAGTTCAAAATGTAAAAGTCCCACCCCTGCATCGGCAATGAAACAAAAAAAGATGCTAACATTGGGACAAGCAAGCAGTGTTTATCTATCTCACAGTATACTTAACTTGGAACTGATTCTGTCTGTGAATGGGGATTTTTCCTCACATGAAAAGTATTTGATTGATCCTTCAGTGTCCAGTAGCTAAAACTAATTCAGCAGCAGTATGCAAAGGTCTCCATTCCACATGAAGATTCCTAATTTTGTTGATGGTATAGGGTCTCAGCTGGCAAATTTCTCTCACATTTTGGTTCAGTTGGTCAACAGGATTAAAACCTACCAACTTAGAAAGAGAGGAGAAATACACATTTCATTCATTTCACTTATCACAGGCTTTCTATAGCTACCGCTAGCACCTGTTCAGTCAGCATAGGTGGCTGCTTTCCAGAGTGCAGTTCAATTTTTAGAAAATTCAAAAGGAAAATTTTCTAGAAACTTTGACATTATTCTGGATTTACCTTAGTATACCAATCAAACCCTGTTTTATATTAGGATACAGAGAATTTCACTGTACTGCCAGTTCATTCTACACTGGCAGGCCCAATGACTATGTGAAATGACAGCCAGAGTTGCTGACATGTTACATATGTTCTAAAATACCTCCTTAAGTCTTGTAAGTCAGGTACAGATGCCTCACAATGAAGGGAGTAATAAAATATTCCTGTTTTCACTTTTTTTTTTTTAACATAGAAAGCCTATTTTGGTAATAGTACAAGAGCAACTCAAAATAGGAAAGGTGGGTTTGAAGAATAAAAGACATGATCAGACTTCTAGAAAGACAGGTGAGAGTGGAGTCTAGCTTTGCCTGCATCAAACACTTGTTCTGTTGGTTATGGCAGTGTATTTCATCTTGTAATCAACACTAGTCTTACACTTTACGGACTAATAAAATGACTGGATGCAAAAACAGTGCTCATAAAAAATGTTCTTAGGCAAACACATCTTTACATCAAAACCCTACTCTACTGTCCAGGGAATAAAGTACAGCTCCACTGTAATTTAATCCTGACACAAAACCAAAAACTGTAGCCTTATTGTTGAGGAGTCATAAGTGAAATTAATTTCCTGTCAAATTCAGTTGTATTATCCCAGGTAGCTTTTTTTTTTTTTTTTTAATTTCAATTGCTGCCACAGTAAGTTGCACCCAAAACTGAGAACTGTATGTGGTGCAGAATGTACTAGAGTTACCATATTGATTGGCATAAATAAAAAACTGAGGTAAAGTTAAAATATCTTCTTAGGAGATCTGGTAGGAAACCCAGTAGTACATCAGAGAAGCTCAGGTGGGAATACAAGTCTGTGATTTATTTTGGAATGTCTAATGATCAATAACATATTTGGCTCAAAAAAATGGTTCCAGGAAGAGCTGCTTCAGAGCTGGCAAAAGGCTTTTCCATATTTTAACCATGGCCTATTTGCAGTCTGTCCTGATTTAGGAAGGGGTACTCAACATTTTCCCGTTTAACATTTTCTTCTGTTTTCTTAAGATTATTTAGTTCACTGATTAATATCTCTGAGAAACTTAGTGAAATCATAAAAAATCTAAAGCCTTCCAAAGCAGAACTGGGAAAATTGACACATATTTGTATGATACCAAGTATGCACAAATACTTGTACCAGCTCCCAGGCTAAATTTGGTTGAGACAAATTATACATCCATAAGACAAAAGTAAGCTTTTCCCCACACCATTTCTTTTTCTATAAAAAGACAAAATAAACTTAGCAAAATCAAACTAACAATACATAAAATAGTTTGACTAATATTTACTCTCCCAATAAGTCACTTGTGATGAAAACACAAACAAATCACAAACATTAATAAACTAATAAGCAATTATAGTGGCAATTGAAAGTTCCATTGGCCAGCCCCACACAGTTCATATGTTGGCAAGATCCTATTAAAAAAAAAAGTGAAATTTGCCCTAATACAGACCAATTATAAAAAGGAAGGGAAAATTTTTTGTCTGGCGTAATGCTACTAAAGCAACAACTTCAGTTTGAAATGCTGGCACTCCTGTATTTATCAAAAAGGTAACCAAAAACTAAAAGAACCTAAGATAAAAACGATGATCATATCTTCATGTTCTCTGTGAGCCTTTTCCTGTAAATCTGCTGGCAGTTCCCACACTCTGCTTTTAATTTCCAGGGTGCTGGCATTCCTAGAAAAAGAAAACAATACAAACTTCCTGGCACAGTACCCATTAGTGAATCAAGTTTTTTAACTGCATGAACTTAAGTTTAGTTTCAACTTCTATTACATGAAGTGCTTGTTCTTTCCCCCATACTTTCAGGGGGGGTCTCCTCTGCTTAATTTCTTGTCTTGAGGGAGTGATACTGCCTGTAAAAATCGACAACTGCTGCAGCTTGTGGCTTAGGGAGTGCTTTAACTGCTTGAACTGGGTCTCTTTTTAGGGTTTTTATCACGTTTCTTGTTCTCACCCCAGAGCCATGTATTAACCTTATCAGTTTGACAGATAAGCCTTGCTTCACTTACTCCAGTGATTTTAACTCTTTGCTGTCTGGCATCCCTCTGCAGTAATATTGACCGGATTTCAATCTTGACTGATTTATGATCAGAGTTTGATCTCGGAAGCTGTACATGGCACCATTTTAGTAGCAGTTTGCTAACTGAGGCAATCATTTGTGGTTTCAGTTCTAATTAAGAGTTGACATGCTAATTCCTCATTATCAGATGTCAATGCAAATGTTACGTTTTGCTCTTTATCAGAACAACAGACTTGCTCATCATGTCTTAGCTCCTCCAATGAGCACAACAAAAGATCTGAATTACTAGACCATGTTTCAGGAATGTTTTATGGGTTCTATGCCCTTCAATTCTTCCTGTAAAATTCTCTCTCACCGCATTCCAAAGCTCTGCCTGAAGCTTTTGGACACTATCACATTTGGCAGCAAGCAATGCCTCTTCCTGCAGCCTTTTTTTTTGTTTTCCTCATTTAACTGAAGGAACAAGTCCTTCACAAATCTTGTAAAGATAATATTATCTCATCTTCATATTTTTGCATAACCAAAAGCTCATTATTCCAATTTTTTCATGCCAACTCCACTCCAGGGATGTAGGGCTATTAACAAATTTTTCCAGGAAGGACAACAAAATATTTTCTTTACACTGGCCACCCAGAAGAGCCATTGTCCCCAAAAGCACTCATACAGGGAGCAGCTGGGGCAAAGTTTCCAAGAGTTCATACATAAGGAACCACACAGCCTTCCACAGAGAGAACTGCACAATTTTCAAAGGCACTTTCGGTCAGAGAACAGTATCATGCAAAGACTACAGCAAAATAATGTTATGATCTCAGAGGTGGCTCTGCCCTATTTAAGGTACAAACAAGACCACATACCAAAGTCAATAGTACAGATTTTATTTTACAGAAAATACGGGGTAAAGAGAGATAGAAATAGGAAAGGGAAGAGCAGGGAGAGAAAGAGTGAGAGAGAGACAGATTAAGTAGAAAGATAGTCGTTACCCTATGGATCCAGAAGCATCCCATTTATCCTTTTCACCCTGGGCTTGTCAGTGGTGAGGGTCCTGTGAAATATAGAGTTCAATGGGTTAATATACATTCAGCTATATGTGGGAGCACCCAAGTACCTTCCCCGTGAGTGGGATGTTTTACACTGTCTTTTACAGCAACATTGTGGATCACACGCAGTCCTCTGCTCGAAGGCCTCAGCAAATGAATCTGGGGGCTGTGGCCTCCCCTCACCGAACCCAGCCAGAGCTTATTTTGAACACAGCTGCTGAGTTGGCTTTCCACATGGATACATTCTTCTCCCCCAGCCTGGTTTATTTTTTCTTAAACCTGAGACAATTGGACAATAGTACCACCTTTACATTATCTCAAGTTCCTGTCAGGTGGCTTAACTCACATTCCAAATTCCTGGAATCCAGGAGGCATATTCAGAGGAGGATGAAGGAAGGAGAGGGAAGAGTATGGGCATCAGTGGTGCAGATAAGCAGTTGCTTCTTTGCATAATTTGCAAAGAAGAGTCCTTTAGTGATTTTAACAGTGTTTAATACAATTATTATTTTTAAATCTCTTACATGTGGCCACTAAATTCTAGATTCCAGGTTCTCTTTAAAGGCTAATAAGATAAAAAATAATACCCTTTGCTTCTACTTGTTTAGTGATTTTGCTGATGACTTGGCTGACTTTAAATAATTTATATTTTGTGAAGAACAGAATGTGGACGTTTTCAATTAGATTATACTAGCACACTAAAAATTGCATTGTAGTTAAGAGGGAAAACAAAACAAAACCACAAAATTCACACAAACCAACAGGTTCTTCAAATTAAATTTTTTTCATCTCTATAGTCTGTTATATTCTACAGCATCTGGAACACCACAGTAACTGAGGAAGAGTTTTCATTTGGTGACTGCTGTACATGGGCAAAGGGAGAGGGGAAGGAAGGAACATTCCATGATGCTGGTGGACTAAACCGGGACAGTAGAACTAGCAAAAAGTTTCATATTCAACATCTCTGATTAAAACATGATCTTCCAGTTCTCTTCCCTGGCTTCCCTTTTAGTCATATCTGTTTTGCAGACCCTTTTTGTTTTGATCAAACTCATAATGCAACTGGCATTTGCACGTTCCCTTGGTTTGCTTTTCAATCACCAGCTGTGGTAGGTTTATGGAAATATGAGACTTGAACTGACTGAACATGCTTATGTGGATGTGCACAAGATATAAATAAGGCTCACAATACGTGTTCTTTCCAGATGGGTGTCTTCCCTCAATGAAATTTCTGTAGTTTGCTGCAGAACAATTATGTTCAATGAATCTTGTCACTAAATCAAGCCTTGTACATTCAAGTAAGAACAACTAGAATAAGATTTAAGTAAATGTCAATGTAACTTTTCAAAATCTGCAATTATACTTGCACAATTGCAGTCCTTACCACAAACTTGCAGCCAAAATATACTCCTGTATATTTTGTCTACTCCTGTAGACTGCATTACCCATTCTTTTATTACACCTGAACCTCAAATTAATTTTTCATCAAGCAGAACATTTTACAATAGATGACATTCTGTAAAGTTCCTTGCATTCCTCAGTGATATGTTTAGTCATGCCAAACTTAAGCTTTCTTAAAATTAAAAGATTTGGATTTAAAGATTTTTAAGAAAAAGAAAAAGAAAAAGAAAAAGAAAAAGAAAAAGAGTGAAAGAAAAAAAATTCTGGTCATATACAAACATTATTCTTACCCTCTCCAAATTAGGTAAAATCTTTTGTGTGTTCACTAGAAATAAAATTCACTGCAGCACAAAATAAGTAGAAATTCTCCAAACATTTTTTTCCTCAGAAAGTTAAACACAAAGGTATCGATAGCAAGCCATTATGAAGTCCACGCAATTTTCTGTTGTTCCTTTGCGTATAATTGTTTTCTGAAACCATTCTATTTCTTCTAGTTTTATTTTAAGTTTGCATCTTTCCCCAATAACTTAACAAACTTAGAATTCAGAAGTTAAATTTACAAAGTCAACTTTCAACATTCTTCTTTGGACTATCAGCATCAGAAAAAGTTCTCATTGCAGCAAAGTAGAATTTGATAGTGACAGGGAAAATACATTCATTTTAGTGATGATACTAAATCATATTTCATAACTAAGTAATCAAAACACTTTGCAGATAATAATTAGCCCTAACATCCCCCTGTGATCTTATTATAATGCTTTTACACAGAAAAACACAGAAAAAATTAACAAAAAGTCATGTGAAATCAGTCCTGGAGATGGCATGATAGTGTTCTATGCACCCTCACTGTTCACCATGTGTGATAACATCTATTGCATAACTGGATGGGTACTAAATTTCCAGTCATTTAATTTTGAATGAGGGCATAAAATTTTAAAGGAGTATCTTTGCTTTATGGATCTCAAATTTACATTTACTTCTTCTTTTAAGAATACACCAAGTTTCTAAATTCCCTAGAGTTCCTTGTAATATTCCTAAAGGAGGAAGTGACAGAGAAAACTACAGCTGTTAGGCAACTAATTAGGTACAACCAAGTTTATTATCCTTTTAATTATATTGTCTTAACTCTGATTTACTTCTGTCTCCACCTATACTCATCAGCAGTTAAAGCAAAGGTCTGCACAATATTAATCAGTGTACTCAACATAACTGTGTCAGCTTAACGTAAAATGCCCAAAAAGAACATCTTCCTGGCTGAGTAACCGACCTGAAGATTATCTGAATTAGTAACAAAACACAGTGAAAAAAATAGTCCCAAGGGAACTAGCACTGCAGTGTAGGCTGTTAGGATCTACTGCAGATTCAAAAAAAGTCATTTTACAGTACTCTGGAAAAGATTTCAGTGGCGTGAAATCACATGTGTATAGACAGCAAGTAATTTTAATTAAAAGGCTAGTCACTAGAAATTAATGATGGGCGCAACACTACTAATGCTTCAAACCTGAGATATTCCTCTTTTTAACACAATAGAAACTCTAATGACATAGTTTGTTTTCATATAATATTTTCATGCTAAATATTCTTGAAAGGCTTTTCCAAACAACTTACACTAGGTAACAGTCAATTTTTAGAAGGTGATATTCACACACAGTTCCACTTTTTTTTCTATATATTCATTTAAATTAGCAGAGAAATAGCACCTACCATGTGAAGTAAAATTCTCCCCTATCTTCTTCCAAAATCTGTATTTCCTACTGATTTGTGACAATTGACAAGTTTTTGGCATTTCTGGGTCACCCTCACTTTATTTGGTCCTGATTTTTGCCTATTGCATTCTTTATTGGAAGTCTCCTTGTCTGTCTGCATACTTTACTGTGAAATAGTAATGTCAGCTTGAATTTTGCCTCTGGCTTGCCATGGACCTGATTTAGTAACAACTTGTCATACAGCAGCCTGATAAGCAGCCCTGTGCTTCCTTGTCCTCCCTAGCCTGCCTGGTACTAATCCAATGCCTCCATGATGGGTGCCTGTTGGGGGAACAGCTCTGGAGACCTCGTTTAGCCCCATCAGTGTCTACCAACACCTGAGCAAATTTGAAGACAGCTAACATATCACTTCCAGACACGGGATTTGCTTCCCCATATGTGTGCTTCAAAGCTTGAAATTCCACTGCAATGTCTACACTGTGGCCCTCTATCCTAACAATTTCTTAGGTACGATCAGGTCCTCCAAGAACATCTGCAGGAAGCAACCTACTCTCCCAAGGTGTTTCAGGGTTTTTTTACTTTTGAACTCTGTGTCAAAACAAAGCCATACTCTTTATCTGAAATTTATAAGGCACTTAAAACCAGGCAGATTTCCTGTAAAAATATATATGCATAATTTCTATTTCATGTGTGTTTATATGCATTCTATGAATGCTTTCAGAGTTCTTTCTTCAGATTCCCTATGTATAACTTGTGAACAGAAAGTTTATGGCCTCATAATTAAAAAACTTCTACTTCAGGTAAAACATTTAATTCCTCTACAGTCATTGTTGGCAGTTACAACTTTTATGTAGAGTCAAATAGATAAACAATTTTCTGTGAAAAAATGTTATTATTTTTGTTCTACTTTCACTGATATTTTTGTTGGCAATACAAAAAAAAAGCTTTCAGCTTGCACTATTACTTTCTTCTTCTCAGCCACAAACTGAATAGATATTGAGGGATATATGGATACCTCTTTCCCAGAGAATCATGTTGAAATAAATGAATATCTCTGAAGATCTGTCTTCCTTTGGTTATCTTCCTTTCAAAAACAATAACAACAAAACTATTTCAGTGATAGCTTTTTCTATCACCTGAGCTTTTTCTCTACCAAAAGTTAATTGTTATATTTAAGGAGAAATTTTTGAATGAGTACAACTGTTTTAAAAATAATTTTTTTAGTAATTTAAAAGACATGTTGCTGATTATTAGCATCATGAACTTAACATACCAAAGGGAAAAAAAAAAGCCTCATCCCAATTGTCAGAAGGAGAAATGAGAAAGAAGACAGAAGGAAAAAGGAGAAATGAGAAAGCAGAAAGCAGAAAAGGAAAGGGGAAAAGGGAAAGGAGAATGAAGGGAATGACAAGGCAAGGCAAGGCAAAGGAGTAGCATATGGACTCAAATGGACACATAAAACACAGGCACATATGGCCTCCTCCTCCTGAAGTTTCTTGATGGCCACACACCTAGTGTGAGTGGCAAGGCTTGTTTATCATCAAAGGCTCCTTGTTTGTTTTGTGAGGTTTCTGCATGTTTTGGTTTTGGTTTCATGTTTTTGCCTTTATTTCCCAGTTGCCAGAGATCCGTATAAGATGTTGAAACAATCGTCCTCAGTCTCTCCCACACTGTCATCAGTGAGCATGACTGACCAGGCTTGGTTCTCATCACTGCATCTTTCATCATTTGTCTGTCTTGTTTCCAGGCACAGCCTCACATAGAGCCACTCCACTCCTTAGCCTGGCACAAGCAGGAAATTTTTTAAGCTGTCAAATACCTGCACTATTCTGGAACTCTGCCTTCTGGACTATAAATAAACACAAATGTACGTCAAGCACAAAACAGAATGTGCCTCTGTTGTATTCTGGCACTTAGTCCAAGAATCGTTATTCCACCTGTAGTTGATATAATACTCAGAAAGCTGGAAAATCTTTAGGTTATAATGACATTGATATGCACACCCTGGCCTAACTCCTGCACTTCAGTGCGATGTACCCACAAATGTTTGTGGTACTCCTTACTGGAGTATATCTCACCAGATAGTTATACATTTCCTTGGACTTATGCAGTGCCACAACACAATGCAACAAAGACTAAATACATCAGTGGAGATTTTGATAATATATTAGGAATAAAACTACACTGGACAAAGCCCTGGGCAGCCAGATCTCAGCTGACACAGCTTTCAGTGAGGGATTGGATCATGGATTTCCAGAAGTTGCCTTCAAGATAAGTGATAGTTTGATTCTGCCTGATGAATGTTCATGCTCCACACTAGAAAAAGTTGCTAAGCAGCTTACCTTGTAATTTACTGGCTAATGTTTACAATGACAAAGGTTCTCTCCAATAGTCTCAGTGGCTGCCATAGACAGTCAAAATTTAGACTGCCTTTCTCTTGTAAACATTGGTTGGGAGATAAGTGTGTTACACAAGGTAAACTGAATAAAGTGTAATTTTTCAGGGCCATATAGCCATTCCTAGTTCCACCGTGAGTCTAAGCAATTTCTATTATATAACCTATGATCTTAGTGCTTATTCACCAGCTAGTTTTAGACCAAACATTCATTACCCTTCCCCTCAAATGTAACTTTTCCATTTTACATGTAGTTAATCTGAACTAAGTAACCTCAGATAAACAAAGCCATCTTGTGTTCTAGAATTTAAATAATAATTACAAATAAAGGATTATTTATGAAACAGATTTCCAGTATTGACTAAGGAATAATTAACATGTTAAATGGGTCGTTAAATCACGCACAAGGAGAAACAAGTATACATATTGGAGCAATAATTTTTTTATACAGAATTGTCAAACAAGTATCCTCTCTGAACAGATTTCTATCAATAATAGAGAGGGGTAATCTCCTGCAGTAACCTGTTGCATTTACTTTCCCACATAAATCTCTTTTTATGGGAGTGATAATTCTTTTGATTGTAGGGAGATGAAACTACAGGTAAAACCTATTGTGAATTAAAGCTAATGTTAAGTAACAAATTAACTTAGACAAGGGGATTTAAAAACCCCAGGCTGTTATATTTGATTCCATGTTGTGGGGCAAGGGTTTTGATCCCTGGCATTTCCCATATCAAAGGTAGTTAAAAGGCTGTGCAATACCTTTACCAGATTAGAAAAGAAACAAAGGATGAGATGCTTCTGTGTGATGATCCTTCTAGTGCCTCTTTGGGCCATCATTCAGGAAAGGAGGGGGAGACTGGAGAAGAATATGGTTCTTTACTGCCATTAGAAAACCAGGTATGATGGCTTCTTCATCTAAGGTACATAATCTAACAATAATTGGAAGGAACTAGGTCAAAGAATATCAGATGCAAGAGGAGAAGCACAAGATATCTTGTCATAATATGAAATCCTACTTTTCATTATACATTCCTTCTTCTTATCACACCCATAATTAAATACAAAATTAAACCTGAAATATTTTTCTGTGAAAGTCTAAGAAATAGAGTTTGTAAAAGCACACAACATTAATGACTAATAGGAGAAAAAAACCCAAAACTGTTTGGTCTAATCCTAAAAAATAAGAGAAAGGAAAAAAATTCCCATAGGATGGTCAACCCAACATATGTTACAAAGAATTCTTAGTAGATGAAATCTCATCTGATAGGAAAGAGATTTTTATTAATCCTCTGTGTTAAATTCAGGCTTATAATTGATATATACAGTTTGGCAACATTACAGAAGCCTGAAATATTTCAAAAGGAAAATGCTGAGGTATGTCACAGCAACTGTAGAATTTATCTGCAAGGTTTCCACCCATCTTTGTAGGCTAGTCTCTTGTCTCATTATAACATCCATTTAGAAACTTGGTTTTAAGTCTAATTAAGGAATACTGGTTCTATAATAAAAGACATATCATTCACTTCATAGAAATATTCATTTTGTAGAAGAGAATGGTGAAGTGTTCCTAATAATTTCAGCTTTACTGTGCAAATACAGAAGACAAAGATAGCAAGTATCTTATTAAAGTGCTTATTTTTTACAGATTTTTAAAGTTGTGAAAAAATCTAAAATCTTTCACACCAATAAATTTAGTGAAAGAAAATTTTATACAGTAAATGTTTACACTTTACATGTATTGATTCTGTTCACATTAAATATATGAATGAAATGTACCATGACAAACGTCTGACTGCTAAATTGCATTTTGTTTGAGAGGCCATAATTATGTCCTTACTTTTTATTAATAACTACATGTGTAACTGCAATGAAACAAAAAAAAAAGGTAGTAGCTTCATATAAGGTATTAATTTAACTCTAGCCCTCTTTTGTTTTCTAGTATTTTAACAATGACAACATTCCTTCACAGCTGTGACTATTAACTTTCAAGAAATATGTTTAATTACCTGCTCTCTACATGAAGTAGAAGTTGTCATTATTTAGACTATGACTTTCTTTGAAGGTTATTTTTGGGGACATAGGGAAAAAAAAAGTGTCCAGGCACACAAACTGCCTTGGTATTTCACACTGACATGAATTAATGAACCTTCAACAATGGGAAATTTAATATGTTGAGAGTTGAATGGAATTGCTAAATGGTTGCTTAGTAGAATACCAACACACTTCTTCCCCTCATCCTCCTCTCTTCTCCCCATTCTTTTTTATAGACAGTATGGTAATTATCAGTCGCTTGAGGAGTTTGGGAAAATTTAGGTGCTGGTTGGTGGACCTGTAAGCACCTTAACGTGCTGAGATTAGAGATAATATGGTTATGTTTAGTAATGAGAGTACCCCTATGTCCACGTACGAAAAGTAGTATGTCCATAACAAGATAGGTGTTTTTTATCCTCAAGAAACCAGAAGATGTAATAAGAGGATATGGCACTGAAATATTTTATTCAGTTAAGTGCTTATGGGAATTCCATCATCCTATTCTGATTTTAAATTACTCAGTCTTAGATTTTCTAACCTTCATCCTGAGACTTTATTCATGAAAATGAACCTATTTCAGCACTGTTTCTCTTGTGGAGAAAAAACCCCAACAACAAAGAACCAAAAATTTTAAAAAAATCCCAATCAAACAAATAGCACACAAAACACATTTAACAAAAAATACATTTTAAAAATCACTAGGACAAATATTATTGTCTCCATTAAGTACTCCAGTTAGAGCATAAACTTTAATCCCAGAAGATTCAAGAAGAAAATCTAGATGTATCATGTAAATTGATGAACAGATATTTTATACTAAACAGTCTGAATGTCACAACATTGTGAAGAATATGAATATTACAGTTCAGAGTCTCTTTTTCAAATAGAGTTAATCTTCTGGGGAAATATACAATTACAATTTAGTGTCCATTGATTATGAACTTAGTTTTTCACTGTGAATTTGGATTTTTCAACTACTAGTTACTTCAGAATAATTTAAATTGTTTGCTGTTACCATGGTAGAACTTAATTATCTCGAGGCATTCTGTTTATCTTTCATCTGGATGAAGGAATAGAGTATATCCTCAGTAAGTTCAGAGATGACACTAGGCTGGGTGGGAGTGTTGACCTCCTGGAGGGCAGGAAGGCTCTGCAGAGGGATCTGGACATGCTGGATGAATGGGCTGAGGCCAACTTTTGAGGTTCAACAAGGCCAACTTCCAGATCCAGCACTGCGGTCACAGCAACCCTGTGCAGTGCTACAGGCTGGGGCAGAGTGGCTGGAAAGCTTCCCACTGGAAAAGGAACTGTGGATGCTGGTTGACAGAGGACTAAACATGAGCCAGAGTGTGCCCAGGTGGCCAAGAAGGCCAATGGCATCCTGGTCTGTATCAGCAGGACCAGGATGCAGGGATTGCCCCTCTCTACTGGGCACTGGTGATGCCACACTTTGATTCTGTGTCCTGTTCTGGGTCCCTCATGACAAGAAAAAAGTTGTGCTGGAGTATGTCTGAAGAAGAGCTAAAGAGGTGGTGAAGGGTGTAGACCAGAAGTCTTGTGAAGAGCAGATGAAGGAGCCGGGGTTGTATAAGGAAAGAAGGCTGAGAAGACCTCATTGATTTCTACAACTACCTGAAAGGAGGTTGTGGTGAGATGGGTGTAAGTCTCTCCATCCAGACAACATGAGATTGGACAAGGTTTAGATTACATACTAGAAAAAATTTTCACCTAACGGGTTGTCAATAACTGCAGCAGTCTGTCCAGGACTGAGGTTGAGTCACCATCCCAGATGTGTAGACATGGCATTTAGGGCCACAGTTCAGTGGAGCACTTGGCAGTGTTGGGCTAACTTAATGATCTTAGAGGTCTTTTCTAATGTAAAAGATACTATTCTATGATTCTGATATGTATGGAGAAAAAAAAGTAAACTGAGAAGATATTTCTTTAAGTACCATAATTAGCCAGCTGACAGCTCTCCAAGTTTAACCTGAATTTACTTTTAATTACAGGTATCAAAACTTTATCAGAGAGAAAAAAATGCAGAGAGTTCTATTTATTCCTCCTTTTTGGGAGAGCACAGCTTTCCTGCTGTGCTCGAACTTCAATCTCTGTTGAAAGTGAAGTTACAAAGTAACTGATGTTACCCTGCCATGCATGTATTTATTTCTTGTAACTTATTCCTGCTAAAAGAGAATTTTCTCAGACTTTCTCAGAAAGTCATACCCATTTCTTACTCTAGATTTCTTTGGATCTTGCATTTGAATTGTATTTAGTCATTTCACCCTATTAAATTTGGTGATTTTTGGATTATCTTGTAAATCAATACTGTATGCATAAAGAAGCAGAAGCTACTATCTTTATGGTCTTTCAAAATCATGTCTATTTATACAAAGTGACCTAACATGAAGATACCTATTGATTTCAAACAAAAAGAAAAAAAAAGAGAAAAAGAAAGTTGAATTAGTCAAACTAATTAAACCATAAAAATCAGACTGCTTTTAAAGAGAACTTGAGAAAAGTAGGCAGGCAAAATTTGTAAGTGCAAAATGTAGCACAGTGCTGAAAATTGGAAATGAGGCAGTCATAACAGGCTTCTGAAGGGAATTAGGGCAGATAAACCTAACACAGAAGCACAAAAAAAAAAAAAAAAAAAAAAACCTTTTGAAAAACCATAGAAATTCTTTCAGTGAGAACATGCACAATCACTTCTCCTAACCGGTATAAATAGGAAAACTCAAGTGGGAAGTATTTCCAGTCAAGGTTTTAAGTTACTCACATTATCTATCTAATCATATTATTTTTTCCCCCACTTTAGAAAATACAGGCTTCCAAACTGTTCATTTCTCTAAGCCCCTTTTCTTCAGAGCCACCTTATCCACATCTGTTACTTTCCTCATTGTGCTCATTGTGTTTCCTGTCCAGTGCACAAGAGAAAGGTTAAACACAGGTCACAGAACACACTGATCTCTGTCAGATTAGTCTTTATTAGAAAAACAGAAAAGCACAGGAAGAACAAAAGAATGAATGCTCTCATTCAATTTTCCAGCTGTGTGGCACTAGGGTTTCATGTGAGGGAGTTCAGTTCCTTCCTTCCAGCCGTGTACCAACCTTCCCAATTGGAAATGCAACCTGCTCAAAAATCTGAGTCCAGACTACTTTGTGATGAACAGCGGGAGTGGTAGCTACTGTTTTCAGAGTAAATCTATTTAAATCCTCTCTGATCAAAATATTCTTGGATACCCAGTGTTGACTGCTGGCATTTAAACACCTTAGTAGCCACCAATTGTCATGTACAACATACATGAAGACACACTTGAAGGTAACATACATAGACTTAATTTTGCTCTTTGAGTTTGTTTCATTTTCATACATCATGCCAAATCCTTAAAAGTTTGGTTAAGTCTTTTTTTTTTAAAAGCTCTTAACTTAAGGTACCTTGGAATTCATGAGCTTAAATCAGAACAGACCAGTGGGACACCATCTCTAAGAAATCAATGAAATAGCAATTCCATAGTGCAAGACCTCAGAAACCAAAACTTACTTTAATTAAATAGTGCCATTTTTAAGACTTTTAAATTTGTGGGAATATAGACCTAGAAGGCTTTATCCACCACAGTATTCAGTCAATTTACCTCAGCACACAGTTGACCTTGCTTTGATCTCTTTGATCTACAGTTTTAGTGATTGTTGTTACCCATTACATGTTTTAATTGTTCTCTTTCATTCATTTATTTCATTCCTCACCACCCCCCATCTTACTCATTTAAGAAAATGGCTACAGGACTTTTTTTAATATCTGCAGGAACATATTTCATAACTATTACCAATAATGTGATCTGACTTTTAAAGGAAGAATTCTATCAAAATTTACAAATTATTTGAGGGCTGTCATCAAAACTTATATAATAGAAAAACCCTAACATTATTTACTTATTAAACCTTACTCACGTAAGAAAAAAATAGTTTGGTTGAAATTCAGTGTCTGTATGTGGGGTCATGTCAGTGGAAAGAACAAAAAGGGATTTCTGAACTGTAGCAGAGATTACTAAACCATTAAGCAAATATCTCTCTGACACTTTAACAATTGTTTAAGGAAACATATTCACTCACTGCTGTCTAATAACAATGTCTTAAGGGTTTTAATGCATATTTCTGCTTGAGCTTTCACTTTGTGTATGGTTTCAGGATAATCTCTAACAACAAATACTGATTGTATTACTGTTCTTAGCATAATAGCTTTGCAAGTATAGTACTATAAAGATACCACTAAGAGTGGCAGCAAAGATTTAGGAATGAGAAATTCCTGTGGAATTTAGAAACATACCCACACAAAGCCTTTCCACTTTACATGGTTGCAAATTATCTGGATCCTAGGTAATTTTCTCTTCCGCTCTCCGAGGCATATGAAAAATAAATTTTGTCAATAAGAAAATTTAATGTTAATTTTCATTTATTTCATTCACGACAATTTTCTGTATACCTTCAATTGTCCAAACCAGAGGAATATTGGTAATATTTCTTGAATTTTTTCCAAGTGGTCTATCAGCTGCTAGTGTATTTCTGCTTTGTTCACCAGTGTGGACAATGATCGGTGATACTTCTCTGTGCTGCAGTTGGTTCCCCAAGTCTCTTTTGCTACCATGATCCCTTGGGTTCTGTGGGATCCAAGGCACAAGTATTCATCTGCTCATCTTATGAATTCATAGCCTAGATTTTACTTTCTTCTCAACTTTTCCTCTATTTTATTTTCAATTTCCGTATTTTTAGATTGTTATTATACTTAAAAAACTGGGTTTTTCAACCTTTATATAAAATGATGAGCAGTGACACCCCCACCACATATGTGACAAACCTTCTAATCAACTTGCAAAGCTGTGTGACAGTGAAAGCAGACAATAATGATGCCTACTGTAATCTCTTGTGCTGAGTTTTACTGCCAGGTTTTCTGTTACAAGTTGAGGTCAGGTCCTTCTTTAAAATAAACAGATAATGATGTAAAACACGTCATGAGCCAACTCCAAAGCCTGGAATAAAGGCAGATACCTTTGTATGTGTTTAGATGACAACTGCAATGGTCATTCAACTTTGGTCAGCCTGAAAACCTAAATTGCAAGTCTCCATTTAGCCTGAACCTGTAGGGATCAGAGCCCTGGAGTACTAGATCAAATAAAACACTCTACATGGATGGGAGGCTGCTGAGATCACATTTCACATTTAGTTGTCTCTCTGCAGGAGAGCTTTCAGTAATTTGAAAAAGTTTTCTGCCATTTGAAGCATTTAGGGGGATCAAATCTTTGTCCTAAACTTCAAACCATTGTTGACTTGCAGGTCTCCAGTATTGTCTGGTGTGAAGTACAGATGCTGTATAATTTTACATAGCTTTGCAAGGTATAGCTGGACTTCAGGTATCTCCTCTCAGGACACAGGCCAGGAGGCAGGTGAGCTACCACACACCTCTAGCCAAACATCTTTGTGGTATCTAGGACAGTTTTTCTTCCAGGACTTACACTAAATCTTATCCGTGAAATAAATTTCTACCCTCAGTTCTCTTCTAAGCTTTTTAAGCACAAATAACCATGACTTAACTCTCTTTATCTGTGATATGGAAATATTAACTGACACCAAAAGTCCATCTTAAGCCAGTTAAACTTGTGACAGTCAAGCAGAATGTGAAATTCTGAAAACAGATTTGAAATAACTGCATTCCAAAGCTGGGTTAGTTTTCTAAACCAAACAAAACCAAACAAAGCAAGGATTGGTCTTTTTTTGCTCTTTTACACACTTATCCTAATAGTGCACTCTATCTGACATTTTTCCTCAAAAAGAAGGCAACCCCCTTTTTTTTTTTTTTTGTTTTTTGTTTTTTGAATAAACTGAGATTGTGGCTACACAACCATTTTGCTAGGTTCCGTTAAAACTGTTGACCATAAATATTGGTGTGTATTGGGTTCAGGTCCCAGAGACCTCTCCAGATTGTTTCAGTCGGCTCCAAAACAGACATACTGCTTAGACAAATCTGAGCCCATCATTTAGGCTGGTGGTGCTTCTACAAAAACATGTTTAAGATGTTAAAATACTGCTGCACAGAAGATGTATGAGGGAAGAGTGAGAATATGCGAGAACACCAACTCTGCAGACACCAAGGCCAGTGAAGAAGAAGTGGGAGGAAGTGCTGCAGGAAGTGGAGCAGAGACATGGTGACCTAGATTGTCCCCTACCTATGTCTTTGTTTCTCACTATCCTACTCTACTTTTTTAAAGGCAATAAACTGAAACAATTTTCCCCATGCCAACTCTGTTTTGATCATGATGGCAAATGGTGAGTGGTCTTCCTTGATCTTTTGTCAACCTACAAGAATTTTCATCTTATTTTTTTCACCCTGTCTTATTGAGGAGGGGAAATGAGAGAGTAGATTGTCAAGCACCTGGCAGAGACAAGATGAACCCACTATAACTTGCTCATAAGTAGATGAACATCTTCCCAAGAAAAAAGGAAAGATTTTTTTTTTCTTGTAAACCTACTCGGCTATTATCACACATTTGTTTTTCCCAAGTGGATGTAACAAATGAAAGATTAATAATTATGTGTGATAATGAAAGGCATTGGGTGAGCTTCGGTGACCTAAGCTCACTTCAGATTTGTGCAATTTTAATATTGTGTTATCAGCCAAATACAAGTATTTCTTCTTTATTAATGTGATTGGAGAATATAGTTTCCTCATTCATCAAGCTTTGATTTCACTAATTAACTGTTTTCTGAAATAGTGAGTGGTTGTTTGTTTTTAAGCCTTCCTTCTCAAGGTTTTAAAATTCTCAGCAGGTCTGATTATGTCAAATGTGTGTCTATAAATACCCATTCTCAAGTATACATGCTGGAAGCCATTAATAATTAAAAAAAAAAAATCCAAGAAAGCAAACAGAAAAACATGTGGTGAACACTTTAATTCTATTGGTACTGAAGTAATAAATAATTCTTGCACACTTTAAAAATGAAACAAATACTTGAGAAATGTTTTTTTTTTTCCAAAATGAAGGGCACTTTTTTTTCCATAGAAACAAGTGAAGCCAAGAGGTGGTTAGTAACTCTGAAAAGTGTGTAAGTGTTAACACACTGGATAAAAGAAAATACGCTTTAGTTTATACCCTATCCTTAATGAGAGAAATTAGTGAATGAGGAGTGAAATCGATCATATTATTCCAGCAATAATAAGTATTGGAATCTTCTGACCTGAAGACTGTATCTGGACTATTATCTACCATCGCATTCAGGAATTATATTCTCCAAGAATTTGTCTAATTACTTTCTTGCTTCTGCAGCTCCTGTAGCATAGTCATCCATTGCCACTACAGATGCTGGTGTTGGAAGGTAAGGAAAATTTCTGTGGGTTTGGTCAATGTTTGCTGCTCTGTAATGGTTCATGCTCTTCTTTTTTCCACTGTGAGAAATAGTAAATAAACCTACCTTCCTTGTTTCCACAGAGTTTTCATATTTTGTGAATAAACCTACCTTCCTTGTTTCCACAGAGTTTTCATATTTTGTGAACCTTTGTTTTTAATCTCCTTTTGTGAACCTTTGTTTTTAGTCTCCTAACGGACTCCCTAAAGTGAAGAATTCCAATTTGCTGAAGTTTTTTTCATACAGAAGGAGACCCATCTTTCTGATTTTTTTTTTTTTTTCTCATGAAATGACTCATGAACATACATTGAGGTGTCAGGAACCGAAAATTACCTGAAATCAATTACCTGAAAACTTTTAGCCAAATACTTTTACTTGTGCAAAAGAATTATCTTCTGCTTCCTCAGTTTATCAGCAAATTAAGAGGGACTAAATTTCTACGTTTATTGTGGGTTTCTTTTCTGACATTTGAATTAATTTTTTCCCTTTAAGTGAAATAAAACCTCTTTTAATTTTTGATAAGGTTTTGCCCAAAGTTCATTTTCATGAATCAAAAAACAAAGGAGAGGAGAAAAATGGTGGTGGAGGGTGGTGTGCTTTTTCTGCAGAGTCTTTTTCAGATTGACAAAAATGCACTCTACCCATGTAGGACCCTCAACTTTCTTCACTACTGTTTGGTTTCCTTGAAATCAACAGCACAGGCCACAGACTAATAGTTTCAGAATTCCAGCTCTAAACCCTGTGACAGGCAGAGTGGGTGGTGTTGAAGGAATTAAAAGCTTTTGCAGGAAATAGTGGAGGCAGTCTGGACTTTTTTCAAGAAGTTATTGTTAAGTCTTCCACTTCACGTGCACATAGACAAAAGGCTGAGTTACAGCAGAGAAGACATTGAGGAACAAGAAACTGAAAAGACAGGCACAAATATCAAGGCTGATTTAAAAGCAGACACTGTCATAGTGTGAGAGATAAGTTTAAGAAAGGGAAGAAACGTGCAATAAAGTAGTCAGGAGGGAATGCAAAGGAGATGTTCAGAAGGTGATTTGGGTTTGCATAGGAGGGATTGACTGATAGAAAGGCTGCCTCACCTACTAGGCCATTAGGAGATAGTATGAAAGAAGACAAAGAGCAGAAGAAAGAGTTTTGTATTTCATGTAAGATACCAATTAAATTTGTCTTGCTAATTTCTTCCACAGCTCCACAGCCATTCATTCCTATCTATCCTTTCTCAAATGAAACTGCAAAATTTACCCTTTTGGTTTTTCATGGTATACCTGACCCTGCAGATATTTTGGTGCCCACAGAACTGAGCCTGCCTGAAATCATTGAAAAGCCACCCATGGTAGCTCAGGCTGCTTTCTACAGAGTGAGGATATATAATGCTGACTAAATTAATAATAGCTTTATCCATTTGTGGAGTAATATATATACATGTTGAGTAATATGGAGTACATGTTTGCTCACAAATGATCCCTGAATTTATTGTAAATGAGAGAACAGTTCTCAGTCACTATACTAATGTTAATTTTCATGTAGTTCTTAGTTCTGATCCCCATAATATTCTGATGCCCTAGAACATCAGAAATAAATCCTTTCTTATTATATATGCCAATTAAGAGTGACATTTTTAGGAAACAAATTGCAATTGTATGTCTCACTGGTCAATTTTCTAAGACTCCTGATGGCTTTTTGTATGTATCTTGTATTTTTTCAATTGGCCATGCATTTACAAACTATTTGACTGAAAAATTTGCAAGTAAAAAACTCAGAAAATAAAGGACTGACAGACTCAGTCATTTGTGAGGTAAATCTTTTGGTGTTAAGGAGGTCTGTAATTCTTTTTACTCACTTCTCCCAATGAAACACACATCTCTAAAGATCAATGCAAGGAGAACAGCAGTGTTTTACTCACAGAGTGTAACAGAGAATTCAATCTTATGTATTTATATGAGGGTGGCCAAACTTTAATATTTTGACAGCTAGCATTTTTAAGCACATGTTTTTTCATGACTGATAATTCTTGTGATTACCATGTGATGTTAATGCTTGAGTACTATGAATATTAAATAAAAACGTCTTTATTCAGAGGGAGAATTTTCTGGAAAAGATCACTGAAGAAACAAGTCACTGAAGAAAACACACTAACTAACTAACTAAAAACAAACAAAAAGACCCTTTGAAATTGTTGAAGAAAAGGCCTGTGAAAATAAGGGGAAAATACAAGCAACCAGAATTAAGATAACAAATCCTTATCTTGGTTATTGTATCCTACTGACCAGACAACTATTCTAAAACCACTTGTTATAATAGTAAAACAATAGGATTTATTTAGAATAAGGAAAAACTGGACCTATTTTCAGATTTTCTTCATACAAGAAAATTCAAATTGTGATGCATTTTTTGTTGGATTGGATATACAAACCAGGGGAGGGCAAGGCTATGGATTCTAGACTCTGCAGATACTCTTGCAAAATACATTGTCATTGCAAAGGATGTTTTAATGTTTAATTTGTTATCTTATGTACCTTTTAAGAAACAGATAAGTGTTTTGCATAGGAATGAGCTTATTGAGTGCTGCTATGTAGAGTAATGCATAGTCTCTTCTAGATCCCTCTGTTCTGTCACACAGAGTAATCCTTTGCTGCTAAAGGGAGTCATGCTATTCAACATAATTAAGAAAGACACTAAAGTGTCTATGCACAACCATAACTAAGCATTCCTCTCCACTAGCAAGAGGACACTATTCATTTTGGTCAAAACTTGAATTATTTTTCTTGAGATTCTCTCTGATTTTTTTCCCTTTTCCCTCATGGCTTCCTACAGATGATGAGCAACTACACTCATGATGCACTAATTTGTTTTCTATGGTGTAGAGAATGCTATATGCTGGCTGGGAAATTAAGAAACATCATAGCCAGGACATGTTCAATTAAATTTTTCAGAGCTCACTGGGAGAGAAGGAGCTTTTGGGAAATGATCATTTATACTCTGTCTTGGTGTGCTGATGGACATAAATACAGCGATTGTGCTTGGCAAGGAAAATGAGCATACTTCATGACTTTTCCTATAAATTATTTGAATGAGACTCTGTGCTGACAGAAAGCAGAGTGAAAGAACAGCTGAACCATTCAGTTCCATCAGGTCCTTGGATATTTTGCAATTCAACCCCAGAAGCCTTACTCTACTATTATTATGAAGAATTCAAAAATATGCCAGATACCAATTTTTGAATTTCTCACTACGTCAGAAAGAGGAGTAGGAGTGATCTCATTTAAATAAAACCTTGGCTGTTCTTGAAATCTTAAGGTACTTTCAGTTGAAATATTTCTCTTAATTTTCATGCTATAAAACTTTATTAAGCCTTTATAAATCTATTATTATTTCAATTGTTCTTTAAATTTCTGAATCACTGATTTATATTAATCTAATTCTAGGTTTTGTTCTAGTGATAACAATGAGCTAGGAACCTCAGGAACAGAAATTACTCCCTCAACCAAGCCTGCAATATAAAAAAAAAGGGAAACTTAATCAAACTTAAATTAGGGCTACCACACATATAAATACATGCCAGAACTGAGACTTCATCTGGACTTCAAAGGCTCTTTGATGTCAGACAGGTAACGTTCAGACAAATGGTTTAATATAATGAGAAGGAATTGCAATCTGATTCAAAATGCAGGAAAAGCCTGGAGAACTAGAGAAATTTCAAAAGTGGCAGAGAGCTATGAACAGAGTTCACAGTACCAGTAAAAATGGGGCTTCTTCATTTTAAAAGCCTTAGGATTTGTAAGGTTCTGGGACATCTCTTCTCCCCAAATCAACCTCCCCCAAAACTGAAAGAGTTAATACTTGCCTGATTGTAGTGTGTTAGGAAATATAGTAGAACACATAGGGTGCAGTGATCTTTCAATCATCTCTTTGGAGTTACACTGGTAATGATTGGAATTGCTCTCAGGCTTCTGATCTTTCTGACACAAAGTAATTAGGGATGTCTCTTTTTCTTCTCTTTTTTTTTTTTTTTTTTAATTTGTTCAATGTCTCTGGGAATTACCAACACAAGACAGTGTGATTTGAGTTGTTATAGACAAATAAATAGAAGAGTCCCAATAAATACAAGATTTTTTCAGATAAACTTTTTTGTGTTTTAGAATCCTGCTCCAAATGAGCACAACCTATCTTACTTGTCAGTATAAAAACAATGTGTTGCATAAATAAGATAGGTTAAAGTGTTATACTTATTTTTGTGAACAAAACATTATTTTAACTACCTAAAAGCCCAATAAAAACTGAATTTCTTACTCTGTAATGTATTTTCAGTGATATTTTGATGTTAAGGACTTAAAGAAATGAACCAAATCTTAAATTGCTCTTAGTTTCTTTATTTTTTTCCTTGTGCAGCTTTTATTTATTTTTATACTGACTATGTAAGCCTTTCATCAAAAAAAGAAATTTAACTCTACTTCAAACAGAATTTTAAAAATGCATATCAAAAGATCTGATTGATCTGTTTTCAAATTACTGTATTTTTTACATCCTTATGTGGACTCTGCATGCTCTGCTTAGACAAGGGGAAGCATAAAACCCATACAACCCCAATAATGATAGATATTTTCCATTCTGTACTAAATCTCTGTCTGTGAGGGGTTGGGATTTTTTTCAGCTTGAATGACCTTGCTCAACAGCTTGCAGTGTAGAAGACTCTGCATTGCCAAATCTAGGATTTGTTTCAGAGAAACTGAGATATAAGCAGATTTTAATTCTGTACTAAACTGAACAACATCATCTGTCATTAAGGTATCATAAAACTCATTGTACCATCTTTGACAGAAATTTGAGCAGTGTAATAGTGAAGGAGTCTGGTTTGATTCCAGGCAGGTGCATGTATAATTTAATTTTCTGCATCCTCTAAAATCACAATGCCAGCTACAATTTTCCCCTGTAAAATATTTTTGATTTTCTAATAAAAAATACAGTAGCTGCATAGTAAATTTTCATTATATTTTTGGTTGCAGGCCATCTACAGCCATGTGTGTCTACATATGATTGGGGAAGATAAAAATTTCCATGATAGATAAGGCTAGCACTTCATATACTGCAACATCCCTTCTTTAACAAGATGGGTGAAAGGTGAAAGAACTGGATGGGACAATTTAGAACTGTGTAACACATCAGTAATTCATTAACTAAGTGACTTAAAATGAACCACAGTGGTACACTCAGGAGGTTGCTGAACCCTGTGGCTCAAAAGAAGAAAAGCTGCCACAGGTCCTTTCTCCAGGGCCAGCCAGAAGTATAGGCACAGGTATACAATACACATGGGCTGGGTAGGACTTTGTCCCCTGACTGAGGTGTCTCCACCTACTCAGATGTCAAGATGGGCCTATATCACATGATTAAACAAATATTAAGTCATTAAGTGAATTAATTCTTAATTATTCGTAGTCAATTAAATCTGCTAAGACAAAGATTTCTGTTTAATTGAAATATGGTCTGCTCTAATAAATTTTAAAATTCTGATTTTAAAGATGCTTACTGTAAAACATGTAAACATGTTTTGTTAAAAAAACAGATTTCTATATCTGGTCTTACTGCTTTGTTACTCTCTATGCTTGCCCAGATCAGCTGTTGTTTGAGCCCTTTCAAATCTAAAATAAGAAATATCATTTAAAAGGAGAAAGCTATGGGTCCTGTTTTGGGCTTATAAACATCACTACTGTCTGTTTTTCCTTTGGGCTTGGTTGAAAACCCAAACTGTGTAATATTTTTTTCATTTCCTTAGAAATCAAACCCAGTTTCTCCAAATTGTTTTCTTCACAAGCAGTGAGCTGTTTCACCATCATTCCTTTAAACAGAAGATGGCAGATGTCAGAGGAAGTAAAACTCCAGGAAAGAGTAGATATCTTGTAGATATTCCAGAAAGGATTTCAGCTTGATTTCCTAATTCAATAGGAAAGGTATACAGTGAAATGAACTGAGGGTAGATGGGTCTCCTTGTCAGTTAAGCTGATGATGCATTTATTTCCCTATTTTTACTGAAATTTGGTTTTGTCCTTAATTCTGACAGATGGGATTTATCCAAAATTTTGAACTGGTACAGCTACCACACAGAGCAACTAAGATCAAGTGCAGAGGATCATATTGCTCTGTGTGCTGTATATACTCTGTACTAACTTATGCAATTATAAATGCTCTAAAAATATACTATTTTCTCATATTTTAAAAGATCCATTGTAGCTAGTGAGCTGCAAGCTGAACACTTTCAGTCACTAGTAAAATAGTAAAAAGACTAATTTTGTTTTTCAGCTGGGCTAAATATTTCAGTGCAACAAGAAATTAGTAACATTATTTTCCAGCAGGAGTACCTTGCATTAGTAATCATGTGCAGCTATTAATATTATTTTTCATATTGACAGATACCCTATTCCATTCAAAGTGATACAAGGTGAGCATTGTGCTCACTGTAAATGACATTCCTGTTCACAGGCACTCAGGGCATGTACTCACATAAATCTTGAATTTCAGACAAGCTTCTGCCTCTTGATGGTATGCCACAGAGCTCTGCTGGTTGCTGTTGGTGGCCAGGATGTCTTGTGGTATACAGAGATTTGTACCACCTCTTTACCCATGTCAACATGTGGCTCTGCAGCAAAATTACATAATTTTTTCCCCTCTTCCTTGTTTGTCAATTTTTTTTGGTTATTTGCCCATATATGACTTTACGTTGTTTTTTTTATAATCTTTAATCATCCTTTTGAAGATATGTTGACAAAATCTTCTGGAACTTATTAAATTAACCTTGTTAGAATCTTTACTTTCTTTCAAAACATTGTCTAGTGGGCAATAGGGATATTAGATTATGCAACAATGTTCTTCCTCTCTTATCCTCTTGTAGTGGTTGTTCCAAGACAGAGATTAATGTTGAAAAAATAGTCTTCTAGTTTGGGAGATTATATTCTTTACCTTTAAAACAATCCTAAAGTTATACTGCTGCATTAAGCTGTGATGTACCATGCCTTGGATTATGATGTCATTCAAATTAGATGTAAAATCTGAATTTTCGCAATGTGAGATAAGAATTTGCATTCTTTGCCTCCTAATTCAAAGCAAATTCACTGACTTTCTCTGGGTGGTAATTATCAGTATATCTACCAGCTTACTACTCAGTATAGCAATTGCTACATTTGTGCTCTATCTGGTCTTATAGGTGGGTTCTACTTCACTAAGAAAATAGCATAGGGAAAAAGGTATCAATGCTAAGGGGTTAAAATTTCATTTAACAAAGTAATTTTCTGTGAACTCAGCAAAGCTTACAGAAATGAAGTGAAAGAGCCTAATTTTATCTTTCTTGCCATTACTCAGGAGCAGAATGGGGCTCTATTAGAATGATACTGATATAGTACAAACAGCTGTACAAATAGCAGCTACAGTATTTAAACAGGTTTAAAATTACTAAAAATACCTGAGTCAAACAGCATTGGAAAAAAAGAACCTTCCCTTCCTTTTTTTTGCAGTGTTCTCAGAACACATAAGCTTTTTAATAATTTATTCTGGAAATGATAGTTTGGAAGGGAATACAAAGACATCTGTTTCTGATGTTGTCACAATGCTGGTGTTCAGATCAGCTTGCTGAGATAGGACTCATGCTTCTCTTACCCAGAGATGCTGAAATAGAAGATATTCTGTCTCTAAACTGTCACAGCTAAATAGCCATGTGCAATTTCATTTACAGTGATGATTTCTTAATGCATTGTTCTTTACATAGTAGATTGAATTATCCTCTTTGTCAATGTCAACAGGAATTTCCTGCATGCAACAGGGGAAAAAATGTCTAGAGCTATCTTTCCTACCTGAACACACTTGTTTCCCAAGTAATCTTGGGGACTTTGTTACCATAACTCAATATTTTGCAATGCCAAACCCATGGATAACTTACTGTGGCTTAATGAATAATAAGTGGCCTAAGAGTCAGATTATCTACAGGGACTTTCTATACCAGTTTGAATTTGGGGCCTTTATGAAGACAGCCTTAAAATCATCACTGTCATCCTGATTTACCTTACTCCTACAATATGGAAGCTTACTGATACAGCAGAGCAGCCTGATCAGGCTTAGAGAAACAGATTGCAACAAAGACCTTACAAAAAACAATTTCAAAATGTGACCTCTGAATTAAACTTAGACTATCAGTCTATCTTTTTCTCTCTGTATACACTTTGTCTAGAACTCCCAAGACACACCCAAGTTTATGGCTATAATTTTAGAATTTACAGCAAGACTTTTTTTATGTTATGTTCAGTTCTTATATTGTCTTAAAACAATTTAGGAGGAGCCCCCTGGAAATATCCATAGTATTATGGCTGAATGGTATTATCTTAGTAATTAGTCTTAAATCATGCTGTGACAGCTCTGAAACTCCATTCTTAAATGCTATCATTCTTAACACTTTGTTTTGCTACTGGCTAAATGTCTCAACTCAACCTGTATTATTCAGAATCCCTAATTTGACCAAGACTTATTACTTTGCCAGTGTCAGTTACTGTACAGAAAAATGAGCCCTTTTTATTTTGTAAAGCTCATGAATCTGGCAACACCACCCTTCTGTAGAGACCACATGCAATGCTTTTGGACATAAACACATCAAGGAGCACAGCGTACCAAAAAAATTATCCCAACACCATGAGTTGTCTGATTTTTTTGAGTTTTATCACATCAGTTCCATCTTTCATGTGACAAAATACATAGTTTTCTCTCTTGAGGGCAAAAGGTTTTTTGACAACACTACCCCTCAAACTTCTAAAGAATTCTGAAGAGCTGCTAGCACTGTAACATGTCACAGGAAACAAAGTTGGGTTGCAATCATGAAATTCCTTTTGCCTCATCTGTGATAATTAAGAGTGGAAAGACACTCAGTGATTGCGAATCACTGTTCCTGCACAGAAAATAGGCTGGTACTAAAATTTGGATATAGCTCTAGTGTATTCCATTTACTTCATACAGCATGTGAGGAGCATGCATAATTATCTGTGTGCAGTCCTCTGCCTGGGACCATTTGGCCAAGGAAGGGGTAACATCTTCTACTGACATTACATCTGTAGTAGGTCCACATCTTCTTATTTGTTGACTGAGAAAGACACAGTCTCTGGATCATCTGAAACAAGAAGACTCAGTGAAGAAGACATGGAAATCAGAAAGGTACGGGGAAAGAGCTGCATCACATTTGCTGTGAAAGGGAAGTTTATTGCTGGCAAGAATTATGTATTTTCTTTGCCCAGCTGAGCTGATTTCAGAAGAGATGCAGTTTAATATATAAATGCCCCATCCTTCTTTTAATTGTGCATAAGACTGTTCCATGACTATAAAATTGATAAAAAATAATTTATTAAGGGGGGCAGCACTATGTGAAAAGGGGAAAAACCTCAAAGAAACATAAGGAGATTTTGGAACTTCTGTTTGCCTCTCTCAGAACAGTTAAGATTTACGAAACTGTGGAGATAAAAGGGAATGAAACCTAGAAATCTCCTGTGGCTTACACCTACCCTCTGGTTGCAGAAGTCTTTGAATCCTCAAGACTCTTTTTTTTTTTTTTTTCATAGTTTCCCTTCTTCCAAAACCCATAGGTCTTTGATATTGCAATATTCAGTGCTATTGGGGAACTTTCTCAGCTTCTTTCAATTGTAAAACATCAAAGGAGAAAGAGAACTAACTCATGGAAAGGTAGATTAATGTCAAAGGGAGCGCTTCTCCTGAATTCCATAAATTTACCAGGAACCTTCTTATTGGAACTTGCATTAAAACTGGGGGGAAATGGGGCTATCTTGGGGAAATAATTATTTAATTTATCTTAACACAGAGAATTACATTAGTAAAAAATTACCTTAACTGTACTTTTATGTAACAGATTTTAAGCATCATTGGGGGACATAAAGTGAAGGTGAATAGCAGCTTAGTCATCAGTTTGCAGTGAGATGAAACTTCCCCAAATATGCAAATGTTGGCTGCACACAGCACAAAAAGCATAATATCTACCTGGAAAATGATGAAATAATATATTGCTTGATTTCTGAATTTACAGTTCATTTCTCTGCTACTTCTTGTCACAAAATTATGAGGAGATGATGAAAAAATTTGCTGGGAGCAGGGGCTGGAGTGATTCAGGATTTCAAGGTGTATACTTTGGCAAAAAGATTAAAAAGTAACAGAATCTATATATAGATGAAGCAGGTAAATATTAGGCAAGGAAAGGAATTTTTATCTTCCTAAATCACTTGTAAAATCATGTAATGAACTAAACTAAAGAGAAGGTTTAGCTAAAAAGGAAGGATTGACAAAAGTATAAGATAGACACCTCAAACATTTGAATCATTTTATATGGTAGAAGTGCAGTTGCTAATAAATATATTCAAAAAAAAGCAAATACATGAAAGTGAGGATTACTAATCATTGGAGTTGTACCTTTCCTATGTAATTCTACTCTTTGCAAATGAGAATAATTTAAAAAAACGAATCTGCATAACTATCCTAGTTAAGATGACATTTAGGCCTACAAACAAAAGAATGAGAAAACCTATTCTTTTACTCATCAATAGATTTTTTTTGACCCCATCTCTCAAATTTGCCTTTTTATTTTTTTTTAGAAGAAAATTATTCGCAAGTTTTGGTAGTAAAGAATATCATGTCAGAGATTTTAGTAGAGGATGTTTCCCTGTGGAAGCCATTACATTGCACGTACATAAAATACGTGTCTTACATTAGTTGTTTCTTCTACAATTATGTGGTTTTTATGTTTTTTAAAACTGCAGAAAAAGAATGTTTTTTGCAAATCAAATTACAAAGATAACTACTTCACAAAACCAAGCCAAATGTCATGTAATACAGCATTTTAAAAAGCATAAAAATTCAGAATTTTTGTGACTTTTAACGTATAGGTGAATAGAAATATGTTTATTTTCCACAAGCAATTTGAAGGACAAAAGTTCTTTTCTTATGAGAGATCCGTGTATGCAGTGTACAATGAATATTAGTGTTCCGATACTTTTCTGAGTAGAACCTGAAAATTCTTCATAACATAAACCAGAAAGGAAATATTTTCACATAAAAAAGATTAAATTATTTGGAATGTGAAAATGATCAAAATAAAATTATTTTCTCCTTTGCTTAAAAAATCTCCATTAAAGTGGGCATACAAATTAATCCTGTGTTACCTGAGGCAACCAGTCCTTCAGGAAAGAAATGGGGTGAAAAAAGAAGGGAAGTGTCCCATAAAATCTTTTAGATCTTGCAAGGGTATATTTGTGCAGGTACAATTGGGTTTGTGCTGTGATAATCTCTTTTCCTTAAGTATAAAATACAGTATAGTGGTATTCACTATATATATTACAAAAATAATATAGCACTTATATAAAAAGGTGATTCTTTTCCTCACTCTGTCACTCTCAGTGCTTGAACACCTGAACAACTCCATCATATTCTTCAAAATCTCTTTTAGTACATACTGGTGAACAGAAAGGGGATGATCCTTGAAAACAGTAGGAGTATTGATGGTTCCCTGAAAGATCAGCAGTGTTCATCAGTTGGAGAGAAAATTCCCACATAATTTCTGGTTACGGAACTATCCAATGTGATTTAATTTTTTATTTTTTATTTTTATTTTTTTATATATATTCTTGGTCTAGTGAAGACAGTGACTTTAATTTTCCTCATATTTGACCTTTGTAATTTTGATTTTTGTCACCTTCATGCCAGAACCGGGCAGCTGATTACAGCCCTGTAGAGCAGAAAAACTCTGATCAGATTAAGGGGCAAATATATCTCAAACTGATAAAGAGAGAGGAGTAGACTTAAATGCTAAGTGCTATGGTAAGTCCTCTGACTCCTTTTCCTTCCTCAGGTCACCTCAGAGTCACAGGTCTAGAGCTTCTGGTTTTCAGGATCCTGATGAAGACCTACCTCAGAGCCTTGACACGTTTTCTGAGACAAAGCAAAATTTGACATTTCACTACCCTTTTAATTAGAACCAGAATATTATTAGTAACAGATAATAAGTGGTAATATCTTTACTTCAAATTAATCCAAATCCAAGTCAGCATAGAATTTTGGAGTTAGTGGAAGCTGCATTACTTTAGGGAAAATTTCTCTTGGCTATGAAAAGTCTAAGGTTATCAGGCAGCATTCCTTGTGTGGAAAGAAATTCCCACTTAAAATTTATCACACTTTTAATAGTAGAATAGAAGCATCAATAAGGAGTAAAAAAATGCACTCTTGTGGGATTTTTAGGAATGGATATACATATGGATTTGAAAAGTGTTCATCATCTTCTCTTTGGATTGTGTTACTTGATCAGAATACTTCTGTCTCCTCTCTTTCTCAAAAAACTTTGGGCAATAATATTTCCCTTGTAAATTCTCTCACATTAAGTACTTTACTCTTTTCACTACAGTATCTTACTTGGAGGCTGTACTTGCTCAAATGTTGATTTTGTCTTACTAAGCAATGCTTTTAATCATCAACTACCCATCCCCACCACACCCTAAACCAAGCCTTAGGCTGATACATTCTTGTAAATAGTATGGCAAGACTCAGTAATTCTGTAGAGCTTTCTGGAATGATGAAGTTTTCAGTTACTGAAGAAGAAACTGACCTTTTTGTTGTCAACACAGGTTTTTCACATCTCCCCATTGAGCTACCCCATGCTTTTTGTGGTGCTTTATTGCATTCAGCCTGTATTGTACATATGGGTGACCGGGGTAGGTTTTTTCAGTATAAAAAAATCAAGATTATTGCAACTAAACCCCTAATTAATTTATCAACTATATATGGATTTAGTGGATTTTAAACAATATTTTCATTCAGTAAGAAATTGAATTTCTTTAATGTGATTTTAAACTTCCTAGAGTTTTTATAATAAGTTACAAGAAAAACTTGTGCAAAAACCAAAGAGCAGTTCTAGAAAATAATATGCAGGGAAAAGATCAGGTAACATTTACATTGCAATCTTCAAAGACTGCACATAAGTGTTTTTCTTCCAAAGACCCATAGAAATTCTGACTAGGAAGATACCCTATGTTTCAAAAAACAGAGAAGGCTCTCTGCCATCTCAACTAGATTACAATGTAGCAGGAAATATACAACATTTTACATAGCAGAATAACTACAGAGAACTTCCTTCACAGATATGAAACTTCGGGCATCAATTTGTTAATTAAATCATTCCCTCCTCATTTGGACTCAGGACCTCCAGCTTTTCTCACAAACTCTAATGAAGAGGCTGGGGGAGAAGGACAGAGCAAGAACCTAAATCTGGTACCTCAGAGTTCGCAACCCAAAACTAACATGGGTCAGAGACACAGACAGTCTGTTGTTAAGAGAGTATCTTGAGATTTAGAAAATGAAGCAAGGGAACAGTGAATGAAAAATGTCAAAGAAATATTGGTAAAATTGCCACTAAATGCCCTGACACTCTTTTCCTTTACTCACTAATTATGCTGATCACACAGTCCCCTTTTTACTATTTTACCAGCTTATCATGGTTTAACTCCAGTGTAGTGGGTGGGGTGACCTGCTTTATCAACCCCTCCCTCAGCAGGAGAGGGGAGAGAAAATATAATTAACGTCTTGTGGGTCCAGACAGGGAGACATCCCTCAGCAATTACATAGGCAAAACAAACTCAGCTTGGGGAAATTAATTTATTGACAATCAAATCGAATAGTGTAAAACAAAATCTTTAAAATCCCATCCCTCTACCCCTCCCATATTAATAGCATCAGCTTTACTCCCCATTTCCTCCAGGGTGCAGGTGGACAAGGAATATGGACTGCAGTCTGTTGCTTCTCCCCCTGCTTCCTTCTAAGGGTGAGGACCCTTCATACTCTTCATGCTCCAGGACAGTGAGACTCCCACATGAGACAGTCCACATAAACTTCCCAACATGGATATTTTCCACAGGCTGAAGTTCTTCACAAACTGCTACAGCATGAGTCTCTTCTACGGGGTGCATCCCTTCCAGTATTGTACCTCCCCAGGGTCACAAATCCTGCCAGCAAACCTGCTCCAGAACAAAACACAGCACACATCTCCACCGGGGTATTTAGGTATAACCACCTCCACCTTCTTGTCTCATAAGACTATCCTGTAACATGTCACCCTGGTTGATCAGCCAGGGAGAGATGTAAGTTTACTGCTGTGTTAGATCTGTTCAGGATGGATCTCCTGCCATCTGGGAGCATCTGGGGACAGTTAAGCACAACTCGTTCACTCCTCTAGGCTGAAAGTGTGTACCCTCACCTATATCTGTGTGTTTTTCCATGCAGCAAAAAGTACCAATCTTATCCAGAAAGTTCATGTCACCATGAAATGATGTAAATTAAGATTAATCTTCTTTTTATAAATAAATATTTGTAAGTGATAAATACATGCATTTTATGACTATTAAGAAACTAATCAAAAAAATCCTTGCTTAATTTTTCTCCATACGTTTTAATACATGCTTTCACATTCTATTTGGAAGTGCTTTTTGAGCACTCCTTTGGCATCATAAAATTCTCAAAAAGTGTCTTGAAAGTTACAAAAGTGTCTTGAAAAGAGTTATGTTCGGTGTCATAGGTGAAAATTGTGGGACAGGAAAATCTGGTACTAGTGTACAATGAAAACAGAATTTTATAGTGTCAGTGAAACACTCCCCTGTGCAACTGGAATAAGATTTGTACCTTTTCAATTCACATACTACTAAAGTCAAAATAGCTCTTTATTTTGGTTATGATTGTCTTATAGGTTTATTATTTGCACTCCGGAAATATAAACTTTCTAACTTTGTCGTAAACTTTTTTGCCATATTTTGAAAATTAACACCCAGCCTGTTGATTGGCAAAATCAAGATATCTCAGTCAGTTTTTTTGAGTCAGGAGCACTGTGTTTTCAGCCATGTTTTGATGCATGCAATACTTTGACACCTTAACAGCTAACGGTGTGAGGCAGGTTCACCTCTATGATAAACTGTGGAGCTTCCTACTCTTGAGAAATGAGAGAAGGAATGTTTACTATTAACAGCAGGAGAAAAAGCTTTGATTAAACCCACAGCAGAAGAGCACAGTACTACGCTTGTGTGTGAGTGTCTAGTTGATATTTGAATCAATCTTGAGATTGCTTTTCACAGATGATAGGAAATAGGAATACAGAGTTTAATTTTGTTTACTAACATAATCTATGCTCATATGCTTGCTATAATGCAAATTCTTAGGTCCTCACAGCAACTTTGAACGTTTTTATTAATAAAACATAAATAAATAAAAAACCCAAATTAAGGTATTGTTTGTTTAGCTTTCTTTGTATGGTATAGTGGACATTATGAAAACCCTGTCAAAAATATGCTATGAATATTTACCTTGTAAATAGAAATGTGAAATCTCTGTGAAGCAGAAAGATGTTGCAGTAGGTAAAACACAGAAAATGTAGAAACTCTTCTTTCAAATGCCTTTTTGTTTCTAAATTTTCATCAGTGACCTGCAGGTTTCTCAGAAGAAAGAAAATCCTGACTTACTAGTTTCTTTGGAAATTGTTTTGAAAGCTGTCACTTTATAGTGTGTATCCATAAGAGTAAAGCTCAACTCTGTGAGAAAGCAATATAGCACAGTACCTCTTTCAGAAATGTTTATATCTATTTACCAATCCATTTCCTTTTAGAAGCCTCAAATGAACATTGAAATTGTAAAATTTAAGAATACAGTGTCTACACTTTTGCATACACAGCAGTACAGAAAAAATCCTTTTGTAAACATATGTGCGTACATATCCACTTGTATAAAAGTATACATCCATGCATATATATATATATATACATACACATATGGTCCCTTCCAGCTCAGCATATTCTGTGAATCTGTGATATAATCCCTAATATCAAATATTTCATGCTTTAACAACTAAAAAACTAACCACAACTTCAAAATTAATTGTAGAATTGATTGTGTATGTTGAATAAAGCAGAATTGAGCATAGGTACACATGGATTGAAATTAATGATTGTCCAGATATTTGTCTCAGAAACTGTCCAAAAATTTCAGTTGATATAACTGTCCAAACTGTCCAAAAATTTCATGATATAAAAATATCAGTGAGGAGAAGAATTAGAGAAAGATGCTACTGCTAGAGTTCAATTATGACTTTTCATTCTTGTAGTTACAGTTTTCACTCAATTAGCTATAAACCACTGTTTTTAACCAATTGGATATCCAAGAACTATTTGAGACAAATTTTCCTGTCCTGGTGTGTGCATACCGTAATTTGTTATCAATTTGAAAAATGAGCACCTCTGCCCTTGAATTATTTTTTCTCAAGAGTACTGCCACTTTCCAAAGCCTCATGGAATCAACAATATAGCTGCTGTCATTTTGGTAGACAAAATATTCATATAATTAGATAGCAATGAATACCAAAGTGAATTATAAAGAAGTTAACCTTTGAGATTGTTTTAAAGTTGTGGTTTTGCTTTCACTACCTTATGTCATGATAACAAAATTTCAAGTGTCCCATCTAAACTAACTGGGCAATGCCTGCTACTGGAGTTGAGGGTGCCTGACCATTATTTGTAGGCGTAGTTAATGGTAGACTTTTACAACTACCTGTTTTGAATGGCAATCTTTCCCTAGTGTGCTTTTCCATGACAAAACAAGAAAGTAAAAAAAAAAAAAAATGGAAAAAATATTTCTTTAATATATGATCTAATTTTGTTAATATGTCAGAATTTTCTCATTATCATTTGAATTTGTTATTTATGTCCCAAAGGAGAAGAAATAAACATATCTGTTTTTACCTGTTTCTCCAGGAATATAGCTTTTCCAGATTATTCAGAATGAATTGGTGGTACAGGTTTGATCTAAATCTCCCTGGCATCTCAGGAGTATAAATGCCACAATTTTTTATGTGTTTTATCATACCAATTTTATCACTTTAATATGAAAATGGGTCATTCTCCACTAACCCACTGACAAAGCATGACATTTTTGCTATCACTGTTACCTCTGTAGTGCACTTAAATTTGATTTATGAGAATGTTTTATAGTATGTTTGTCCTTAGGAGTCAAGCAATGAGATAAAGAATACTAATGTGAATTGTTTAAAGAAAAAAGAAGAAACCAAAATACAAACAAAATAACCCTGAAAATTTGCATATGGATTGCCTACAGATTTAACTTTAACAACAGAAAACAGAAATTAACAAGAAGAGATAGTTATGAGATGTTCTTAAAACTGTTGAATAAATAGAGAAAAGAGATGAGGAGTTAAATTAAGCCTCTGTGCTTTTAAGTACAAGATTTAAAAAAAAAGAATGTGTAAAAATCCCCTAAAATAACATCAAGCAGATTTTTTTTATTAACTTGAGTGTCAGCCTTCATTTAGATATGGTCAGATCTATCCTCTTACTGGTTTCTTTTCTTTCAATGAGGCTGTTAGAAATGAAGGCTTTCCACTGAAGGTTCACCTGCATTTCCTCATCGCACTAATGGTATTAGATGGCTCAGGTTTTGATTGTTGAACTATGATTAGCTGTGAAAGTGAGATAACAATTGGAGAAAAAAAAAAATCTTGGTTCCATCTGAGCAATGACCCCTTTAATCTTGAGGATTTTTAGATATGTCCCACTTTATGTATAGGTAGCTGTTCAAAATCTCTGTCATTTTCGAAATTCCAGTTAATTTAAGGTTGTGCTAAATGTTTTCTTTCACTTATGTTAGGGCATTTATCCTCAGGGGAATCTATCTGGAATTGTATAGGCAGGTCTTCCTCAGTTGAATCCTTCCATCTTCAAATGGCATTAAACATTTGAGTTATGATGCCTAAATGGTTTCATCTTTCTCATTTGGAAGCCAAGGCATTTCAGAAATTTATCGAGTAAAGAACAACTGGGAATTTCAGTAGAAATTTAGAAGCAAATGGCTGTGCTAAACTCAGAGGTTTTCGTTCTTTTAATTTTCATAGTGTGACTTAGTATTCATAAAAGTATGCAACTTAGAGCTCCTGACTCCATTATAAGTACATAAACGGGTTTTTTTGTCTTTAAAATTGAATTAGATGTGTTGCTCTGCTAGTATCTCATGTTCAGAATATACAGAATTAATTGTTCTGAACAAATGAGTGTCATATAAAAAGAAAAATATGCAACAAATTTGTGTAGCTTTTAAGATGCTATATATTAAGCAAAAAGCAACAACAATTTGTTGCAAAACTGAGGTCTTTGTTTATTCAGAGATCCTGTCTTGTCTCTGACAAATGTTTCTTTCAGTGTGCTTTTAACAAGGATATGCTCAGTGTCTCCACAAAACTGCCCTTCTTCCAAAAAAAAACTTCATTTGAAAATCATAATCCTACACTGTTTATATTATTATGCATATTCTTTCTTTAGAACTTTCACATTCCTTTATGAAAGATATATCTTTTGCTTCAAAAGCATATAATTCTCCTATCTGAAACACAAAGGGTCTACATTTGCTATTAGGGGTCTGTGGTAAGCCTCGGGAATTTTTTGAATGTTGAAAACCAGGTTGCAGTGATGCAGATATTATGGAACTTTAGTCTGCAAACGTTTACTTCTGTAATGTGTCCTTACTCCAGCTGCTGGCTTCAATCAGTGATCTGAAACATGAACTGTTTTGATGAATATGAAAGTATGCAGATAGGGGGCAGTTTTCTAAGGTGATCTTTCTTTTTCTTTTTTTTCTCCATTCTTCAAATTCTTCATAAGCAGTAGATGCCCCAGTATATCTAAGAACCACTTTGCAAGTACCAAAACTTGTTCAGTCTTTGATCAGCAAGTATCTAGTCTATTTGAATCTTAGTTTGTGATACTAATCCAGAAAGGTATTTTCATAAATAAGGATGTTTAATTTTTTTCTACAAGACTTATGCTTTTCTGGAACTTTTCAAATGTATTCTTTAACTTTTTTGGTTCAACATTAAATGAAATAACAGAAGGAAAACAATACTCCTGGGAAATCCATACGTGTTGATAATCAGTGTTCATCTCACTCAATCTGACAGTTTTGCTATAGCTTTCATCACCAAAAGATTCCAGTTATTGTAAGGTACTTTTGGTCATGGTACAGCAAAATGTGAAATATGTCTGACTGTGCTCTCTTAAGAGCTGAAAACTTAGTTCAGGTATGGAAATCCAATATTTAAGTTTTTCCTTCTCACTTATGTAATGAACACCCAAAATCACCAGATTACCATTTGTTTGGAGGGAGATTTCTCTGTTTGTCTACAAACAAAAAGACAGATGTTTATACACTGAACCAAAGACTAAAACCAGGTACTGTCTTGGAGGCTGCCAGACAGATGTCACATAATATCTGAGTGCCCAATGTCTGAGCCTTGCTCTAATGAATGTTTTAATTATTTGTGTGATTCCATCAAGGTAGAATGACTCCATCAAGAGAGACTAATCATAGAAGCTTAGAATGACTAAGCTTGGAAGGGACTTAAAAGTCCCATGCCTCCTGCTGCAGGACAGAGGGGAACTAAGAGAAACTATATCCAATCAAGGTCCCAGCATGTAGCGAATGTTAATTTGCTATGACATATATGCATTTAAATGGTTGCTAGTAGCAATATGAAGCATAATTCTTAATTTGTAACATTGTTAAGGTCAGGATTCATAATTATTTATGGTATATCAAGCATGTAATTATTTCAATGTATATTCAAAACTGATTACAGACTGTTTCAAGGATGCAAGATTTTTTTAATAATAGGCAATTATGCTAATAAATAAAATTATCAGTATGATGCTCATGTTAACATTGAAAGAATAAACTAATTTTTTCTCCTATTGAAGCTCTCTGTTTCTAATGAAAATTCACTTACTTTATCATGTGGAGAAATTTTTGTGACAGTAATCCCTCACAGTTATTCTTCATTCTCCACTCCTCATATTTGCCCGGATATGACTGATGCAGGTGGATTTCTGTTAATAGAAATCATTCTGCACATTTGCTTTTGCAAAATGCAGAGCTCATGACATATCTTTCATTATTACTTCTCGGTGACTAACAGAGAAAGAAATACTGTGCACATTGCTTAAATTTTTCTTACAATTTTATTGCAACACAGGCCTTGAATGCCTGAACTATTAGATAGGAATATTATTTTGCTTTCAGACAAAAACCATGTTTCAAAAAACTCAAGCAGATGTGTATGAAATGTCGGTCAAGTGTTTACTAATATGTCTAAATGTCCCTGCTGCTTGGTGGTGGATCTTGGCAGAAGATTTTATGTCCTCTAGATTTATAGTTCATTTGGAACAAAAGGAGAGAACTTCTATCTCCATGGCATGTGACGCATCATGTCATTATTGAGAAATAACATAGTCTGCAATAGATACTCAACACTTTCTCTAAGTTATTTCAGAAAAGGAACCCATGAGTCTTTCCCCTTTTTTACTGTCGACCACATTTCTTTTTGTCTTTTGACCTTCAACTTCTAAAATACTTCAACAAAACTTATAGGATTTTAGATGAGTAAAATAATTTCTTTCCTTTTTTTTTTTTTTTTTTTTTTTTTTTTTTTTAATAAGCAGGAAAAGTGTGAAACAGGTGAATCACTTGAACACAGAAATCCATGTGATGACTAAGGCAACAATTTTGATGGCTGGAATTCATCTGTGATCTTGCAAATACCTGAAATAGTTGTATACCATCACAGGATTTACTATGAATTCAGTAAATTTATGCAAATGACAAACTCCTACCTGATTTCTGGAACAGCTTATCAAGATATGAAAGCCAGAATGGTCATCTTGAATCATGGCATGAACAGAAATGCAAGACAAATAGTGTTATAAAAAAGGTGATTTGGAAATTCTTTTTTCAGTAGCCCTAGTGTTTTCCTGCAGACTTAACAATTTGTGTGCCAGATGGCTTTTCCATGTGTTATAATCCTCTGAAAAATAAACCAAGTCTATTTGGCAGCTTTAATATGTAAATGTATGTATGTGAGAGATCCAAAAGTTGCCTTGAGCTTACAATTTAGGAATTGATTTCAAAGGAATAGATTTCTATCTGAATTACAGAGGCAAAACACAGAAAGTTTACTATGGTCTCATTTTATGAAGGTGTTGCAATGTCAGTATTTCCACAGGAAGAACAAAGACAAAATAAAGAGGAGACGTCATTTACTTTATGGTTGATGATTCAGGTAACATTGAAAATAATAAAAAGCAGTGAAGCAAGCAAGTAAATGGTGATGAAAAGACACAGTATCGCTTCCAGGGACTGCAGGTTTTGTGGGGTTTTGTTTGCTTGGTTGGTTTGGTTTTTAGGGGAAGGGTTGAAGTTTTGGTTGTTTTTGCTGTTTTTGTGTACGTATGATTTTGGTTTTTTAACCCTGAATTCTGCATTCTTTATGACTCCAAAATTTCAGAGCTGATACAATCATCTTTGTGTAACGGACCTAAGTTAGGGGCTTGCTTCATTTACACATCACTTCCTGCATTCTTCAGCTCTGTATTATAGCATGGGCAGGAATGTTGGTCTGCTGAAAGTTAGGAAGGCTCTACAGAGGGATCTGGACAAGCTGGATTAATGAGCTGAGGTTGATTTCATGAGTTCAGCAAGGAAAATTGCCAGATCCTGCACTTGGGTACCAACAATTCCATGCACTGCTGCAGACTTGGGGCAGAGTGGCTGGAAAGCTGCCCAGTGGAAAAGGACCTGGGGGTGCTGGTTGTCTGAGGACTAAACATGAGCTGTGAGTGTGCCCAGGTGGCTAAGAAGGCCAGTGGCATCCTGGCCTATATCAGCAAGAGTGTGGCCAGCAGGACCAGGGCAGCGATTGTGCCTCTGTACTTGGCACTGGTGAGGCCACAGCTCAAGTACTGTGTCCAATTCTGGGCCTCTTATGACAAGAGGAACACTGAGGCAGTGGAAAGTGTGGAAGCTCATGAAGAGTCTGGAGCACAAGCTAATGGGTGGATGCAATGATCCTAGAGTTCTTTTCCTACCTAAAGTATCTATGATTCTATGATCTACACTTTTTAATAGCCTTATTTCAGAGCTAAGAATCAATCTGAATCATGAGTGCTCTATTCCTCTATTTTTTTTTTTTTCATCATAATGAAGGTGATGGCATGGTGATATTTTTGATGAAAAATAGTGTTTATGTGATGGGCCTTCCAGAAAAGTCTGTATGCTCAGTTTTTAAAAGTTAAAGATCTTCCTGGATCATGTTTTATTGCTACAGTATTTGTTAATGGCTTGATTTGTTGGGATTTATTTTTGGTAAAGAAATGGGATTTAGATTTACTGAAACACTGAGATGAAAGCAATACCTAAGTTCTCTTCTTTCTGCTGATATGTCTTCATGATGTCTAGTCAAGCACAACTCACCATGAGGAGAAGTGGCCAAAAAGATGCCCTGAAATCCTACAATTCTAAAATGCTTCTCCTAGTTGTCCCCTGCCCAATATACCCATATTGATCAAAGGATTGTGGGTCACTTCCAGCTCTGCCTCCCTCAGTCAGCAGAAGTAGGTGAATCTTTCTAAATTCATGCAGACAGAGAAAACTGCATCTGGATCCAATAATTACTTTTTGTCATTTCTGCATTCAAAAACTAGAGTGTTCATGAGCACTGGCCTGGTGTAAAACAGGAAACCCTGTCCTTATGCAAAAGCTACTATTTAGTGCTAAAATAATACATATTTTGTATGGCTTTACTAAATTTGAAGTATTATTCATATATTTTCTTACTGTTATTGAGGGAATTGGAACTATAGATATTACAGTTTAATTGATTCTTATTCAGTTGTTGTGGCAAAAAGGAATCTTAGATAATCTCTTCTACAAGAAAGTTTAAGATGATACTTCATGGTCCTGTGTACACAATTATCACTGCCAGTTCTATTCATGGTCCTGTGTACACAATTATCACTGCCAGTTCTATTTGGTTTTCTGTGTTATTTATCATGACATAGGGATTATTATGTACCAAATGCAGTAATTTGGAAAATCAAAGAAATGTACCTAAATTATGATCATGGACCACAGAATTTAATAGAAGTAAAATCTGGACAAGAATGACATCTTTTGTTTAGAACTTCTGTGGTTTGAACTCTTGTTTTTTGTTTTTTAATAAATTTTCTCAGGAGGGAAGTGTATCTATGGAGTGAGCAACATAAATTGATGTGACCATTCTTTCTTCATAAGGCTTCATCACATCCTCATGCTTCCCTGTATGGCATCATTTATCCTGTCAGGGGATGAAAATAATAACACGTGAATTATGGCTAATAATGGTTACCATTATAAGTAATAACTGCTAATGAAAACACTATAGAAACAGAACTAAGAAACAAGGCAAAGGATAAAAATCCTTTTTTGATTAGAAACCCTATAAAGCAACTAACTAAATGCACAGTTAGATGTGGCATTCAAAAATGCCGAAGAGAATCTAGTACCAGTTTTCTCTGAGTAGTGAGATGCTCAAAATCTACTGTCCTCATGGCATCTCTTTAACTATCCCACCCTCAAACCTGCTACAGCACAGAAACCTAGTTAATTGTTTTCTGTAAATACTACTGTAAGCATGTAACAGTGCAAGTGGGCCCGGCCACTCTGGCCACGGAGGAGGACACCGACACCAACACCAACCTCTGTGTTTTAAAGCAGCCCGGCCGGTGGGTAGAGTGAGAGTCCACAATCCCCCAGTTCTATGATTTACATGTTTTCTTATGATTGGTTCATGTTTTCCCCTCCTAGTTTTATGTATAGATTCATGCCTCTTCATTTTCCTTGTTTACTATGTATAAGCTCTAGAAAGTTCCTCGTACTTAGGCACCCCATTGGTTCCTTCCCTAAGACCCTATCTCACTGTTAACCCCGCCTACCTGCCTTTGTCCCATTGGCTGAGATCCCTTTCCCTGCCTTTTCTGCCCTCATTATAAAATCCCTGGACACTTTTCAGAGTTTGGCTCTTCGTCCCTGTCCCTAAGCCTGCGTGGGAACCATGCGGACAGTCCTCTCTCTATTTCTTCTTTGCCTTCGCCTTTGTTCCAGTGACAAGAAGAAAGCTCCCTCGGGTGAGGAGCTCTACTCTTTCCTTTTTGTGTGTACTCAGCAGGGATTGCTACCTTCCAGAGGGGTTGTAGCCTTGACCTCCGGGCTTCTTTTTGTTGGCACGCAAGGGGTAAACCCCCTTCAGCTAGCTCCCAGCTACAAAAACACTTCATAAGCACTAGTGGCAAAGCTGTAAAAATAAAACTTAAGACACTTAGAGTGGAAAACCAAAGAAGTGGAGACGGCTCCTTCTTCCTCCATACTTCTATTATAATAATACTAACACTAGTGCTAATACTAACAACAGTGTCTCATTCTGCAAATAGGTGACATCTCCATGTACAAACCCCTTATTTTCTAATGAGTTTTATTATCCAAGAACATTCAAAGTAACTTGCAGTATGCCATTATAAGCAAAAGCTCAGCCTGCTCCTGTGCCCTTAGGAATTCCTTCTTAAATAATGTCCCACCTTCCTGGACTTACTACTTTGTGTATTGCAACACAGAGGAGCAATAGTGATGCTGCTATGTAAGAGATAGAAATTTAAATACAACTTTTTTCCATGGAAGAGGCTTAAGTGTTCTAGAAACATTTTCAGAAAAAGCCTCAGATACTGTATCAGTGTTGTTAACACAGCAGAAAAAACCCAATCAAATGGACTTTATCCCACAGCAGCAAAAGGTAATTCTTTCTCTCCCACACCCCTTTTATCTTCCACTCAGAAAAATCAGATTTAGCAATAACCTAGTTTCCTTTTTCAACACCAGATTCTGAGAGAATAGAAAATGACACTTTCTTATGCTATTCATGTTCCTAGAAGAGCAGAGCTCTTTGGAGATTTGTTGCTTTAACTTTGTATGTGAGAACAAGTACCAAATCAGACTTCAATATTCTTTAAATTCCAAACACCAAAACTGAACTCCTATATCTTTAAGATTCTTGGTGCCAGTAAAAAATAATACAAATTATTATGCTATTAACTAAGCTGGCATTTTTATGTATTTGGAACTCTGAAAGTAGTTCAATGTCTTCTTGAGTTACCTAATTATTTCAATCCAGAATTTATTGTTTAGTTTCTATTTTTTTTTAAGGTTAAAATTTTTCCAGCAAACTTTTGCAGAAAGCAAATTTTGAACCTCTCTTTGTAGTAATACAACCCAAAGGATTAGATATCTTGAAAAAAGCTGGGGTTTTTTTCTCTTGGAGAAGAGAGTGGAGAAAGAATTTGTAGTAGTCAGCAGTCGAACAATTATCAATGCTGATGGTTCAGCAATGGAACAGTTATGAATGCTTGTAGTTAAACCAGACATATCCAGAATTAATTCATAGCTACTGAGATGAACGTGGTCTTTAATATTTCCCAGAACAGCTGTTTAAAAGTGTCTGCAGACAGATACAACACAGTGCACTAATGAATTACAAAAATCACGTCCTCAGAATTGTCTTCATAATCGTTGAAATGTATGAAGCAAATGCAACAGAAGAGGATGGAATTGTGTGGTTAACACTGACAATGCAACTCACAAACTTAGGATGCTGTAAAAGTCCTTTGTTAGCTTATGGAATCATTTGTGTTTTGTAAAAGTCATTTTCTCCTAATAAAATTCTGCTATGCAAGAATTGCACAATATATTTTAGATAAATAGTATCATTTCATCTCAGTGCCACAGAAATATTAAGGTGTACAGTAAGTGATTTTCTTGGTAGAAGAATGTTCATCTGTGATGTGCTGGTCCCTGTGGAAGTTGGTGTTGTGAGACAGAAAAGGGAGAATCCAAAGATAGCTCTTGTTTTTGTTGGTGTTTCTTGACTCCCAGAAGAATGCTATAATTGCATGCTGTTCCTCTGTTAAACAACAGTATACAGACCTCTTGTTTATAAAATTCATTACCAAAGTGTGTCTTATGCATCTCTAAGCAATGGTCCATCCTATGGGACCATCAGGAGTTGCTATAAAATAGAGCACACTAACAGTAATTTAGGGCAGGAGAAGAAATTAGACAGGGACTAGTTAGACTATGCAGATCATGACAACAGCCTTCAGCTTCACTCTGTTGTGGCAAAAGCTTTTTGCTTCCTTCAGCTTCACTCTGTTGTGGCAAAAGCTTTTTGCTTACACACCCACTTAAATATTGTGAGCACAGAAATAAAATATTAAACCTCTGTTTGTCTTCCTGTCCCAGTATTACTCCTACAGTGATACACTCGCCTACAAGGATAACTGCTCACACTTCAATTTTTTCATATGGAAAAGTTTTGGGAATTGTTTATTTCTGAAATTTATTTCTGAAAGCAGTGAGGATTTCTGCCCCTCCTTGCTAAAGAACTGAATAAACAGTTGTCATGAGTTGTGAAGTTGTTTATATGAAATGAAAGTGTAATGCAAGCCAAGAGAGGGTAAACTGAAGAAGGAGAACTTAAAATTAAAGGAAAACTAGTCTTAAAACCAGAGAATACCTGATTTGTACTTATTGTTGCACTGCATTGTCATTTTAAATATTGTTGGTGTTACTGTTAATAGCAGCAGCATAGTGCAGGTAGATAGTAGCACAGAAGCATCGTTTTTTCACAGACAAGTGATACAAAGAAGATGGGAGAGCAAATTCTGTTTATCAGAACAGCAGAAAAGGTGGCTCCTATATGCTTGCCACAAAAGACATGGAGACTTTCAGCCAGAATCTGAAGTCTGGGTAAAATACTATCCTGCCCACACTATCTACCCTCAGTCTTTGAGTGGTATCAGTTCTCAACAGGTGCTTCATACATGGGTTATTGAGAACGTCAACAACCTGGCCTACATGGTAAAGAGCTGGTTTTTCACAGAAGCATCTTTTTCAAGTCCATAGTTTTAAAATCTTATTTTTCAGACCCTTTTTTTTCCATTTTCTCTCTTTTACTATGTTTAATTTTACCATAAACCTTCTTTGCCCTAGAAGTTAAAGAGCACAGTTGTCTGTCTCAAAAACTGATAAGGCCACAGATGGAAGATAAGCCATAAGATAAGCCACCACAGCAGGAACTCGAGATAAGCACAAAAAGGAAGAATTTGAGACAGGATGGCTCTGATTCCAGGCCTGGTGAAGGCAAGATCTGGTTAGTACATCCTGTTTTAACAGATCCTGACAAAAATTCGCACTGTGGCAAATTGTAAAAGGAAATAACTGTTTATATTTATATCACTAGTCAAACAAAGATCATCCCAAGTTATGGGACAGATGGCATCTGAGACCACCAAAGGCTCCGAAAGCATTTCCAAGCTCATTTTTGGGGCCTTCCACCAGAGGACTGTGCATTTGTGTTGTATCAGACAGCCAAAAACTAACACCCAGGGGAGGTAGCTGGGTGTTCCCAGCTGAACCCAAACATGTATTAACCCACTGAACTTTTTGTTTTGTGGGCTTACCCCACCCCTGAGGGATCAAGTCTGTGACCGTCACTTTGACCACCTGATGTCGAAATAGCAACAATCAAATCTCATTGTTTGATTCATGGGAGGTGGTACCTTTCTTCTCCACTATCTCACCTTACCTTTTGTATCTCTTTCTTACTTTTCCTTATTTATATTTATATTTTTATATTGCTATTTTTCTATGGATAGTAATCAAAATGGCTACATAACTCCTTTCTATTGCAAATTGTTCTGAAACAAACCTGCCATATATGTCTATATATCTACCTATATCTACATCTCTCTCTCTCTGTCTCTCTCTCTTCATCCATCTATCTGTCTATCTATCTATACATATATATATGTTTAAACACCAGTTATTCAGTGCCATTTCACTCTAACCCACCCCAAGGGATCTATTAAGAAGAACCTCAGCTACTCCACCTTAAGGGTGGGTTGTAGCACTCTCTCTCCTTTTAATTTAGGTCAGTCTATCCTTTATCCTTTAGTGAGCATTTGACTTCTTAAGTTTTTCATATACTTAAAATTTTTGTTTGCTTTTCCCGATAATTTCTTTAATAGCTTTTAAAATACTTAATATGACTATATTTGGAGTTTCTTGGTATTTGCTTGCTGCTCTCTACCTCTCCTTGATCACTATCCCTGCACACCTTTTTTTTTTCTGGATGAGTTTGATTTCTATGCTATATTTCCTCCATAGATTTTATTTGAAGCAGCACTGATTCACACTGTAAAATACTATATTTCACCTCTGAGCCATCAATTATCACTCCTTAATAACTGGCTTTTCTCATTCCCTGTGCTTTATCATCTTTCTTGAAATTTCCAATATTCACTCATCATTTCTTTTGCTGTCTTGCAAGAACCCATTTTCTCTTAGAATTTAGTACCTTTTTTTAGTAATACTACTAACACTTTTCTCTTCCACTTTTTTCTTAATTTTGACTTTCTTCCAACAAAATAGAAAACAACAACAACCAACCAACCAACCAAAGAAACAAAATTCCACCTGATTTATGTGCTATAACATCATCTGTTTTGGGATGGAAAGAGTCTCCTGACTTTATCTTGCGTAAACTTTCCTCCAGGATTTATTTCCAAGAAAGCTTGCTTCGTATGGTCTTCACCAAGTTTCTCAAGTAGTTCCCTGTTTAAATTAGGAGGTGGAGCTATTGCGAATGGGAAAAGTAACGTTTCACACTTCTTGCTCTTGTCTGGCCAGAGCCTGGTACCTTGTCTCAGCAGTTAACAAATAGTCAGGTGAATGTTGACCATGTGCCTGTCAGCATCACAGAGGTTCTGTGCTTTTTACTGAAAAAACATCTTATTCTTTCCAAACAGCGCTAAGAAGCCCGATAAAAGTTGCCCTTGCACAGGTTTGCTTATTAGAAAATCAAGACTTAATGAAAAGTTCACAAAGAGTCATGGAGTCTTTTTCATTAGTTTGTGATCTTGCGCTCTCTTGGATCCACACAGTACCTAGGAAGGATTTATAGTGACATGACTGGCTGCAGCAAGTCAGATCTTAAAGTACTTAAGAAAACTGTGAAATTAAATATTTTATCTACAGTTCCTAAGTGAAGCAGCAGACTAAAATTGTGTCCAGAGTGAAAGTGATATTCAAAGCCACTAAATTACAGTGGATTTATAAATAAGTTGGTAATGTAGAGGTTGCTTTTAAGAGATAGACAATTATAACTGGAACTCTTCACTCTTACTACTTTTCATATGGTAACCATGAATTCTCTTCTGTTGTGGTAGCTTGGTCAACAGCATTAACTGTTGAGGTAACCTTAAGCCATTTTTTTACTCCAAAACTCAAAAGTTGAAAGCAGATTCAGTGATGCTCTAAACTGCAAATAGGTGGAGAGGACAACCTCTAGGCATGGAATTTTGGCTTGTTCTAAATGCAGGGGAGTCACTAACTGAATAGAAATTACTCAGGATCTGCAGAACACTGAGAAAGGACTTCAGATCATTCACAGTTTTTTCACATCACTGACAGCTTCCAGACAGTGTTGCAGAAGATTTCTTTGGTATTGATTGGCTATTAATTATTTATGATACTTTTTCTACTATAGTAACTGTTTGGTTTATAATGTGCTGTTTGCCTTCTGTGAAATGGATGTGCATTTTCCATGTGATCAAAAAATTATTCATGCTCACAGTCTGCAACAAGAACTACAGCTTCTTCCTCCCCACCCATGCCCCGCCCCCAGAAAAAAACCCCACAATTTTTCTATAAGAAAACTCTGCATATTACAGATTTTTGCAAATTCTGGTGTAATTAATAAGATTTTGCTCTTCTTAAACCAGTTTAACCATTCTTCTGACATAGTGGAATGAGAACTATAATGTTGAAAGGGAAATAAATGTTCTGGTTAAAGAAACGGAATTGATTACAAAAGTTTTTAAGTTTGGATGAGAAAGATGGCTTTTAGGTAAATATTCTGATCTTCCCCTCTGATTTATGTAAGAGAGTGGAGCAGACACACTATACCTACAGTTGAAAACACTGTAGGTATAGTGTTTTCACTAATTGGGATATTGAACTGATGAGATTAGAGATGTTCTGAGACAAGTCACATCACCCCAAACACACACGAAGTAGACAGCAGTTCATCAGCATCATCTGGTTCCCTGCACAGGCTTAACAATGTTGTGCCTCACTGTCAAATGATGTAGCTAAGACCCAATTAGGTAAGTTTCTGACCTGTAGAAGGAAGGAAATGCTTAATCCATAGCTCAGCACCACCCTGTGAAGATAATTCCATTTAAATTTGTGGAGATACTTAGATGGGCAGGTAAGGAGGTCCTCATAGGTGCTGTGCTGCAGCTTCATGTGCAGGGATGTTCACTAACACTTTTCTTTTGCCTGGACAGTGCCTTGGGTTTATCGCTCTGCTGACAGCGGCCATGTTCCAAATCCCTCTTTGGCAGTCCTGACAGCTTCTGCAGAAAAAGAAATGTTTTTCCTCATTTCCAATTTTGAAAAAATGTAAAAAAATGACGCTGAATTTCAGAAAACAGGAAATCCAAAGATGCAGGAAACATACCAGTTTTATTATGAGCCAGGACCTCTAGTTGTCAAGAAAAATAGAGCTTTTCTTGGGGACTGTGATGGAGTTAAGTCATAGCTGTTTTTAAAATCTCAGAGGTGTTTGCTTTCAAGGCCATCAATAATGAGTTTGGGTTTTTTTTTCCATTTCTGTTAGTGAAATAATACTTTAATAAAATATTTACTCAGTAAAACACACTCACAAACAGTGTGATCTCAGCAGTATGTTAACTCTAGTTCACAAGGGTAAAGAAATAATTTAAGACATATTTAAATTTGTGACAGTTTGTAAGGTGGCAAAATAAAATGCTAGAAGACAAAAATGAAAGCCACAGGAGATGCACAGGTTCTTGGAACTTCTAATGAATTGCTACAATTTCTTTCAGTGTTTCATCAACAGCTGATCCTGGGTATATTTTCTGAGAACAGCAATCTTTCTATAAATAGGAATAAGTCTATGGGAAGAGAAAGAAAAGGTTTTGAGAATTTATTGTGTTTTTAAAATGGAATTCTACAGATGTGAGGAGTTTTAATGAGCATTAACCTACTTACATGGTTAAAAAGTGGGTAGAGGAGTCAGAACTGTGTTTTCCATATAATCTTCAAAAATAATACTGGATCAGTGCTTAGATTTTTATCAGATTCCAGATTCTCGTGCTCATCCTTTTTTTTTTTCCTGGGGCATTGCACTGAGAAAAAGTACCTTAAGAGACCGTAAAACCACTTGTCTTCTCTCTTCTTTCTACTTGTCCTCTCTCTTGAAAATTCTAAAAAGCTCAGAGCAGAAGTTAAACATGTTTGGATATCACTTCAACTTCCCCCCAGAAAATAACCAAGTGATAATTTCTGTACTTAAATACTCAGTCCCCTTGTTAGTCTTTTACTTGTTAAAGCCCTTCAAGCTCCAAGAATGCAACCCTGGTGCGAAAGGAATGAAAGGACACATTTTTATTATATTTTCCCTATATTTATTTCATAGCGGCATTTTTTAAAAATTCCTCTCTACACCTCTCTTGACCTGCAGGAGCGGCTGTTCTCTCTGACATCAGTTATTCTCTCTGATATGTCTAAAACACTATGCACCTCAACACAAATCCCTAGTTGTAGTGTCTTCATTATTGATGGTGAAGCTTATATTGCAGTCACTGGCTATTTCATGCCAAGACATGATGAAACCACCTTTGAAGAAGCCGATTCATGGGATAGTATTATAGCTGTGGTAATACAGGGCTCAGCATATGCTGCAAAATAAGAATGTGGGTGTTAGCTGTGTGGATCATCTTGCAGTCGTGCTACCAGTATCCTGAGGCAAGGAATAAGTAGTGGGCTTGTATTGTTTGCACAAACTGCAGGCACTTTAGTCTAGGTACACCCCTAATTACGCTTCAAATGGTTCTTTCTAATTCAAGGTGTGTTTGCACATAGTAAAATATGGTCTAGAAGTACAGAGCTTTGTGAGTGCCTAAAGCAAGATGGTCACATGAAAATCTGGTGCAGAGTAAATTGACCTATTTCACTGATTACTGATTTGAAGTCTAAAGATGAAAAGGAACAAGGACAAGGGAGAAGCAGGGGATGATGAGAGTAAATTATACATGAGCACCTTGGCAAGAAAATGTACTGAAAAGAAGTTCCATTATGATAAGTTCACAGAAGCACTCCTCATATAAAGAGTGGACTACTGATTTCAGGTTAATGCAGCTTACCCAAATTTAATGCATCAAGGTAAGTGTCAAGCAGGAATGGAAAATACATCAAGTGAAAAAAATAACTCTTTTTTGCTCCTTCTTCCTTCCTCTCTTCCTTTCCCCTCCCCCCCACCTTCCCTTCATGTCAATGGATTAGTTATCCACAAAATGATTATGGATTTAGTCATTGGTAGGCAAAAATTTGATAAAGGCTTCCTAGCCTGGAAAAGTTTTCCAGTAACATTCCTGGATGCTTTATTTCATTCCCATCTATCCAAAGAAATATTTACAAGAATAGGTCTATTAAATTTGCTCTGGTATACTATTCAATTAGATGAAAACTTCTTAAATATTTCTTGAAAGGTGTTTTGGGGCAATATAAAAATGTTAGTATAGTTGTTTAGGGTATTCTCAGGCAAATAGTACTAATAGAATATTATTGCCTCAAAGTAATAATCTATATAGGGACAAAGAAAGCAAGCAAACAAAAACAGTTAAAGAGTATATTTTGAATTAAATCCTCATCTGAATAAAGAATATCAGCTAATAAATTGAATAAGCATTGAAAACAACATTTATGTATATTTATCTAGCAAATTTCCATTTGGGGGACAATTTTAGTAAAAAGCCTGCTAGTTTATACAGTATGCAGTGGGGGGAAAAAAAAAAGGAAAAAAAACTCCAAACAAATCAAACCAAAATGAAGCAGAGGTAGATTGCCTCATTAATTTTCCAAAACAGATTTTGATGCAAAATGAACAAAATATTTTTTCAAAAGCAAACAGTACTGATAGAGTCTATTTTGTCTGTGCAAAAAGCTAACATATTTTACTGTTTCTTTCCTGTTCTTAGAACACAGTCTGTAAAGTTCAGAAGGTCTGTGATTCTTTTTTGGAAATACGTACTTTGTGTCAAGCCAATTAGATTTATCTTAACATGAATCTTTTTTTTTTTACATTTTCTTTTGGTGAACGTACTTGTATCAGAAGGGCAAGAGCTTGCAGAAGAAACAAAGATTAACGTTTGTTATGACAATTCAATTACAACAGATTTTCCAGTTCTTACAGTTAAGATATTGGATCACATGAAGTTACAGTAATAGTTTCCTTGCCTCATATTTTACAGAAAACTCTGCATACCATTGCGTGTTGCAAAAAAGAAAAAAAAAAAAACAACAATAAAACAAACAAAAAGTCAGCTATCTTAATGAGAGCTAAACCAGATATGACAGAACACTGACCTTTTGAGAACAGATTCAAAGAAAAATACAAGGTTTTATTTGCTTTATTTGTGTAAGGGGGTGCAACATTTATTTTTAAATTGACTTTAGAAAGGACAAAGATACAGATTAAGTTAGGCATGATTTATTTTTACTGTAGCTCCAGAATCCACACAGACAGGTATGTATCTATGTGTTTCAAATGCAGCCAAGTCATAAAAAAACCAACTATTGAATACTTAGTCTATCAAACAAGAATTCTAGCCTTGTTTAGCCTTAATAAGAAAAGTTGTGACCAATTCTGGCTTAAGGTTTAGAAAGAAACACTATTTAAATTTACTGCATAGCAGTCATGGTCACTCACTGATGTTTGCCAAGGCACCTCTGTGTAGTTTCTTTTCTTCATTCCAGTATTTTGAGGATAGTGAAGAAATGGAAATATTTCCTAAGCATCATCTAAAAATAGATAGAAATACGAATATAGTGCCAGTATTCTGTGCCAATCCATGATCTTTCTTTCTGGATTAATTTCTGTGTAAAAAGGAATTATGATGAATAGGATCAACAAGAAGAAAAGGGTTTCAACAAGAAAGCTGTAGTGAGAGGATAGGAATGGATATGGCTAAATGACATCATAATTGATGTGGATGAAAGCGAAATTCTGTATAAGGAACCCTGTTTAATGAAAATGCTGCCATACTGTCTTGTGCCTCACAACCAAGAAGGGCTGAAGGTCTCGTTGAGGAAGCACTGTAAGAGGCACAACCATACCTCCTCAGTAGACTCCAGAATAACCACAGTGACATCTCTGGCACATTTGTATAATCTTCACATGACTTACACAGTCATGCCATAATCTAACTCAGTCTGGATATTCCTTGAAACAAAATTAAATCATGCATAAACCTCAGCCATAAGGAGAGAAAAAAAGTCTTTAGACACTGTAGGGGAAGGAAATTAATTTCAGCATGGTTAAGCAGCACTTGATTCGGAGGAGACCCTTCTAAGACATCCCTAGAAGGTGTTTTGATTGTGTTATTTTGCTGGTTCATTAAAACTCAGACTCAGCTCCTCATCTGATTCACACACAAGTAGGAAGAGGTTTGCCTTCATAAACTATCACTGCCATAAAGAAAACACATGCAAAATAATTTCCATAAAATTATTTCAAACACAGAAAACCCTTTGCACTGTAGGAGGACACCTCACTCCAGTGCTCTGCTACTAACCTGTTATTGGAAGTAGAAACTGCCCAGCTGTTACTATATTATTATTTCAATTTGTGTTTAGTCATTATGATGTTGTCAGCTTTGGAGTTTGTTTTTTGAGTGGGAGATTTATGCCGTCATGCTGCAATTCAGAAAAGCAATCAAACAATGGAGAAAAAAAAGTGTACCAGAAATTACCTGTGTTTAAAAGTTAAAAGCAGAAACTGGAAAAGTCTTGTTCTATTCTCCCCCTGCAAGCCTATTATGAAAAAATAAAGTAGGAGGAGGAGGACACAAACTTTTGTGTCTATAACTGTGTGGAAAAAGGGTGGTTTTTTTTCCTAAAGGTTAGACATTTTTTGTTGGAAGATAATTAAAATCTTATTTAATTAATTAAATAAGATGCATTTTTATTTTCTTCCAACAGGCTGAGAAGCAGAAATTTTAGTGAGGAAAATAAATTTTTTGATATAGGAAAAAAAATTAAGATCATTAAAGTTGCTGGCTGGAAAGTGGCCAGCAGAAAAGGATGTGGAGATGCTGTTTGACACCTGTATAAACATGAGCCAGCCCTGTGTCCCGGTGGCCAAGAAGGTTGATAGCATTCTAACCTGTGTCAGCAACAGAGTGGCCAGCAGTACCAGGGCAATGATTGTCCCCCTGTACTAGGCACTGCTGAAGCCATACCTCTAGTGCTGTGTCCTGTTCTGGGCCCTTCACTACAAGAAAGACAATAAGGTGCTGGAGCAAGTCCAGAGAAGGGCAAAGAAGCTGCAGAAGTGTAGAAAATAAGCCTGATGAGGAACAGCTGAGGGAGCTGGGGGTGTTTAGCTTGAGGAAGAGGAGGCTCAGGGGTGCTGTTCTCGCTCTCTACAGCAGCTCAAAAGGAGGGTGTAGTCAGGTGGGCCTCGACCTCTTCTCCCAGGAAATCAGCAACAGGACAAGAAGACATGGCCTCAAGCTGCACTGTGGGGGATTCAGGTTGGACATCAGGAAGAATTTCTTCATGAAAGGGGTCGTTAAACATTGGAATGAGCTGCCCGGGGAGGTTGTGGTGTCACCTTCCTTGAAGGTGTTCAACAAATGACTGAATGTGGCACACAGTGCCATTGATGAGTGCTGATTGATGAGGTGGTGACTGGACTCAATTTTTGGAGGTCTTTTCAAACATAATGATTCCGTGATATATTTCAGTTTTAACACTTTATATCCATACAGCCCCTTCTTGCCCATATTAGATTGGTTCTTTTGTCTGTTTATTTTTTGCTGACCCTTACTATTTTCTGTTCAGATATCTGACTCGGCCACTCTTCTAATGCAATCAAAACCAACCTACAACTTATCTTCATTACCCTCAATGAGGTCAGACTGAAGCCCACTGAAGTACTGTGATGGCAACTGTGATCACGTCTTATCTTTGTTTAGTCACATAGAGAAATTTGTCCTTATGTTGATTTAATTGATAATCTCCAGGGAAGTTTGGCACTTACAGCTTAAAGAAGTGTTTCTTCATTATGTCTGAAACATGGCATATGCAGTAAACAAGCCTACATTTAGCTGCCTATGGTTTTGGTGTGTTTGTTTTTGCATCCTCCAGCAATATTGAAAGCCATCAACTGTTTCTTTAGAAAGTTCCAATAATATATGGCAAATGAAATTTGAAAAAATGAAATTTGAAATTTGAAAAATCTGGCCAATTTATACATATATATATATATATATATATATGTATAAATTGTATAAATATGAGATATAACATATCTCATATTTTATATGCATTTAAATAAAACATAGTACATTATGTAGGATAAAAATAAAAGCCTTTTAAATAAAATTGATACTGTTATAAAATAGTTAATACTGTTTTTAAATCTTTTAAATAAAATTGATACTATTATTCAAAATATTTTGTGGTGTAAAAGTATTCCAGCCTCTGTGGGTGATAAAAACTGAAGTATAATAATCTTAGTGTATCTGTGGGAAAGAAGATAGGAATATTACTGTGATGGTCTCCTTTAGGAACAACTCATTTGCTTTTCTGAATATGTATGTATCAGGAGTCAGTTTTGGTTTTTGATTGTGCCTGAACCCAGAACTTTGGTGAGCACAGGGCTGATGTGCCCCAGAGATCTGCATAAGCTAGGTCATGTGAAACAGGTTTTCCAGTCCCAGAGCTAGTTGTGGCCATGCCAACCTGAACTGAACACAGCACACCATCACACCGTGGCGGGGATGAGAGCTTTGAGAGCTACATCTCTACAGATATCAAGCTCATAATTCCCTCAAACACCACACTACAGAGAAGCAGCTGGCATAATATGTCCTTGAAGTAGTTCAGGTTCATTTCTATTCTTCTAAACAAGTCTTTACAGGACAGTTAATCCACTGCTGATAACTGGAGATGACAAACCTATTATTTATGAGAATTAATATGAAGTCCACAAACAGGACTTGCAATTTTTTTACAAATTATTTGTGTCATTTATAGCTCATTGTGGTATATAAGGAACGTAAGGCTAACTTAGAAGCAAAGTTACTGTGTCCTTGTTTCTTCCAATATACCCCAAACAACTATTGCAGAAGCAAAATGTATGCTGTGAGCTGCTGGTGATAAACTGATACTAGAAAATTGGGGCAGTCAAATTCAACATATTTTACATCTGATAGGAAGTAGTCTTCAGAAAAAATGTTGCTGTGAAAGCATTTATTAGTATATTTTCCTGTGCTTATGCACGTTTAAAGCTTGCTTCATAAGGTGGGAAAATTAACGCTAGGAAATGTACACCTTTTTGTGGTGAACCAAAACCAGGTGCCTCAGCCCGGTAAATGTGTAGTGTGAGAGGTGCCATAACTGAAATGCCTTTTAAGAAAATCCTGAAAATCGGAAAATGGAATAGTGCCTCTTTCAGGTATTCATTTATTTTTTAAGTAGCTTGGGGTCCTGCAAAGGATGAAATAGGAAAATTTAAATTTTTACTTCCTGTACTGATGCTACTTGATCAATATGACAATTTCCTTAAGTACATTGTCCAATTTTCTAGTGTCAGTGACTCTGAGGTACAGAATATCATGTGGTTTTGTACTAAACCCACAAAAGTTTAAAACCACTGATATTTAAGGAACATAATGAAGTTCAAATTAGTGCTGTAAGCATTTAGCTGTGAAATAAATAGAGAATTTTAATTTAAGAAATTGTAGGACTACAAAGCAGTAAAAAGAGAAATGCACACAGAAACAGAATAGAGTAGATTTAAATTTTTAAAAAATGTAATTTAATTTTTAATTATATAGATTCTGAAGAGTTGAAAAATAGGTATATATATTTGTATATAAACATTGTTCTCAAAAGTAATTCTTCTGTCTCTTATTCTGTTCACTTCACTACTAATCATTTATGTCCAATATAGCAACTATAACAAGAAGACACAAAATCTTCCACTAGATATTTCTTTTCTCCTGGGAATTTGGTTTCCTTAGAATGATATTCCCTATTATTTTACAATCTGTGAAAGACCAATTAAAATGTTAATATGTATCAGACATAACAAATAAATAAAATCCTGCACTTAATGAAGACCCTATATTGAAGTCTGCTGCAAGTGTACTGCAAATACATAAATAGCCATTTCTATGCCCTACCCAATATATTCCATTTAAGTTTTATTCCATATAATGTAGATTACTGTCATGAATGGCTTTTTAATAAGAAATAGAGCTTTCTGGGGTGATTTTTTTATACATACAGTATTTTACAGCGGTTACAGAGTCATTGTTTTCTGTTCTATTTAGAGATCACGATTTTTCATTTTGAATTTGTCCAAACACTCATATTGTCTGTATCCAATAACATTTCCATATGCTACTGGTATTTTTGCATAATTGGAAGTCGTATTATCACAGGTAACATATAATGGTGAGTATAGGAAATGCTGTGTATTTGACTCAATAAATGTAAGCTCAAATACATTCTGAAGTCATTTATATCTTGAAGTGTACAATAATGTGCTATGCAAGAAGCACACGTGTGGGCTGGCATAATGCTGGATAGCTGCATAAACTTTAAAGCACAGACATAAAGGTTACTGTTCTTAAATCTCTTAGACACATAGCTAAGTAGTTTGAAATACTTTAAAACTTAGTTGAGTTGGTGAAATTTTCTCTTAACAATGTCCTTCAAAGGAGTACATATATAAACAGTATGTATTAAAAGAAAATTTTTGTTTCTTCTACATCTTTATTGTTAGAGCTGTTTCATTATGGCGTGAACCTGTTTAGTGCATCAATCAGAAAAACATGCTTGCTGTAACAATTTTCAAATATGTTTAAAGAAGCAAACTGCATTTCAATATGGAGATGATTATTCATATTTCTATGTGCACTAGTGGTCAAATGAATCTATGATAAATGTATTTCTCTATGAAAAAAAAAGCAAGGGAACATTTTAAAATGCTGCTTTATTAGTGCTTAGCTGAAGGAATCCATGACAACAGATGATATGCTATTTTATGTGTCTTTTATACGTGGTTCATCCTTGGAACACTGATGTTATATGACCTACACAAGAACAAGCTTTTAAAGATTGGTGACCATAACAAAATACTTGAAAGGACCTCCCTGATTCCACAGTAAGTTTCTATTAAACTTACTAAATAATCAATAGAACCTATCTTCTAAATTATTTTGCCACTTTTCAAAACCTTTAAAACCCTTGGTGGTCCTGTGTTTGCGGAGTAATATATTAAAAAGACCAAGAAATCTTATCCACCTCTAATTTTATGCTTCTTTTTGTACAACAGTGTTATAAAGGAGAGAAATGCAGGATTGATTTTCATAAATGAAAAATTTACTCTAAAATTAAATCCATATCACGCATTGATATTTATAATGGTAAATATTTGACTTCTGTTTGCTCTAATAAGGTGGATTTAGTCCATGTAATATGTTATTGATAATTATGTGACTGGCAAGTTCTCTCCAAGATTACCTCAATCATTTATTTCAGGATGTACATAGTAGCCTGATGAGTTCCTGATCCTTTATTTGCAAACCTGAAATGCAGAGTATCAGGGCCAGATAACATTAAAGGTAGAACTTTATAGGAAAGTAGACCAATAAATAGTGAAAATTAGAGCTTGAGATTTTAACTGATTTCCAGGAACCTAAATTAAACAATACCGTAATATTCAGAGATTTTAAAAAAATTACAACAAGATAATGAAACAATTTGGAGTTAATGAAACACTGTAGAAGAAGGATGCTAATGATACAAAATAATTTCAGTGTCCTTTGGTGTAATTTCCAGGCTATCTTTCTCTAATTTGGGGATCTGTTGGGAGGAATAGATTAAAGATTGGCAAAGAGAATTGCATCTCACTCAAGGGAGCTGGCAGCTGGGAATAACTTTTGATAAACCAGTCTGAACAGTAGAACAGTGATCCTGTAGTATGTTTAACAGTGCCTGCATCTCCATTTCTATGCCTCTGCCTGGGCACTGCTTTGGAGATGCCCTGTTTAGTCAGGTAATGGAAATAAATTTACTCTTTGTGCTCTAGTCACAAGTTTATGGTTGTTTCAGCTGCTTGCCTGTGTTGACTTGCACAGTTGACAAACCTGACTGCCTTCTCTATGAGGAAACAACTACTTCAATGGATGACAGGACAGCAATGGGTATTCTCTATCTTGACTTCAAACAAAGCTTTCAACACTGTCTCTCACAACAGCCTCATAGGCAAACTCAGGGAGCATGGACCGAATGAGTGGACAATGAGGTGGATTGAGAACTGGCTGAATAGCAGATTCCAGAAGGTCATAATCAGTGACACAGGGATCAAGTTGGAGGCCTGTCCATAGTGGTGCCTCCCAAGGTTCCATCCTAGGCCCAGCATTGTTTGCCTGATCCATCAAGGACTTGGATGAAGGGGCAGAGGCCTCCTCAGCAATGTCACTGACAACACAAATCTGTGAGAAGTGGCCTATACCCAAGAAGGCTCTGCAGCCCTTCAGAGGGACCTTGATAGGCTGGAGAGATGGGCAGAGAGAAATCCCTTGAAATTCAGCAAAGGCAAATGCAGGGACCTGCATTTGGGGAGGAGCAACCCCAGGCACCAGCACAGGTTGGGGTGACCAGCTGGAAAGCAGCTCTGTGGAGAAGGACCTGGGGTTGCTGGTAAACCACAAGCTGCTCATGAGCCAGCAGTGTGCCGTGGGGGCCAAGAGGCCATTGGGATCCTGGGGTGCATTAGGAACAGCATTGCCTTAGGTGCATTAGGAAGGTGCATTAGGAAGACCATTAAAATTTGAGGGAGGTGATTCTGCCCCTCTATTCAGCCACAGAGAGGTGAGTCTGGAGTGCTGTGTCTAATTCTGGGGTCCTCAGTACAAGAGAAAAATGGAGCTACTGGAGCAATCCCAGCAGAAGGTAGCACGTTAGGGGACAGGAACACCTCACTTATGAGGAATGGCTGAGGGAGCTGGGACTGTTCAGCCTTGAGAAGAGATGACTGAGAGGGGACCTCATCATTGTCTGTAAGTATCTGAAGGAAGCAGCCAGGAGGATGGAGCCGGGCTTTCCATGGTGGTGCTGAGTAATAGGACAAGAGGCAGTGGGCACAAAATGATGCACAGGAAGTTCCACCTGAACATGAGGAACTGAACACTAGAACAGATTGCCCAGAGAGGTTGTAGCAATCCTCACTGATATTCAGAGATATTCAGGACTGTCTGGGTGCAATCCTGTGCCATATGGTATAGGATGACCCTGCTTGAGCAGGGAGGCTGCAACAGATGACCCACTGTGGTCCTTTTCAGCCATACCTATTCTGTGATTCTGTGAGATTCTGTGAATGAAATTCAATTGCTGTTTTCACTTTTTTCCTTAGCATTTGGATGTTCTGAATTCTGTGGCTGCATTTAATTCTCGCAATGATACTGTTTTAAAATGTGGTAAACTGCTGTTCTAACCCCTCCTGAATGCAGTAAGAACGGAAAACAAAATCAATAGCTTCCTAGCTCTCTCTAAAGTAAGGTGAAATTACATAAAGCCTCCTTCAGTGGCACAGGACACATTTAAGGGGAAAGACACACTTCCACAAATACAGAGGGGAGCATGAGTTCCTTAATGGTTCATGTCAGTGACTGACACAAATACTCATATTAAAATTGAAGACATGTCACATTAGTTCTTTTGTAACACAGTTTCATTATTAATTAAAAATTTACAAAGCTCATCTCTTTTATACTTGGGTTTTTGCTCAAAGGAGAAACAAGCTTCTTGAGAGAAAATGGCTCATGCACTAGAGGGTGACAATATCTAATTTCGATTCTTCTACAGCTCATATATCAAGTTTAATTGCAATAGAGCAGTAGTGAAGTTAATATTGTGCTTTTGACACTAGCAGTTCAAGGCATGGTACACATCCAGATGTCTGTTTTGACCCTGTTTTCTGGTATATTTAATGGAACTTGTGCCAGGAAGCCTCTCTTTTTAGATGTCTGTCCCTTACTCATGGAGGAAAGTTTTAATTTTTTTCTTGAAACCTGTGCTTGAATATGGTTTTCTCACATGAATAAACTGAATCTTGTAAAATGATACCAAGAAACTAGAATTTTATTTTTTAACTTTAGTGACGCATACTACTATAACCAATTTATATAAGGTCCTAGTTCAGACAACCGTGTAAAAATACTACCCAGCATTTTTGAAGCCTTAGATCAGCAAATATCCCTATAAACACTGTGACCAGTGTAGGCTTTGTCAGGACTGTTCACGTGATGAGATTTAAAAGCTTCAGAGAACAGTGTGTGGTAAATTACCAAAAATCTTCATTTTTCTCAACTCAGTGCCCCTGTACCTATAGATGCATTGAAGTGAGTTCCAGTACTGATGCAGAAAGGAGGATATGAAGTAGTTATGAAGGAGCTGGGAATAAGATCACTGAGAAAAATTAACAGGGAGTCGTGTACAGGCACAGTTTGCCAGGCTCTGAAGGCTTCTCATCCCACCAGGGCTGGAGAGAGAAGCAGTGCGAGGAGGCACGTGAGCAGTTTGTAATGAGATTGCAGCCAGAGCTTGTGAGAAAGCAGCAAAGGCTGATCAAGAGCCCTGTGCCCTGAGGCACAAGTAACAGAAAAGGGGAAGAGTACTGTCAGGATATCTTCACTGCAGAATGAGCCTTCACTACACTAATTCTGGTCTGCCTCCAGAGGGCTGAGCTCAATTTGCCTAGCTTGAACAAATAACACTGCGTACTTGTAGGGATTAATTTTATCTATTGCATGCATTGTAATAAAAGCCCCACTGGGCAGTTACATATCAAATTACAAAATGTGTAAGCAGTCTTATTCCTTTTTCCCCAACTTTCCTGCTTCTTGTAAAGCTAAAGATTAATTGCTATTTGAACTGCCTTGGGGGATGGGAAAAGAATTAAATGGAAAAAAATGATACACTGAAATGAAACTCATGATATGTCTATTTTTTTTTGAAAAAGCATGTATGTTGAGAGTTTCAATTGATTTTACTTAAAAAACACAAAACCTTATCATACTTCCTATAAACAGGGTATTGTGACAACTCTTTCTACGTGTATCTTCTGTGCTGTTATTTACATCTCAAGAGTCATCTCAAACTGCTTACATTTTAGTGTAATTAAGTTTTAATCACACAATAAAAATGGTTTTTTGATTTTTTTTCCACCTTGAAATAGCTGTTCCTCTTGAATGAGAACCACAGTAATTTCTGCTAATTTTCAGTATGCTGTCTATTTTCTTTATCTTATTTTTACTTTTCAGTTCTTACAAAGGGTCTTTGCCTGCAGCAATTTTCTTGTTTTCACAGGAACTATTAATGACCACTGCACATTTAATTTTCTTCCCTTGAATCTCTGAAATTTTTTCAATATTTCATTTTTTTCCCATTAATGCATTAATGAGGACTTCAGGAGGTTTTCTTTGTTCATTTGTTTGTTTTCCCCTTATAGAGTACTTTATTGTTTCATGTTGTATGATTCAGTCATATTCTTATCTAAAATGTCAGGTGATATATTGCTCTTTCTTTGTCACTACCAGGGATTTTGTTTTACTGAAGGGTTTCCTTCCTGCCTACAGATCAGTAAATATGACTGGAACAATCCTCCTACAGATTCTAGTATATTTTCACCTCATTTGAAGGTTAATGTACCAACTATTTTTACTTATTTTTTTCTTCTGAGTCCACTCTACTCCCTATTTCTTAGAATCATAGGTCTCAAGGAAGGCTTCAATAACATGACTAGTTCACTGTTCTATCTTTACAGTTTGTTTTTCTTTATGCTGTAAATAGAATTTCTGTAACTTCCTAATTTTTTTTTCTACCCAGTTGTCTATTAGAATTTGTATTATTTTTCAAGAAAAAGATCACACTGAAATCATTCATCAGGCTGGGAAATACAGTAAAGTACTAGTTTGTCAACTGTCTTTCTGAGATCCTAAAACCCTAGGGTTTTTATGTCCAAGATGCAATAACTATGAAGCTTGTTTCATTTTGCAGAAGTGTGCATATTTCTGCTTTATCATTATCTAGAACATTTTCAGTAAGCTTTTGGAGATAAAGCTGCAAACCTGTGATTTGTATCGGTCAATATAAATTGGTAATTAGCTTTGCATTTTATCTCAGCCTTTCTCTGGCTTCCCTGGTACTTGCCTAACTACTTGTGATCAAATTGAGTCTACACATCCAATAAACATCTCTACCTCTCTCCAGCTAGTGCCACTCTACTGAAATTTGGGCTAGTCAAAATATATGGGATTGTCTCTAACTGCCCTTCAGCTAAGTCTTAGTAGGAGTTACTTCCAGTAAATGTTTCCTCTGAGCTTCAATAATCACATGTGCTTGTGCTCAGGGTATATGTTGATTGGGATCAGCAGCAGCCACTCTAACTTGCATGTTTTCTTTCAATAGATATTGACTGTGACAAATGGCTTTTGTGTCAAACCATGCTTCTTTTATGGGCGTTTGCTCCTTGTCCTGTGTCCTGGGTGTAGCTTTGTGACTGAAAATCAGATGATTTGAGAGCTCTCCTTGTTTCCAGATCCTTATGTGTTCTAGTTTGAGTGTTTTGTCATCTCTCTTGGTCCATCAGCCCTCTGTCCATTGTGAGACTACTTACTTCACTATGTTCTCCCTGACTCCGTGGAAATAATTATACATTTTGTTTGCTTGTTTATTTATAGTGGCTATGTAATTTATTCTTTCCTATCTGGTCTTCCTGAAGTAATTTTGGAGCAATGACAGGAACAGTATTGCTTTTACAGATGGAGCAATTAACAGACATTTGTTTTCACCCAGGCCTGGTTAAACAAACCACCTTTCCCCATTTGAACTATACACTTCCCTAAACAAAATCTATTCTCTGTGTCAGGTTAAGTGGAAAATGATGCAACTCACCAACTTAATGTGCCAAGATGTGTTACAAGTGAATGAGTCTCTGCAGTATAGTGGGAAGAGCTGGGCTGGGCAGAATGTGAAGTATAGCCTCATATTCAAAAAATTCAGCAGGGCTTCCCAGAAGAGCTAGAAGATTACAAATTCCAGATAAGTGGTAAATTCAGGATGAGAAAGTTTGTGCGTTAAGCTGATCAGCTTCAAGGTTTTTTCCACAAGTGTTGGTAGAAAAAGCACACATTCTGTGTTCTTTCCAGGAATGCCTAAAAAGCCCGTCAGCCAAAACAAGCAACAGCTTTATTCAAAGTTGTGTTTGGTGGGTAAGTTAGGTCAATAGGTGTGTACTGAACATTCTTGAATACCACAGAATTAATCCAGCTGAGGTTTTTTCTAAATTTGAGTCTAAACAGAACAAAGCCTAACTTTTTACTTTTTAGGACATATCCTCTCTGAATAATGAAAGGGATTTTCTACCATGAGACTTTCTAAAATTGGTCTACTAAACTCACTTGTGATGCAGAATTTTTGTATTTTATTTCCAGCTCATTAAAGAAACAAAAAATTGGAAAAGTTTCAGTGTCTGGGTCAGTAGTGTGTGATGCTCACTCCATTAGAATAGCAATAAGCTGGACATGTCTGTCTGTTCTGTAGTGAGGGAACAGTTTTCCTGGTGCCATTAAAAAAATGTATTAGATAATAAATGCTATCTAGGATACCAAATGCTCTCTTTTTGTCCTGATAGCAATCCAAGTATCCAGACATGGGCAGAGATTTGATCTTCCTTTGAGCCTATGATTCCTTGTAGATCCATTCCTAGAAAAAACAGTCTTCCAGTCTTTTTAGCTTGTGGTGCTGAAGGGTGGCCCCTGGAAGGAAAAAGAGGCAGAGGCCATTAGCTGCATAGGGAAACCCTGCAAAGAAAAATTGCCTCATTATTTTCTTTCTCTCAGCTCAGATATTTTTTGGGAACTGTGGAAATGAGCCTCAACAGCAAAAATGTGAGAGGAATTCACCCGAGTACTTCTGATATCGGCAATAAAGCTGGAGAAGGGGTAAGAGGTGGACAGCTGATAAAAGTGGTGGAATTGGCAGATAAGAGATTTCAATGCAAACATGTCAAATTCTAAATTTATATCTTACCTACATTGAAGCAAAAGATATAATCCTGAATGATCTCTTTGTCCAACCAGAACTAGGTAACACGTTCATTATTTTAAAGAATTTCAATTATTTATTCTCTGAAAAGTTCCAGTTTCAGAGCCATTGTCAGAAATTATTTAGCAAAGAATTTTGCATAATGAACATTTAGAGCAGTAGTTGATATGGAAAGCAAAATTTTGGAATGAGAGAGGACTTTTGTAGATAAATTACTCATTCCATTTCTTTATCTCTACCTGGTTATAAACCACTTAGCTATAACTTGAAGAATGTAATTTTTATTTATTTGGAGACCAATAACAGTTGTACAGGGTGCAAATGCCATTGTAGCACAAAATGTGCAAAGTGAGTTATCTACAGACACTTTGAGCTTGTGGTTAGTGGGTGAAACTGAGGACACAGCTTGTAGTCTAACATAATTATTCTATGTGCTTTTAAAAAATACATGTCGCATTTCCATGTAAACAGCACAATTGTATTTGTCAGCATTTCAAGTACTGAAATGTGACGTTCAGGTATATGTACACACATATATTTGTCATACATGTATGCAAAACTTCTTAAGCTTTTTGGTTTTAAATTGTTTTCCAAAAAGCTAAGAAACAACACCATTGACTGGCAAACTTCTGAACCGCCTTGGAGACAGATTTTTTAACCATTCACAGGATAGAAGACAAATTAATAGGCTGAATGGCATCTGAAGTTGTGGAACACAAAAGGCTCTTAGAAAAGAAAATCTGTTCTTTCTAGAAATTTGATAGGTTTGTGCATCTTTCTTGTATTATCTGAGTAGATTTTCCATGTGCTGGAATTAAGAGCTCATGAGCTTTAACTGAAAATGCTCCTTCTTGACTTATAAATGCAAGGGTGTTTCACGCAGTATATGACAGACAAGTCATAAGATACCTTGGGGTGACCTGAGAAATAACCAGTAAGAGTGTATTGTAAGGAGAAAAATTACTATAACTTGTCCATTTTGTATTCTTCTGAAAAATGAGTTAAATTCTTTTGTGATGGGATGGCCTAAAGGGCAAAGACAAATGTATACCTGTCACAGAAATGACTACTCTGCAGCGAATTACCTTTAGAGTTTACTTAATTAACGATTGCATCAAATCAGGTGGCTTTTCAAACCATTTTTTCTCGTCTAATAAAAGACAAGTAAAAGATAACATTGAAAATACTTTTTGTTTTTTTAATAACTTCCTGAAACTCATAGCTGCATGAGCATAAAAAGAGCAAGAAAACCTTGTGCAGTACAAAAAAAATCCCAAAGCAACAAACCAAAGCTACATATTCTCCTGTCATTACTGAGAAGCAAATGGAAAAAGACAGTATTCAGTATTTAATGAATTCTCCTAAAAGAGATAAAAAAATCACATGCCTGCAAGTTTTTGTTTCCCTAGTGCTGTAACCTGTGATGGCAGAATATTTCTTTCAATTATATTCTAATCTAACTACACAGACTTACAAATGTTTTTCAAAATAGGGAAAATGTCACTATCAACCTGAAAATCAACAAGGAAGGATGATAACTGGAAAATCCTGATTCTGCTCACGTACCATCCATTTAGATATTTAATCAAGAAAAGCTCAGGTTGGAACTCCCAAGCTCAGACAATATTCTTCACAGTGTGTTATTGCATGCACTAAATAGCAATTCCCTACTTTACACAGGTCTGCAGAACTGTGTATCACCAATTTCCCACCTATATTTTTTTGTACACCTATTATTGTACAGCTACGAAGGTGCAGACAAGGTCAGTGCTACCTTTTGATCTGCTATAGGATATCTGTAAGCTGACACTCTCATGTAGATTGCAGTGGGTTTTGAACCAATTTAATCAACTCAGATTCCAGATTACTGATGGGAAGTCTCAGTGAACATTGTCGGAAGAAATAGCTGAAAGCATTGAGGACCTCTTCTTTTTTTCCCCTTTTCTTCTTTTTTCTTTTAATTATTTCATATTTACTACTTGAGTTGCTCTAAAGTGTTCTACTGGATGAAAAATGCTAATTGGTTCTCAAATAGTGATTTGTGAAGATGTATTTTCAAGATTAGGCTGGGAAGATCAACATCATTCTACAATGACAAACTAGGAACCTGAAGAATATAGTCTCTTCTGTTTTTCAGAGAATAACAGCAAAGGAACTTCTTGAAGTGAAGTGCAAGTGAGATAAATAAAACTGATGTCAATTTAAGGGCTAGAAATCAATTATTACTTTTATATTGTTCCTACATGTGAATTAAAAAAAAAAAATCTGTTTTCTATTTTCGCATATTGGATACTTAGAAGTTAACTAGATCAAATTTTTTCTCGGCCTTTAAGCTTTACACAAGGTATTACAGAGAGAGAGGCTTTGTCTCAACATCTCATTGCTTGCTGGTTAGCTGAGTGTGGAGCACTCTTTGTGTCTGTCAAACTTGTATATGACTTTCTGAGAACAAAGAGGAAGAAGAGAAGGAACTGTGATTTAGGAACTTGCATCTGACAGCAGCACCAGTGGTCCTGAGCTCAGAAAGAGTTTTATGCAGGTGACAATTAAGATAGGTTTTTTCCCAGACTTACTGGTGCAGCCACATATGCAGCTCTTCCCAAGTTCAGGCAGCCTCAATCAGTCTGGCAGAAATAAGCCAGTGAAAAGGATTATGGTGGTTAGTATGACAGAGCAATGATGGGAGAATTTTTGTCAAGGGATTGTAGTCTTCTAACTGAGCTGTCATTAGAACAGCATATACTCCTTTGGCCTGGCTTAAAGTTTCTCTTGGAATGCACACCCTTTCTGCACTTTCTCTTCAAAGGCAAGAACAAATGATAGTCTACATCAGAGGCAGCAAGAACTATCTATTTTTTCTTTGCTGTGTGAAGCACTAAGACGGAAGCTTAGGGGTAGCAGAAGAGGAGTATATCTCTCATTGCTGTTCTTCCTCCTGTTTCATCTTTGCCTTAGTTTCCCTTAAATACTCTTTTTCCTTTGTTTAAAAGAAGTGGATTAAAAGAAGGCATTGCAAGCATCTTCCCTCTTGCTTCCCCTTATGATTTTGACCATATATTGCAGTTTCTTGTTAGGCTTCAGGCACTGTGAAATTGGTATCCTCTAAAAGGTGTAATAAGGTAGTGTGTCTCTTCTTTCATCTTTCTTCCAGATACCTGCTTTTATTTTGGTGTAATGGAGAAAACGTGTTTTTCCTGTAAGCTTGTAATTCGTTGTTTATTAGTCAACTTCTAATGCACACCTTGGAAGGCTTTCAGAAAGTTAATATAACTACTCTGTAACACAGCATCCACAATGTCCTTGTTCTGGTGAGTGCTCCATTAATCAGTTATAATGGGCTGATGACCCCAAGCTGATAAAACTTTGACCCTTGCATCTCAGAGAAGACAAACTTTAAGGCAGGCAGATGCACCTGTCACCATCTATTTTCACATAAGAAGGGAAATGCCCCCATGTCATTGTTATTATTTCTTCAGTTAGAGAGTTGAGGCCTCTGCTGGGGTGATAAAGCCACAGAACAACAGAAAACCGACATTCAAAAAGAAACCGAGACATGAAGGGAAACTAATAAACAAAATACAACAAAGGATAAGGGGAATGAAGGACAAAAGGAAGGAGAAAATGAGAGAAGGAAAATAAAAAAGAGATGAAGGAAAGAAAAAAAGGAAAAAAGAAAAGAGAAGAAAAGAGAAGAAAAGGAGAAAAGAAATGAAAAGATTAGGAACTGAGGAACAGAGAAACTGAGCAATCAAATTCAGGTTTCTGTAATTACAGGTTAACAGCTACAACACAAATGCACCCAAGAAGTACTGCTTTATTTTGAATCCTGAGGACAAGAGTATTTCAAAACCATATTTAAAATAGTATCATATACCTCAGATGTATGCCAAGAGCCAGCAACATCCATCATTCACTTGAGGCAATTTTAAGTGTTGCCTCTAGGAAGACACAATGTTTTTTCTCTGTTCCAGCAGCTCCTGGGAAGACAAGGTGAAGAGAAGGGAACTGTTTTCTGTCAGTTTGTTTCACCCTGTTTTTTGACACTGTAGTAACTGTAAAATCAGTGCAAATAGACATATATACAAGTGAAGAAAGCTACAAAAACTTTTCAGGTACCACTATAAGCCTTCTGTGGTTCAAGCATCTCAAGTTTCATCTGTGTCTTAAAGGACTTTAGCTGTTTAACAGCAGGTACCTTTTCCTCCTCTAGCTGACATTTTAGTAGGCCAGGAATTTTGCCTACTAAGACTTTAATGGAGATAGGTGAATTACATTATGAATGTTCTATTGAAAATGAATTCACAGAAATGTTGGCCTTAACTAGAAATGATGTTAAGGTGACTTTTTCTACCGTACTTGCATTTAATGATTCTTTTTATTAACATAGTCCCTCCATCTTATTTTCTTACTGCAATAGGGTTTTTTAGTGGTCTTATGTTACATAGATAAAACGTTTTTTTTGTGGTTAGCACCAGGTGAATAACAAGCAATGTTTATCTGTTCTCTCTCTTTTCTCATTTCTCCATTGTTTCACCCCTTGCTTCTACTTTTGTTCTTTTTTTCTATTATACTCTTCTTTTCATCCCATCGGATTAGCTGTTTTATATTCTTAAAATATTCTTTATTTTATCTTTCTATCTCTCTTCTTATCCTTCTATACAGACTACTTGCTGTCTAGATACTTGCTGTGCAATTTGTCACAAAATGCTGGCAGTGAGAGAAGTGAAAAAATCAAGTACAGATCTCCCTTTTAATTCTTCCAGTTACTCAGGAAAGATTTAGAAACCATGCATTTTAAGGCCAGATTTCCCTTCACTTTTTTGAGGTAGAAACAAATTGTATGTATGTATGTATGGGAATACATTAAGTATAGGAATGAAGTATAAAATAGTTTACAAATAGGATTGTTAATAATTTGTAGACTTCAGACCAGACCAAAAGGCAGTTTTGGCATTTCCAAATCTATGGTATGGGACAGTTTAAAAAATCTTCCTTCTCCCAAGAAAGATTAACAGTTCAAGGCACTGTGTTAGTAGGCCGACAGTCTCATTCATTGGCTTTTGTGACTTGAGACCTTTGGTTAAGTTAGAAGGCCATCGCCTAAAAAGCAAAGATGAGAAGCTCACTGCTAGCTTTGACTTCTTCAGGCAAAACATTGCCTAACAGAATTTGACTCTTGCGGACACAGCAATGAAACATCTGGCTTGCAAAATATTAAGGGAATAAATGCAACTTTGTTGACAAGGCACTGAAACAGATAATCTGGTTTGGCTTTTGGTCCAGAAATTCATGACTGTGATTGATATGTCTTTGTTCCAAGAGCTACATTCTACTTTTTGTCACTTAAATATTTTTAAGGACTTGACAGATATTATCTGCCATTTATAGGGAACCAAGAAATTTATCAGATTTTTTTTTTCTTTGTAAGATTGCAAACAGCAAAGCTAAAATCTCAGTATCAATTCAAATACTGTGAATTTGGAGGCATGTAACTTGGAAATTTGGTAGGTTTCTGAATTACAAAATTATCTTAGTGAAATGAATATGCTTGTCTCTGATGGATTTGCTTATGGAATTCAGAAAAATATTAATGCTTGAAATAACTGAATTCAAGATTAAATAAAGGCTGATTTCACTAAATAATGTTATTGAGCAAAGACTGCAGGAAATTAGATTGGCCTTCCATTGACCTCTTATTAAAATTGTAGGGAAGTAACCTTCATCTTACTGTTCATTTGATTTCTAACTAATGAGATTGGCCTTGGAGCTGGAACTGCCCTTTTGAGCAACTGTATTTGAAAATCATGCTTATGATATCTTTTGTTATTTCTGAAATCTAAAATGATACACACCCATCATTTACATTCTTAGAAAATATTATAGTATTATCTACAGCAATAAGCTCTTCAGCTACACCAGGAGTAATTCTCTTTGACCACAGGCTTTTTTATCTATCACAGGTTTAACTCTCTATCTGTGTACACGAGTTTGAAGTCAGAAGCAGGTGGTATTAGAGTTTACAAGTTTATATGGCCAACAAAATAATTATCAATGTAATTTTTGTAACAGAATATGTTTGGCTTTAGTATCCGGGTGGATTTCTGCTGTCCTGGTCTAATATATGTGGGATTGCTGCAGCTTCCTATCACCAGTGAGGCAGTAATGAGACTGGTTCCAAATAGCAGACCCTCATCTATGAATAAACCAGACAAGGTCAGCCATAAAGTAAAGGACAGGTAGATTAGAGTACATTTATCAGCGTCCATGTAAATGTGAGCTGTATGGATAGCATGAACATGATCCTTGTCAAATCATAAATGTGATTTGAATTCTCAACTACTGTTTTCTGTGATTCAAAAATATAATTGGCCCAGCCAAAAAAAACCCTAAAAACCAAAACAAGCAAACAAACCAACAAAAAACCTTTATAAATTGAGGGTGGCTAATTTAAACAGCAAGAATCCTCTTTAATTTTATAAATCTGCTCGTGGTTTTTGTTTGCCACTCACAACAGATACTGAACTGACAAAAAGAATTCCACTTAACATTTATTTACTAGTAAAATGAATAATCTCTTTAATTTTATAATGTTTTAAAGTATTCCTGGAATATATCGACAGATGGGAAATGAAAGAGAAAACGGCATATAGAAAACATATTTTCCCATGAAAGGAAACACAGCTTTACTTCAATACACTTTTTGGAGCGGGACAAATTTATTGCTTTCTTTTGTTCAGTCTCTCCTGGTAAGAATGGCCATAAGACCAATATTTAACAGTCCCAGGACCCTGAGACTAGAGAGGAAATCTGGAACAAGGAAAAGCTTTGTAAAGGTCAGGAAATTTTAGATAACTGAGAGGCTCACAGATATGTGCTTGCTTAGGCTAAGGAAGAGATGACTCAGAGGAATTTTATGGGGGAAGTGAAGAAGATGGAGTCAGACTCTTCTCAGTGCCAGGACAAGAGGTAATGTGCACAAGCTGAAAAGTAGAAAATCTTTTTAGAGTGATCAAACACTCACAGTTTGTCAAGAGAGATTCTGGAATCTCCACCCCTGGAAATACTCAAACTTGGACTGGACATTGGCCTGGGCAACCTGCTCTTGGGGATCCTCCTCTAGGCACAGAGGATTGGATCATATGAATTTGAAAGGTGTCTTGACCATTCTGTGGCAGAATAACTGTTTTATACTATCGCAACTTTTAAACCTCTATTGCATTGCTGAAACACTTTCTTGGCAGATACGTGGCTAATAAAAATGACATCATAATGAACAGTTATAGTTGTATTTGTTTGGAATTTCTACCCTTGCTCACATGAAACAGACTCTCAAATGAATTAAATTCATACTTCTAGTGTTATTTTTGTAATGGAAGTGGTAATGGAAAAAGACCATATGGTAGATCCACTTTTATTTCAGCTTGTACCAGTATGTTTTCTGCTCAAAATGCAAGTCCAGTTCATTCCATAAATCAGTAGCAGCACTCAGTTTGTCCTTCTTAAATTCATCCTGCACAGGTACTCTACAAGCTGTTTGTCCCTTTACTTGTACTGGAGAATATTAAAAATAAGAGGAAAAATTACATTGATAATTATTTTGTTGGCCATATAAAAAAATGATCCCCAAAGAACTGAAGATGTATAATCAATCTGACATTTTATATATGTGAGACTACAATATTTTAATGGAGACGTGTATCAATGCAATTCATCTTGCATACATTATTTCTCTTTTGTTTTGCTTTCTTTTCAGAAATATTTTTTTCAGATAAAAGATAGCAATTACTCTTTCTGAACTGGTTATTCATATGGAAGAATATTTGCAACAAAAATTTCAGGAGAAAATAAAGTTTGATCTGTTCCCTCAAACTCCCTTTCACTGAAACAGGTTGCTCAGAGAGCTTCTGGCGTCTCCCTTCTTGGAGATATTCAAACACCTTCTGAACACTGTTCACTTCAGCAGGGGAGTTAGACAAGATGACCTCTAGAGGCAACGTCCAAATTCTAGCATTCCTTAAACAGGGAATAAATTGAATGTGAAAAATTCCCACCATATTGTAAATTTGCAGATCACAAAGACTGTTCCAGAGAACACAGTAAAAATTTTTGTGATAAATCATAATTTCTCATAGGAATTACAAGGCCACTACTAGCTAAGGAATTTGTTCATATATATCATGCATATATATGTACACTCACATATATATTTACACACACACATATACATACACACAGACACATGTAAATACACACACACATATATATATATATATATATATATATATATATATATATAATGTCTATATACAGACATTATATAAATGTCTATAAATATGACCATCTATAAATATGCCAATTAAAGTCATGATGTTCTTTGGCATTATCTAAGACATAACCAGCTGTAACCATCATGGCTGTTGGCTATGGATGAGTTTCATCGCACATGTGATTTTCTGTTCACTTGTTTTCTGTCCTTTGGCTTGCCATGTCCTTCTAGATGAATGGAAATGGAAGCTTACTGGGCAGAGGCACTAATCATTTCTGTAAAGTACCAGCCTAATAAAATCCAAATGCCTGTTAGGAATCTCTATTTAAAAAAAAAAACCACAACAAAAGCAATCATCTTTTTGCAGTAAGAGATGTGGGTTTTTTCTAACATAATTTCAGTAGCCAGAGGAAACTTGACCTACTGGTCAGTAGAAGGAAAGTGAAGTTGTTAAGAAAAATGTGTTATGTGTATAACTCTGAAAAAGTTTACAAGAAGCCACAAAGAAAGCAATTTTCTTATACAAAACATTTTTTTCTTATTTATTTTCAATAACTTTTAATATTTTTGTGGTTTTTTGCCTTTTTTTTTTCCCTGTTAAGACTCCTAGGCTTTTTTGATTAACACATTAATAGTGTTATGATATTTGAACATCTTTCCAGTAAGTGTAATACTTTTCTTCTGTCTGGGTCATCATAAAGAAAATTGATGCTTCCTTCTTTTTAAGAAACCCTAAAATGTGCAACAGACTCTACAACATATTAAATCCAAGAAAAGGTAATTTGGCCTATAGGCTCTCATATGACTAAGCTCTTAAAATCTGGAGAACAGGAATTTCATCTGTAAAGGAAATCTACCTTTTTAACAAATTCTGTCCCAAGTCACACAATGATGCCCCTAAGTACATTGGTGTGAAGGTTTGAAGATAATTACATGCTTTAGGCTTATTCTGAGTTAGGAATAAGGAAATACTTTGAGTGAAATTTCTGAGACTCTGAATTCCATAAGCCAAAGTGCAGTGGAAAAAGCATGACCCTTTTAGAATCTTAGACTATCCTGACCTGGAAGGGGCCCAAAATGGTCATCGAAGTCCATCATGCTCGAGTCTCTACATGTGTCTGAGAGCATTGTCCAAATGCTTCTTGAACTCTTTCAAGTTGGTGCTGTGGCCACTTCCCTGGGGAGCCTGTTCCAGTGCTCAACCACCCTCTGGTGAAGAACTTTTCCCTACTATCCAACGTAAACCTTTCCTGACAGAGATTTATGCCATTTACTCAACTCCTGTCACTTCTCAGCACAGAGAAGAGATCAGTGCCTGCCCCTCCTCTTCCCCTCACGAGGAAGTTGTAACTGCAGTGAGCTCTCCCCTCAGTCTCCTCCAGGATGAACAGACCAAGTGACCTCTGCTGCTCCTCATATGGCTTCCCATCTAGACACTTCAGCATTTTCTTAGCCCTCCTTTGGAGACTCTCTAATAACTTAAGGTCTTTCTTATACTGTGGCACCCAGACCTGCCCCCAGCACTCGAGGTGAGGCCACCCCAGTGCAGAGCAGGACAATCCCCTCCCTTGCCTGGCTGGCAATGCTGTGCCTGATGCACCCGAGGACATGGGTGGCCCCCTGGCCAATTAGGACAGAATTAGAACAATAGCCCAAAGGAAAAACGATGTGTTGAGTTTTCCATGGTCTGCTTTTTGATCTCAGAGGAGTCCAATTGTTTAATCTTTGACCACTGCAGATTGACCACTGGACACCAAAGTAAAGATGATAAAGAAATATGCCCCACAATAAGGCAAGGAAGCATTTTAAACCAAGACATAGATTTTGTTTACAGTGAATGACAACCTATATAACCTACATTATCTTGCAGTTTCAATTCTCTGAAATGGCAACAAAACTTCCCTATTTCTCATGGAAAAATTATTAATAAAGATAAAAGCTGTTAATTTAAGTTAATTCAAATAACTTTGATGAATGTCTGTATTGCTTTAAAGATATTGTTAACTTTAAGAGAGAAAAAATGGATTAAATTTAATACTGTTTACTTTAAAACAGGTGACAAAGCTAGAAAGAATTCCAAAACCAATATATTTATGAAAATGACAATTGTGTAGTTGGATTTTTTTAAAAAGTGTTTGTTTCTTATATTGGCAATTTTAAACTTTTCCAGTTCTTATTGACCACAATTGAATATGAAATCAGTACTTTTAAGCTTTTTTCATAAAGCTTACTTTCTTAATTACTGTTATACTTTAAAGAGTTTAAAAAATCAAGTTCAGAAAATTGAGGTTTACCCTGTACTTAAAACATGTGGGAAAAGAAAGGAAAAGAAAGAAAAAGAAAAGAGAAGAGATCTGTATTTTGCCAAACTAGGGCAGAAATATAAAAAAAACCCCAGATTTGTTTGCAATCCCTGTAAAAGATATCTCTTCCCTAATAATTTAATGTTATTTAATTCCTTGTAGTAAGACTATTGCTATAATGAAATTCAACTAATAATTCATTGTACCTGCAATTCCTGTTTAAAATGTTCTTTTCTTGTAAAGTTTTTCTTCTTGTTCTTCAGGCCAGGATGGAGAAAAGTAATTGTAACCATTCCTCCATTGCATTTACCACTATCAGAATTCCCTTTCCTGGGTCTCTACAGGCTTTTGGCGTTTTAGTTGTAAGTAAATTTCTTGGCTATCTATGCAAAGCTTTTTCCTTACTTACTTTATTCCATGTGTTACACATCATAAATGGTACATATGAAGTAAAACACTTTCAACATTCTAGCAGCATTTTATTTACAATTTTGACCAGATCAGAAAAGGTCTTAGGCCAAGATAGAAAAGTGGAGCTGTGCCTCAGTTTAGTGTGGGTACCTCCTTCAATTTAAACTGCTAGTTAGACCTGTTTATAAGCAAACATTATTTCCACAACGTTTCCTCTTCTACATGTGCAAAATGCATATTATCTGTACACTCATATGCCTTAAAACTGCCTAAAGCTGTTTTTCTCCTGAATGTTTGGAGAAGATAATTAGCTGAGAAATACTGGCAATGGAAGGAAAAGTGTAGTATACAGTGAAAAGAAAATATTGAATTTTTATACTCATTAACTCTGATTGCTAAACAGTTATATCTTTATGACATACTGTGCCAAGCAACATAAATCTGTAACAATAATTATTAATTATGCATAGGAATGGATAATAAACTCTTCAATCCAGAGGTACTCCTAGTATGTCACATATCACACCCTGGACTGTATCAAAGAACTGGACAAGTGATTCCATTTAAGAAAAATTGCTTTGTGTGTGTCTGTGTTTCTTGTTTTGATAAATACTGTAAAAAGTGATATAGCACAAATAAAATTATCTCTATGTATTCATCAAGATTTCTGGTGGAAATGGATTTTGAGACAAATAGCATACTTTTCTAGTCCATGAATGGTAATTATAATAAAAGAAAAAATTTTAAAAACCCAGCAAAACCCCATCAGTTTCCTACAACCTCCACACTACAGTTTCCTACCACCTTTTTTACACATATTAAATCTGGTAACTGCATTTCACCAACTGGAAACAGAATGACTGAGTGGATAGAAAGGTTGCCTCTACTACTGCATTTTGTTGAAAGTAGTATTCAAGGTCAGTGAAAAGTATTAACTCTGCTTTGGGATAGTATAGCAAATATGTTTTAAATCAATATAAAAAATTAACTTCTTTAAAAGAAGTTTGCAACTTTGAGTACCTCTAACTGCACTACAAATAGTAGTCATGAAACATGTAGAAGTAATAGAGAATTTTTACCTTACAGTTCATACTTCCCTAAAATCCCAGTACTTTTAAAGATTTTAAATATGTTTTAGCAATACTTTTTAAATAACACACATATAAGTAATAAATCCAGTCATCTATTAAATACTAACAAAGTATTGATTTTCTGTGGATTATTTTTTAGATTTTTTCCATTGTAATCTGAGCTTCAAAAATTTTTTTTCTGTTGTTTGCTGCCTCCCAGAGTGGGGGAGCACAATCCTACTGGGTCTCAGAGTGTAAAATGTACTGCTTCATAAATTATTGACTCGTAGTAATAATCAGATGAGAGCTGGGAAGAAAATGAATTACATACTTTGAACCTATAGGTTGGGAAAACACTGCTATACTTGTCTTCCATCTAGGGACTTTGATCATTATCTTTCTGTGTCTGCTAAGATCAATTGCCCATTGAAGAAAAGGAACATTTGTTTTAATTAGGGGTGCAAAATTTGGTTGTTTCAGTGCAAATCTGAATGTTTCAAAGTTTGGGTTTTGATCCCATTTGTGAAACTTTTATGCCTTGATGTAAGAAACATTGAAAATACTTGGATGATACAGGTAAACGTATAATATATAGGATAGAAATACCATCATGGTCACTCCTGTGAAGGGTGTTGAGTGGCATAAACTAATAGATAATAGTTCAGCTATAAATTTTAAATGGAAGGGCCCATTGTCTTTTTGAAGGAAAAATAAACTGATACGTAAAGATGTTGGGGTCATACGTTTATGTTGTTGAAACCAAACTTTAATGGTCAAAGTTTTAAAGGGTTTTTTAGGAAGCCAGAGTTTAGTTGGCGTCTCCTGTTTACTTATTGACCATCATTGGAAGGTAAGCATCAGTGTGTTAAACGAGACTTTTTCAAGTCTCCTTTATCTTTGTGAAACTAAACTCCATTCAAATTCTTGGCTATGTATCTGTATCACTCCGCTGTTTTGTTTAGAACCAGAAGTAGACACAGATGTGCACTGCTTTAATGAGATTGCAAGCCGGTCTGCCATGATATTCTGCTTCATCCTTTTATGGTAATTCCTTTATCAAATTGGATAAAATAGATTTAAAACAGATTATTTGACTGCATAACTCCAGCAAAGTAGTTAAAATTATAAATGGAATTTAGAGCTTCATAGTTGATAGCACCAAATATTGAATAAACAAAATTTGCATTACAAAAAAAATCACAGATCTGGTGCAGTGAAATAATTGGAAGAGGATAGAGGGAAGAGAATTATTATATTGCTGGGTCTAAATAGGTGTTTGCTGTGTTGGTTCAAAGGTACTTTTCTGTCCTTGCTGACTGGGTATTTCCCTGCTATGGTAAAGCACTTGCTGAAATCCAGTGGGCGGTATCATCTCTTTTTCTTTTCCTATGAGGCATATGAAGTTGGTGCACAGATCATTTTAGCAGGGCTCTGCTGACATCATTGGAGAGGCTATGTCCTACAGAACACCATCTACTTTGCTTAGCTTATGGTGAGAACTATCTAGTAAGGCTAACATAAATCTGCTTTTACTCGTCATAAAGCATTTTCTTCGTTATATTTACTCCTGTGAGCTGAGTTTTGAAGAAGACACACAGATCACTGTATGTACTTTAGGGAGAAGTCTGCACCACTATGAATAAAAATCAACTTTTTTGCAGTTCTGGATGTAGTGCTCCTGTTGTGACTCCATCAATTTTACAAAGGAAATGAGCAACACTTAGGAACATATAGGAACCAAAAACCAAAAGCTGGAATGAGTTGTGAGAAGTCCTTTGGGTTTTACTAAGTGAAATATGAAAAGAGTTTTGCATGTTATAAATTGTTGCAATAGAAACAATGTCAGCTGGAGTTTTGTAACTATATATTTATGTTTTCTCATTACAGCAAGCCCCTCCAAAATATCTGAAAATATTAAGGATAAAATCCGTGGAGGTACTCTAGCTGCAAGTTTGCATTTAAACTGGAAGTACCTTTATTTTTATGAAATCTCACATTTATTTTAACAATAATGCTAAACCAAAGTAAATTATTCTGTATTAGACCCTCAGGAAAAAAGAAGAGGACAGAGTGAGTGACACTGTGACTTCATTCAGGTTATGACATAGAGCAAGTGCTACAATCCTGTATTGGAGAGGGTTATGTTCTGAATGGGAAGATACCAAATCTTTATGAATCCTGAAAGAGGTAAAAAAAAAAAAATTCCAGTATTCTGTCTGCAATATTGACTATGAAATATAATTTTCAGCAATGACGGTGTCATTTTGTTGCCTTTGGTTACTCATTTAGATACTAAGCATAAGCAGTTTTTTTTAACTCTGCAGTTTTTCATGAAGTAGTAGAAGAAAATTTTGAGGAAACTTTGTGTGGATTAACTGATTTGTCAGATATTGTTCTTCAGCTCTGAGAAGAGCATCTCTGTATTATTTTCTGCCAGAGTTAGATAGCTCTGTATGTAGCTCACTTTGCCAAAAGAAATGGCAAGGTGAGAAAAAAATCTTTCCTTATTTTCCAAGACCAAAAGGCAGCTCCATTTTCCTTGTTCTCAGTATCTTCCTCTCCTGTCAGTCTATGAAGGGAAGGAGGAGTTGCACTTTTCATTGACTTTTTCAAAGGAACAGGCAAATGGGCAGGTGAACAAGAGTAATTAAGACAAGTATCTTAGCTCTGATGTTAGGGAAGTGTTTTCAGTTAGGAGTAGGTGAGATATCACCTACCTCTTAGCCGTTTGACTTCTTTCTCTCTTGTGTGCATTTGCTTTACTGAAGAACTTTATTAGTTTATTTTGTTCTCTAGCATAGTAAAGGGATGTAAAATTTAAGTACTAACTAAGACACAGATATGTAAACCAAGGTGAAGATAATGCCATCTGTGAAAGATGAAGTTCTAGGACTACTTGTGGAATAAAAGTCTCAGGCTATAGTGTGATACACTTGTTTTTCCCCATTATAGTATCTGATATAGATATTACTTTGTCTACTTCACAAAAAGTTGTGTAAAGCACAAGTATATACTGTCAAGTCAATCTTCTCGCCATTAGTATTTCTGTGCTTTTTTTCTCTTCTTTCTCAATTTTGTGCTTTTCTCTTCCTCCTACAGTTACTAGCACCATGTTGAGTGACTTACATTAAGGGTACTACTTATTCCTAGAGCTAGTTCCAGGTAACCTGATGCACAGTTCTGGGAAAGACTAATCTACTTCAGTACAAATAGTTTTAAGAACATAGAGGTAGTAGGTATATTGTCTTGGCATAAATTTTCTCTATTTAAAGATGAATGATGGGGTTTTTTGAAGGCATAGAGCAAATAACATACATTGCAGGTGCTTAAGGAGAGACTGCTGTTATGCATAAACCCTGCAGAATTGAAACAATTTAAATACCAAAAAGCTGTTGAATTAGAGAGCAGTTGCCCTTCCATGGCAGTGGCTACAGAAGTTGAAGTGATACTTGAACATAAGTTTTGTCACAGGTCAATTTGTAAAGACTGTTTTGAAAATAAGGAAAGAAACCTTCAACAAGGCAAGGGAAGGCTCCATAAATAGTGAACTTTCACAGTAGTCTGTTAATGCAGCCTCTGGTTACAATTTCAGTCAATTTATGTTGGACTCAGGATGGATGCATTGCTCCTGCTGGTTGATATTTTATGTTGATGGATCTGTTAGTTAAAATACACAGCCCACAAAGTCCAAGCAAATCTTTCAGTTGTCATCAATGAGATTTTTACAAGATCCAGACGGAATTTTTCTTCCTTGTAATTTGTTGTAGTGCCTACCTGTCTATACTTATTGGTGAGATAATCTGGCTAATAGCAGAGGTTGAGGATCAGTTTGCTGAAATGTTTGTTAGTCAACTCAGTTGCTTCTTTGATTTTGATGGCTCTGAAGATGGATTGATCAGCCAGTGAGGTGTTATGTTGGGAAAAAAAAATTAAATATAGTACTGTGAAATGCTTTATGTCTATTTATGGAAATGGTTGTTTTTCAAATCATGGATTTTTGAGGCTACTCAGAACCAAGATAAATGTAGTAAACCCCATAAGAAATTTTTTAGTAGACTGCTTGTGGCTGAAATAATGAAGATATTTCTAGGTTACCATATTATTTACTACATTAGGTGTATCTTACAACTGGCTGATCACTCATAGAAAAACAATAAAGCAAGAAATGTGAAAGATATATCTTGCTTCATTGAAAAGTTCTTAGAATAAGTTTTCCTTGACTTAACATAAACTGTTCTTGTTAAGGTTATCGCTTACTTGTTGATATTAGGAATAAAACACACTTCAGAAATAGCTCAGTAGAGCTGTCTGCTTGTTTGTATTCCAGACAGGACCAAACTGGTACCCACTACCAAATTCTAGCCATAAGGCTGCACGTTCTGTAACCCTGCCAGTACCCCACAAACACATTTTATATTCTGTGACAAAAATTGCATCTGCACTGCAGGCAGAGTTAGGGTGGAGCAGGTGGAGGAGACTAAATAGTGCTATTCCCAGCTGCTATGAGGCATCACAGGAGCTATCAGCCTAACAAAGACCTCTCCACAAGCATGAGTGAGCCCATGGGTAGTGGCAGGAGGAGGCACCCCAATAACCCAGCCAAGGGAATGAGCTTCTGTCTCAGTCTCCCTAGGCTCTCCTAGGATTGCTCCAGACCCATGGCAAGGGGACATTTACTCCAGGTCAATCACCAGCAGTAACACTTTCCGGTGACTTCCAGAGTGTCATTGGCAGGGTCAGGGTCAGGATCATGCTGTGAGATACAGGGGAAGAGCATTTCAGAATTGCACAGGGTTGATCATGGGACAGTTTTGAGAGAAACCAAAGCAGGGAACAGAGAGGTTTCTGTATTTTCTGTGGAGGAAGAAACATGGGAAAACAGAAGGGGGAAGGGGTTAAAATGGTCAGGCTCTGTGTGGACAGTATTTGCCAGTGTTTACATGTATATACATATATGTGTATATGTTCACTTCTACAGATCTCTATCCTCCTCAACAAGAGAGAGGAGTAGGATGAGGCCACTTGTGCTGTTTGTCTTCATGTGAGTATTACATGTGTCAGCCTGTGCTGAATTATCTGGTCAGCAATGTATACATGTGCATATGTGGTATAAACAGGTATTTGTGCGCATTTGTCCACCGGTAAGTGTGTGGTCAGCCAGCTACTAGCTGGACCTGTGGTCAGGGTTGTGGCAGCCTCATCTCTGTTGGGCTGCTGGATTTGGCCTCCTCCTGCTGCTGTCTTCTGATATCACTGAAGACAACAGCTTAGACAAAATTGAATAGTAAGCAAGTTTTCCCTTTGCCAAACAGCATGCTTCTGTATTTGAAGTGTAAAGAGCTGATGTCCATCTCAAATAGTAGGAAATAACTTGGTGAACCTCTATACTCAAAGAAGCTTCTGTTTATGCATCTGGGACAGATTACACATCAGGTTTTATAGAAAAAAGTTTTATTAGAAGTATTCATACTGTAAAAATGTTTAATAACTGTGGGACTCATTGTGCTTTACTGTGATGCCCCATTTACCTCCCAAATTTTGTTTTACATAGTTTTAATAATAGTTAATGTTAGGAAAAAAGAGTTGCCTCTCCCACTGTTTCACCAATAGCAATAACTCCACTATGGGCGGGATAGAAATATTTTTCTGTTTGCCATATATGTTTTAAAGCCCTCAGACTGCTATTACAAATGCAGGACTCAGTGACTCGGCACCAGGTTCCAGGCAGCTGGGTCTCTGAAAAGCAAATACTGCTTCAGGATTTAATGCTTTAATTTTCAGACCTTTTTTTTTACACACGTTTTCTGATTACATTCAGCTGTGGTTTAACCCCAGTGAGTCCCACATGCTCAGTGGAATGGGGGAGAGTATCAGAAGGGTAAAAGTCCGAAACACCCTGGGCTGGCATAAAGGCAGTTTAAGAGGTAAAGCAAAAGCTGAAACATGAGAAAAATAAATCTAAGAATTAATTTCACTGCTTCCCAGGAGCAGGAAGGTGTATTACACTAAACGATTACTTGGGAAGACAAATACCATCATGACTCCAAACATCATCCCCCTTTCATCCTTCTTTCCCCAGGTTCCTGTGCAAAGCATGACACCAAGTGGAATGGGATATCCCTTGGGCCAGTTGAGGTCAGCTGTCCTGTGTCTGCCCCCTCTCAACTCCTTGTTGGTGCAGTGGGGTGAGGAGTAGCAAAGGCCTTGGCTCTCTGTAATCAATCCCTGTGTTATCAACTCGGTTTCCAGGAAAAATCCAAAACCCAACCTGATAATAGCCACTCTGAGGAAAATTAACTCCAAACCAGCCAAAGCCAGCACATCACTCTAGGTCTTTTTTTGCCAATAAGCAGATGTTTCCTTAAAAGTTTGCCCTGAAACTGAGGTTTTGGTGTAAGAGCAGTGACCTATAATAAACCAAGATCTATATACACTTTGATTTTAGTATAAAGTTATTGTCAGGCAGGTTAACATTGTATTAAACTTGCAGAAATGTCTATTTGTTAGCTCAAATCTCAAGTAAGCGTTCATATTTATTTTTAATTTATTTTTTGAAAACTCTACTCAGATAATCATTCAGAAGAAATGACTGAATAACATTTTCTCTGGGAGGAAAAATGGGGAGGAAGCTATTTCACACTCAGCTTGCTGTCAGTTTTGCTCTTTCTTCATCTGAATCTGCCACAACAGCCTACTCATCCAAATATACGTTTGAAGCATCATGTTTGCACAAACCTGTTTATGGTCTCGTAAATAAATATCTTTTAAACCAGTAAAGTTAACAGACATTAAAAAAATGACCAGCTTTTTATGTAGCTAAAGGTGCTAATAAAATTAATTGTTTTCCACAATTATTGTAAAGTATCTGTACTTCAAAATTACTAGGAAAGGCAAATCAAACAAAGAAATTGATATATCTTCTCATCTATTTCTAACAGTAAGCCTTCGCCAGTCCAGGAATACAAGCAGAAACCTTGGAAAGCTGCTTTCATTTTGCACATGTTTGACAGTAAAAGCTTTAAAATTGAAATTTATTATCTAAAAGGCAGGAAAGCAAACAAAAATGTTGTCTTCTTCTGCCAAGAAATTAGTTCAGTGGTCTCCAGTGAAGTAGAACTTGATGTGAAAAATCCAGGAAGAAGAAAGAATTGTATGTATCTGCATTTGGTTTTATCAGATTAGGTGATATGCAACACAGCTCGTTGAATAACTCTGTGGCTGTTTGCCACAGGAGGGAAAAGAACAAAAGAAAAAGTTGATTTTTAGATTTTATTTTATTCACAATTACAAAAATTCTGAAATCTTTGGGCACAGGCTTAACTGAAAATATTTCCAATTTTAATTTAAAGGGCATATAAATACACTTTTTAGCATATACTTATCTCCCTCTTGAAAGTTTTCATGAAAGAGAATAGAAAAATAAGGTAGGAAAACCTGAATGAAGTATATAAAGGTAAATTTTAGATTCGGTAGGTGCAATAACAGATTAAAGTATGGGTACTGTGTATACACAGTATGAGCACAGTTTGTGTGTGAGAACATCTGAAGGTTTATTTGACCTTCAGTGCCTTAAATTACTTTTTGCTAGGTTCCAGAGTGTGGAGGGTAGTTTTCTTCAGAAAGAATACTCCAGTTGGTACAAACCCCCTTTATTTGTATAATATCATTGCTTTTCTAACTGAATACTTTTTAGGGGTTTGGATCTTTTTTCCTCTCTCTCTTTAGTTTGCTCTTCACATGCTGACAGAGGTCTGAGTCAACCACTGCTTTGGATGATTAATGAAGATCACCCTTTATCATTTCCCACACTTGGGTCTGCCCCCAGGTTTAAGTGATTTTGAACTAAACTAAATAAACCACTCCTTTATTTGAGTTAAATGAAACTATTTAAAGCTTTGGAATAGAGAAAGCACAAAGTGAACAACAAAAAAAATAACAAAACAAACCAGAAATAGACGTTTATTTGACTCTCTTCATTTTTGCATGGTGTCCTTGCATGTAGTTCTTGCATCCAGTCTTCATTTTAGTAAAATCAGATATTCTTTTCTGAGGCTCAAAAACCTCTATACTCTGTTATGGTCCTTCTATATCATGTTTTTCCTTCCTTTGAGGTAGGGCTGTCTGTTCCAGCATGAGTTGTAGGCTCTGGAACTGCACTCTTTTGCCCACAGGATGCAGTGGGTTTTGTGATCCTTGTTCCCAGAGCCAGCTGATTTGCTCACCATACCTGACTTAAGTCTACTCTCTTCATGCCATTTGGCCTCTCTTATGCTTGTAAGGAAACACAACACAGTGGGGAATATTTTTTTTGTAAAAGGAAACACTGTTGGTAAGTAAGACATTTACTAAAAAAGAGAACTTTCATTTTAAGGCACTTCATTTTATTTCACATTTATTGCTGCAATCTCCCATATCTTTTTGTTGGTGATGCATCTCAGCCTTGTAAGATGAGAACATTTCACTAATTGGCACTATGAGCAGAAATGTAAATGCTGAACAGATGCATCTCAGCTAATTTTTAAGGTACTTGACCAGTAACCTCCCTCTATTTTGGTGCTCCTGTTTTTATTGTTGTCTATTCTTTGGTTCCTTTAGCCATCTTATATTATTCTTAGCCATCTCCTGAGCAGTATCCTGCTTTGCTAACATCCAGATTTACCCAACATTTCCTGTTCTGGTTTCTATCATTTACAATATTGTTCATAATACTTCACTAATGACTTGAATTTAGACTAGAACGTTTGTGCCCAAGTTAAACATAATGTCACCAAAGATAGTATGTTTTTTAAATCTGGTTTAGGCAATCTCATGACTTTTTTCTCCTGTTTCCATGGGGCTGGAGTGTGGAGAAGGAGAGAGGAAAAATAGACAAGAAGGGATCTGAATGAAATGATACCACCAAACAGTATTTTCTTTAAGAAAACACTTAACTTGAACATGATAAACGATGAGTTTCAGCAGAAGATCTAAGCAAATGGTTCTTCCATTATAATCAAGGAAAATGAAAATTACAATTTCAGTGCTTCATTAATTTTTCTCTAGATCTTTCAGATTCAAACAGAGATTTGAGTCTTATCTTTTTATGTAAAATATCAGAATGTTGGATTTTTTTGCTCTATTTGAATTTCAGCTACTTTGACTAATTATGACAGAGAAATGTCATACATCTCTGTAAATAACGAGTGACAAAATGTAATTTTTTAGATAGTCATATATACTTGGTTAATATAAAAGTATTCCCAAGATCCAATTAAATTATGTTAAGTTATTCATTGTAATTATGTTTCATTTCAGGACCTACAATTACAGGAGCTAATACTGATTAAGTTTCATTTATACAATTTAGAAAAGAGCTCAGCAGCTCTGATATAACAATGCAACCTCTCTACACGACATTACAGTGCTAAGAACAAATGTTAATCCTCAGAGATAGGAAACTGCTCAGCAGTGGCTACAGGTATTGATTGCTTATAATTGCAAACCACATATGGAGTCTAATGCTGTGACAAGTAAAGCTTCAAATTCCCCCTGTAACATTTAAATAACTCTAACAAGAAACTAGCTTGATTTGTTTTGGTTTTTTTGGATGGTGCAAGGATGTCCCTAATTTCTGTTTTCAAAACCATTCTCTGCCTAGAAGTCTGAAGTTTGTCCATAATGAGATCTTTCTTCCTCAGTTTTCCAAAAGAAAATGTCATAAAATTAGTTATGGACACCATCTGAAGTTATCTGTGGAGCAGTATCAGTTTTTACCTAAGGAAATCAGTGAGGCTGGAGCATGACTCATCTGGTGGAAACAAGCTGAGGACTTCAGGCAGACCGGTGTATTGCAAACAGCAGGCTATTGTAACCAGATTTCACTACATTTTAAATGTGAATAAGGTAATAATTAGCTGTACCACTACTCTGCATTTCATTTGAGAGCAACAATAATACAGCTGTGGATCTTGAACAAAATTAGACTACAGTAGCTTCAATTTATTCAAAGACAGCCAGAAATGCAGTGCTGCTAAAGATAATAATAATAATGTAACTTCTTTCCCAGGAGCTCTTTTCTCAATAAAATGTAGCACGTGGATTACACTGTTCTATTATAGTTAAATGGCTGAAATGAATTAATAGGCTTCAAATATGTGGAAAAGTTGAGGAAAGAATAAAATAAGTAAAATATGGGCCCTGGAGCAATTACCTGAACTACACACAATATTCCTACATGTATTATAAATAATGGGGTGTAGCAAGGGAATAGAATGGAGCTACCATGGCCTTCTCAGCTATCCTCAGCTATCTTGTGTCTCCTCTAACAACTTTCATCAAACGACTATGGCTTACACCAAGTGTAGCTGAGGGAAAATCTACTGCCTCAATATAACCTGCCTGGTGTCTTGCCCTATGCTCTTACATAAGCATCAAAACAAAAGTGATTATTTCCTCTACTTTCAAGCTCTTGAACATACTAAGGGAGGAGTGTTGTGGTTTAGGAATGTTTAGTTCAGTGCCCCCACTGAGACTCTCCCCCACTCTTCCCATACGATCCCGCTGCAGCAGGATGAAGTTGAGAATTGGAGGCACAAAAGGCAAAGATCATAGGCTGAAAGAAGAACAATTTACTGGAAACAGCAATGTGAGAAGAAAATGAACAGTAACAGCAACAATATTAACAAAATTATACAATAGAGAAGGTGATTCACATACAAAAATATGGACCCTGAGACAATGAGCAATGGCTGCGGCCCCCACCCACCATATTTTTACATCTGGAAGCAACCTTTCTTCTCCAACGTGAGTGTCCCTTACTCCTGCCCCCAGCAATGGCAAGAGGTGGTATAGAATAGTGTAGAATAATGTCCTAGCCATGCCCCCTCAGCAACATCCCTCTTCCAGCTACTGCAAAAACTTAACACTGTCCTGGTCAGAACCAGGACACAGAAATAGTAATTTGGGATCCTGTAACTGTTGTTTTAAAAGATATTTTTCATTTTAGTATACAATACTGCTGTAACTTTAAGGCAAGACTGTGGAAAAAACTGTTTGATATTTCATAATTTTATTTTCAATAACTAAAACCAAGTGAAAAATGTAAAGAATAAAAAATACTATTTAATAGTTAAGATTTTTTTTTTTTTTTGCTTCTTAGACAACTAGTTCACCTGCTGCCCAGAGTTCTGACTATAAGCACAGTATTTAATTCTTACTTCCAGACATGAATAAAAAATCCACAATTGCTATCTTGCAGAAGGAAGACAGTAAAACTGAAGTACCTTCTGAAGCTTTGTTGATTTCTGACAGAATTCAAATCGCATTTCTATATCAAGACCTGGCTCCTCAGCTCCTAACCCTCTTTTAAGGGCAAAGCAAGAGCCACACAGGCCAAATAGTTTGCTTCATGTTCTCCCTTTCTTTTTCTTTCCCCAGTTTTGTTCACTCCTGTGATTACATCCTTAAATAAGTGTACTTTTATTGTCCCACAGAGATATAAATAAGACATAACATGTAATATCTTTTCAGGGATAGTACTATCTGAGAGTTTAACTGATTTGCTAAATCATTCCTGAAAACTGTTTTGTTGGCTGTCAGAAGTGTGTTTGATACTAGGACTATGTAACACCTCTGCTACTGAATGTAATGTGAGAAAACCAATTTATTCTGTTACAGCTTTTGTTTCCCCTACTTTTGATTAATAGCAAAACAACAAACAAGTAAATTATTATTTGACAGCTTCACTGCATTAAAAATAAACACAGCAGAAGTAATTATGATCCTGAATTCCACCTACCCTGCTTGTCTGCTATATAATATGGTCAACCTCTGGCTCATTTTCCGTCTATCCTGCAGAATGGCTCAGTGAGGTCAAACCAGGGAAGAACCAGTCACTACAGGAGTTGCACAATATACTTGAAGAGCTTGACTGCTCTTGATTGTTAAATCCTGGTAATTGGAGACATTTAATTATTCCTAAAGGATGAAGTCTCCGCCATGAACTGCTCACTGCCTTAGTTGAATCACTTGTGCACTAAACTCACCCTTGAAATGTGTTTTTGCTCTGAGACCATCAAGCATATCTTATCTGATTCTGAATATGCTGCTCTTCTTTTCCCTCCCTTTCTCTTTATTCCATCTTTAAATGGTTTATTTGCATTATATATTGTTTCTGACATGCAGTGCCAGGAAAACAGGAGTCAGACCTGCATTTTACCCTCTCTACCCTAACCCCAACCTTAACAAGTATCACCCTCACTTTGAGTAGCATTTTACTTTTGAGAAATGCTGAGAAAGATGGGAAGCATGAGGCTTTGTACTACAAGATGCTGCATATGAGCAGAGTATGGGAAAGTAGCTCTTTCAAGGCTGTCATAAACCTTTTTTCTGCTGATGTTAAGTGGGAGCAGAAGCTTTCAGTACTTTTGAGAATAAAACTCACACACACAATAAGTGTGATTTTCAAAAGAAGGACAGGGAGAGAAGAAAGGAAAGAGTAATTCATGTTTGGCACAAAGTGCTCCCTTTTACTTGAGCTGAAATTTACTAAGTTTTTACTGCTACATAGAAAACATATTGAAATCTTGTTCCATTACCTTTCTAAACCCCAAGAATATTTTTCCTGAAACTTGTTCTAGCACTCACATATAAACTCACGCCTTTTTCTGGTTTTGACTATGAGTTCTAAATTGCTTCTGAAAAATGCAGTTCATGACACATTTCTTACACTGCCAGAGACCCTCAAAATAACCATCCATCTGCTTCTATTGCAATGACCAAGCAATGAATACTGAAAAAAACTTTATGAAACAAAAATGTGATGCAACATAGCAATCAATTGTGTACTTTTATGATTGCTGAAGGCTTTTGCTTTCCTCTGTAAATAATCTATCTTAAGTGCCCATGGATTTCCATCACTCTTCCTATTATGTCATTTATTGCAGTCATATTTTATGTAAGAAAAGACATATAGCTGGACAAATACCTGATCTTGTTCAATTTTACCCTGATCTTTCACAGAAGAAAATGGAATATTTATTTTGCCAAAAGCTTTCTGGAGTTTTGTACTAAAGACAGAGTATTATTGAATACTCTGCAGTCATACTGCTATCATTTGTTTTGAAAAAATGCTAAAAGTAGCCATTAGGTAAGTTTAAGCAGTAAAAGTACTGTTAGAATTATTTGGGCTTGTATTGATTTTCCTTTGAAAACTAATGTAAGATTCATATTGCCATAGTTCTCTTAATTCAGTTTGTCTAACCTCAACTGAGGAAATAGACCTAAACATCAACAAACATCTATAGAACACAGTTTGGATAAGCCAGAGAACTTTTTTACTAAGGTTGACTGAGAACTGGCTGAACAGTAGAGTCCAAAGGGTCACAATCAGTGGCACAGGGTCAAGTTGGAGATCTGTCACTGGTATTGTTCCCCAGGGTTCCATACTGGGCCCAGCATTGTTTGCCTTATTCATCAAGGACTTAGATGAAGGGGCAGAGGCCTCCTCAGCAATGTCACTGACAGTACAAAGCTGGGAGGAGTGGCAATACCCGTACAGCCCTTCAGAAGGACCTTGACATAATGAAGTGTTGTTGTCATGGGATGGACAGGGAACTGAACAGTATGAACTGTGACTTATGCTAAGTCACAGGAAATGTCGTCATTCAAGTGAATTGCAGAAACAATCAGTGCTGTGATCTGGCTCAGCAAACAAGTCTTGCTGTTTAGCCAGCCAAGTGTGTGGAGTAGATCATGCTTGGAATAATGGTCTAAGAGATAACTATGTGTCACAATCCGCTAATACAAGCGAGGGTTGTGATGGTTTGTTTATAGATCTCAGAGTGTAAAAGGACACAAGGGATTTCAGTTTTAATCAAAACAGTGCACCTTTATTAAGTGCCCACAACACAGTAATGCGATAGAAGAGAGAAAGAGAGAGAGAGAGATAAAGAAAACAAAGTAAAAGGGGTAGAGAGGAAGAAAAGGGGGGGTAATAGCTACCAAGGGATGAGATGAAGTCCTCGTGGCCTTCTGCCAATAGATTCGTCTTCTTTCCGTGGGGAGATCTCCTCTCAGTTATTTCAGAAGGTCCCTTTATAGTCCTTTTCAGAAGCGAGGGGCAGCTGGCCAAGAGGTTGGGAAATCTACAGCCGTTGTTATGGGGCCTGTTGCTTTGGGAAACAGGTACAGGACAGGCGTACAGGACAGGTGTACCGGACGGGTGTACAGGACAGGTCATTCCTTTCTGCTTCAGCACAGTCCTTCCCCCCTGGGCAGCAAGAACGGCGCAGTCTATTGTGACCTGCACTAATTTTCCTGAGGAATGCGTACCAGTTCCCAGTGGGCACACCTGCAGGCAACACTTGGCAGACATCCCACCTCAGCCAGGCCAGGACTCCTGTGTTCAGTCTCTGTGTTTGGCGATGATCGTGAGGCAGATGAGGGATCTTTGGACTGTCTCTTACACTATGGCAAACTGCTAAACCTTTCTCCCTTTCTTTGCTGTAATTCACATGGCTGCAAAAATTGAGATGGAGGGTAACAGTACAGCCAAGAAGGACGTTGTGTTGATTAAGAGGGATTACAGGCCTTGGCTTTTGAGTTTTGTGGGATGAAATTGGACTCTTTAAATCCTGGAGAAGAGACACTTAAAAAAGGTTATTTGAAGAAATACCATTCATGGAATGTGTCTTTGAACTTGGGAGAGAATCCAAATTTTAAAAATACCTTAAGAAAGCAATCTCAAATATTGTAGTGACTAGCAGATACATACACTTATTTTTGTGGGAAGCATCATATAAACTTAACATAAGAAAAAAACCTTCACGTACATGAAACCCGGAGAGCTGACACTCACTTTTTTCCTGCTCTGTTTGTGTTAATTTTGATTTTACTTACAGAGACTATTCAAAAGACATGTTATACTTATTAGAGCATTGCCAGTGTGGGAGTCTGGTTTATGAGAATGTGAGGTGCTGAAAAAGGATTTTCAAATTTTTGTTTATTATCTGCTCAGAAACACAGAATGATTTATACCAACCTTCTTCTGAAGCTGTGGAGTGAGAAATACAATTGAAATTGCTGCAGACAATACTCTGGCTGTTCCCTGCTCTGGCAGAGCAGAGAAGTTTTCCTTGGCAAGAAAGATGGAAAAAAGGAGATGCTGTAGAAATAATGGTATTTTCTGGAGTACAATAAACAGAATATTAATGTTGGTTCTTTTCTAGCAAGCAACTCTTGGAGTTAGCTAAAAGGGAATTAAAACTAGGATACATGAGGCATGAAGAATGAAAACCTATATTAAACAGAAAAGGTTGGAATACTGGAGTCAAAAGCAAAACTGCTGCAAAAATGCAAGAAATATTTAATAGCCTTCATTAAGTGCATTTTTTTTGTCCCTGTAGTGTTGCAGAAATTGTTTACTTTAGCCAGATTTATTTCCCTATATATTTCTTTATCTTGTCTTCAGTTTCATAGCAAATCACACAGCATCAGGCAAGGCCCTTTTGCACGTCTTTCATCTGAGCTCTGAACTCTGTTAAATACATTGTTTCTTGCAAATGAATTTAATTATTACTTAGGGTGTTCTTTTTCCCTAAAATAATACACTTTCAATACCATTTTAATAATCCTCACCAACTTAAAATACTGTCCAGTGTTTATTGGCTTATAGATCCAATTATCAACACAACAATGCTGTTGGTATAATTGGAAGGACTTTGTGAAATTACTTGCTGCATTTTTTTATGACTTAAAATTTATGACAACATATGGAGGACATTTAACCTGTGTCACTTTATTACAAGCATAATTTATTCTTTGACCTGTAACTTCTACTTTGCATTCTGGAGAGCTACCAAAATATTGTGGATTGAGGGAAAGATCTGAAAATCTGCTGAGACAAGAGTGGAAATACTTTGTTCTTCCAGTAAACAAAGGGAAAGTGAAAATTCTTCCCTTGCCTGTCCTACCCACATCCCTTACCCTCTCGCCCATCTTCTCTAAAGACAACTTGATTTTGTTCACATTACCTGTTTACTTACATGAAAACTGAAAGATGACTTTTGAGGAATTCTTCACAGTTTCAACAATGTCTTTTGAACTTTTAGTATACCACATTGTGAGAAGAAAAAATAACTTCATTCAATTTCAAGATGTATGGGCAGATAAAATAATTATTTCCTCCATCCTATATTCATCTGTAATCATGTTATCCTACTGGTTATATTAAATAAACTAAAAGGGGAAGGATGAAGAGTTGAATAATTTTATTTGTGATTATTCAAAATATAGCTACTCACTGGATCTGTGAAATATAGGATTCTTTCTTATGAAAAAATAATGACAGAGTACCTATTTGTTTGGGTTTTTTTTGAGATTACAGATTTATTTCTTCTTCAGGCTAATGGAAAAAGCTGTTGTAAGTAAACAGTGATCTAAGAAAAAAAAAGAAGAGAGACTAGTTTGCACAGTTTGGTTTTCCTTTGACCTTTTCTATCATGTTTAAGGGATAGTGAGAAGGAAATTAAGAGGAAGCTTAAACTTTTTATCATTGCTCTCTTTTCCCAAAACATGCAACTCGATGTTTTGGGAAGATAGCTCAAAAATCTGTCCTTTTATGAGGATGAAATCTTGGTGGGAAGAAATGGTTTTCTTTTGGTCATCTTGAGTGAGCCTTATTATATAACCAACCAAAATTTTCATAAGGTCTACAGGTAGATGACAATACTGTATGCTGCCAATTTCTATTGTCAATATTTCAGACAGATTACATATTTTGCTTTTTTTGTTCCCATCATGGCTTCCTCTATCCTAAAGCATATTATCTGATAAGGATAAAAATTCTCTTTTTAGTGGATTTTACTGTTCTTGATGTCTTGCAGAAGTAAGGATCTCTTCACAGGAATGCTAGCATGTGTGGATTGTCCTGTTTCTTCTCTGAGACACCTAAAAGCCTTGTAGTAAAGATAGTCAGGAGCTCAGCTCAAGACTATGTACCTCTGAAAGCATTAGTAGTTAGTTAAGCATCATAACGTTCACAGGGACTGTGAGTTGCTCAGAGCACAAGAAACAAGCTTATACATGGCCAGGATATACTGAAGAATATATTTAACATTCACTTTAATAGAACAGATAAAATTTTTTATTCATCAGTCTTATTTTCTAATGATATACAGGTTGCTTGCGTAATAAAGTTCCAAAGATTGCTTCACTTTCCCTCAGCTGTGAGGTATTTTGAAAGGAAAAACAGTTTAAATAAAACTGGAATTTGGAGTATTTTTAAATGTTAGAAATGGAACTTCTTTAAAAGAAGAGAAGGACAAAAATTAACCCTTTCTCCAGCATTGTAAAGTTCTGACTAGCTGTGATCAGTATGACATTTAAAATAAAAGTACTGTAAGCCTGTAATGCACTGTGACAGATTTTCATGAAGACATAGTGATACTGATGTTGCAATCAGGAGCTGACAGTTGAGCTTCATTTAAACAAATATATATACACAACAAAAAAAGAGAATCATCTTTTTATGAGAAAAAATAGATGCTAAGGTCTGATTTTGGTATGATTTCTTTGTTTCTGTAATTCTGCCATGACTTCTCTCAAAAAAGAGATAGATGCAAGAGGATAAAAAGATATCTTTTCATTTACTCTTATGATCTCTGCTGCTTGTCATCTCATTATTGATGTTAAATAAGCTTCAATCAGTAATCTAGATGTATTAATTAAATATAACCTTATGTATTTAACCTTAAGAAAATATCTTGTCTAAGTAATAAAATATCTTATGTCTAAGTAATAAAAACTTTTTTGTTATTTTGGGTGACTAAAACCTTTTTTTAAAAATTTATTGTTCAAATAACCTTTGGAGTAATAAAAATAAATGTGCTTATGAGATAACATGCTATTTAAACCTTTCGTTAGAGTTGATTGATATAATAAGAGAAATCCTTTATCTCTGATACTTCATAAGAGTCCTTGTTGTAGCGATGGAGAGTGACTGATAAACTCAGTTTTTCCCATTTGAAAATGAGTCTGACAAACACACCTGAAAAAAAAAAAAAGTAATTTGATGCTATTTTTATTTTTTAAAAATACCTTTAATACATAGTTTCCTCTATGTTCTTGCATTTCTTTCATTTTTTGCCCTTCTGGAACACTACTGGTAAGACAAATATTGTGGACTAAATTGTAACCAAATTGAATTAAATTTCGTAAGAAGAGTTTGGGTGTGTGGGATTGTTTTCTAAGACCATAGTACTTCAGATGTGTTGATGTGCTGTAGTGTAATTAATTTCCCAACTACTGTTTTAACCATATCAGTTTTGAAGGAGATACAGAAATAAAGGTAAAAATCTTGGGTTTGTTACAGCTCTTTAATATTCTGTCCACAAAATGCTAGAAGTAGAGACAACCATAGGTAGTGGTGTTCATACTGAAATGCAAAGGGGTCCAGCTGACTATGGAGATTTTCTAATTAAATACATACATCAATTTTCTGATTATTGTTTCAGGCATGCTACAGGATGATTTTCTTGTACACTTTTCAGTATTCAGGGTTTGGTTATTCTGGTTCTGCTTTTTGGAGGGGCAGGGTATGTTCTCCCTACTGTCAGATTGCAAAAGAACAACTGTTAACATCAGTCCAGAAGGTCTGTGAGCCAAACACTGCAGGCTGAGCCCAGAAGGACCATAAAAAATACTCTGAAAGAAAAGAGGAAGGTCTCCTTTGCAGCAGGTGTGCTGCAGTGGGCAAAAATAATCCTGGCCACCATGGGCCAGTGGGGTTCCTGCAGGTCATGTGTTTTTCCCCACCAAAGTGCAGTCACACCAATTAACTAAAACACACAGCCCTGTGTTATGGAGACTAAAGTCTGTTTTGCAGATCACTGCTGTGACATTTTGTAAACCTACATGGTCCTCTGTGAAGCAGAAGCATACTGCAGGGACTCTCCAGTGGTTTATAAATCTACAAGCTGGGAAGATGAAACCAAGGAGTGGGTGGCAGGGGGTACGTGAGGATAGAGAGGTGGGGCCACATAGGCTGGCCCCTGCAGCAGAGCTGTGTGGAAACAGGCTTATCTTGCAGGAAAACAGCGAGCAGGATGCAGGACAAAAACACAGGGGTTATGCAATGCTAGACACTCTCCTATTTAAGCAGGAGGAACCTATTATAAATCTCACACTCAAAATCTATTGCAGTTTTGAAAACCAGATGCAGAGAAACCAGAAGGATATTTCTGTACAATGTGCTGACCTGTGCTGCACACTAGACACTTCATTAAGAGCCAAACAAGAATGACTCAGGGAAGATATTGTTTCTAAATGGTTAAACTGATTTCTGCATGTTTAGCTAGCCAGTCACATAATCCACAGGTGACGCCCCTGTGTATAAATTTGTATTGGTAATCAGAATACCTAAACATGAAAGCATTTAATACGAAAATCTAGCAAGAAAGACAAACAGAAAAAAGACTACATTATTTTCCAAGGTCTCTGGTTTGCAATTAAAGTGAAACAGACCTGGCTGCTAGAATACATCACGCATATCGTAGTTTCACTTACTGGACAGCAAAAATTAGAACTGGGGAAAGTACTCCCTTTAATTTACAGTCTTTTCTTCCTAAGTGGGATTTTTCTGTTGCTAAAAACACACACATCATACTAAAAAACACTCATCCAGTGAGTGTGTTAGTGTCCACACTAAGATCTCATTAGTATTCGGGCCCTGTAAACATTGATGGCTGATGACAGCAATCCCTTAGTGTAAGCTGGTTTATAGAGTTGTATAATATTATTGATGTTAGTAAGGGAACAAGAAGCAGGTGGATATACCATCTGTCATTGCTACCTAAGTGATTATTTACAGAAAAAAAAAAAAAAATTAGAACAGTTTGGTTAAATACAAAGGAAAGAAACTCTAAATTTGTGAGGAAAAAAATTCTAATACGAAACTATGCTTTCTCTGTTGGTTTCTCTGTGCTAGTTTGTAAGTAAGAGAAAAGATAGAAGATGTATGTGTGATGAACATGAAGGAAGAAAGATGAAAAATATATAGACAATTTATGTATTATTTCAGGATTTAGGATCCAATCACAATGTTTTTCCTTACTGTAATATTAATACCTGCACAAAACAAATTTGGAGACAAAGACTGATTACACACTGAGGAGAACAGGCTTGACACCTGGATATACATACTGACATCCTATGCCCAGATATCCTTGTGAAGGGTGATGGAGCAGAAAACGTGTTGTCTGAAAAGTCTTCAGATTTGGTAACTTGGGAAACAGAATCATGGGGAGCACTAGGAAGCATAGCTATTGTGTTTTCACAGAGACATACTGACAAAATACTTTAACTTACTTAGTTTTATCTCTCAATGAATTTAAAGACATTGAGCCAAATTTTCAATAGATATCTATCAACATAATGATATCCAGTATGTAAGTTACAGATCTGGCTCCTCCTATGCAATGTCTCCCTATAAAATCAGTGATAAGTACTTTTTACTCTTAAATGCTGATTACTCTTCCCAAAGCCAAATTAAAACTTAAATTTAACCACATTCATGCTTGTTCCATGTCTACTTTCTTAAAAGCAAAAAACTTTTTTTCTTTTGAAACACATATTAATATTCAATTAAAAAAAAAAAAAAGATGAAAAGAGCTGGAAGCAAAGAAAATGTAACAGTGTGTCAGTAATGGTAGAATAAAGATGCAACATACTCCAGTAAATGTTAGAATGGGGGGATCTAACATTATTTAAATCCTGAGTATGTTTGGCTTTAAGGAAAAGCTTTTATTTTAATGTTCTCTCTTTCTCTTTTTGCACAAGCAAGTTGTGAAATCTTTGAAGATTTTATGTGTATAATGACCACATTAGAGGAGCCCAGTTTCAGCTCTGGCGGCAGTTGTAAATTGTAACAAATGCATATGCCAGTGAGAAAAAGATAGTAAGGGTACAATTTGTATAGCTAGTCAGTGCAGCAAGAATTCTGACACTCAGTTATTGATCATAAATTTTTTGTAAGACTGTTCATATAGGAAAACCATGCACTGTATAATTTATGAGGAGATTACCAATTCTTTTAATTCTACCCATGTTCTAACTATGCTTTTTCCTAATAATTCAAAATTCAGCCTAACTTCCAGGAGAAGAAATGAATCTCCAGTTGTGTGTTACTATTTGTTGGCCTTGCCTCCTGTTACCTTCCCTTTTCATCTACCATTTCTGCAATTCTGGGAGTGAAGATGAAAGCTCATCTAGAGGGTAAAGCAAATGATAAAAGAAAATGTGAGAGTGGTGGAATTTCTGAGCAACTCCTTTAATGAAGATGCTGAATTCTGCAGTGCTAGAGTGCACCTTGCAAGGATTCTCAGAGAGCACCCAGAATTCACTGGGCTGTTTTCTTTAGTCAAGATTTTTCTGCTACTGAAGAGATGTGCAGCTCAAACTGCCTCAAAGGCACCTGTACTGGTCCTTGACTGGCAAGTACGTGCAGGATGCCATTTGCCTTTCCTTACATTCTTGAGGTTTTGGCATCTTAACAGACTGGTTATTGTGATTTATAATCAAAACCAGGTGCAATTCTGAAATAGAGAAACTAATCTTCCAAGAGGTGAGCTTTGAAAAGTATGAAGAGCCAGTTCTTGTTTCTAAAATTATTACATTGAATTGTTATAAACATGCAATTGGCTCTTTAATAAAAATTAGATAAAGCATGTCAGGTATTATAATCCTGTACCTAATTTCTGTGCCACATAAGTCTTGTGCATAACTCTACAGGAAGCAAAGCTTTCAACATGACTCAACACACAGGTTTTTGTCTTACCATTCAAAGCTTGTCTCAAACAGCTTTATTTCCTAGGTTTATCTGCAGTGCAGTCTTAAAACAAAACAAAAACCACCAGAAGCCTGTTTCCTTTCATCTCTGAACCACAGAATATTTATTTTCCTAAAAAAATTAATAGTGTTTCCTAGAGGAATGTTCCGTCAAGTTGCTTCCTCTTCTAGAAAAAATTGTGACACACATAAAAAGAGCTGTTGAGTTTATCTTTTCTTATCATGCTAGGGATTTAAGTGGTGTAACTGAGCAGGGACAATAAAGATGAAAATGAATTCTGGAAATAAATATGTCGTATGGAAAACTTTTCCTGACACCCTCAGATTTTTAATGGAAACCTGGAAAAGCATATTCTGAGTAGTGGATTTGTATTCAAAAATTACCATATATCTCCAGAATACAAATTATATCGTCAAAATATGCAATGACCTAAAGGATAAAGGAGGCTATGAATAGATGAAAGCTATTGAAATGTGGCAAGTGGAAATGATAGATGCAATGTAAATGTTTGTGTGTCATAGAAAACACAGAGCCCTCTAATAACACACAGAGTTACCCCTGAAGACAGTCAAGCAGCGAGGAAAAGGGGATTAGCCTTTCATTTTTATTTGAATGACATATGATGAAAGCTGTTTTATTTAAGAATAGAAAGAGCTGTGTAGGAAATATGATTCATTTTTAAGGAAAAGGATGTTCTAATTATTAGCTGTGACTTTCTATCAGGAGGGAATTTTCTGGTGCATATCATGCAGATTCCATTTTGTCATACAGACTAAGCTGCTAGTGAAGAATGAACTGCTGCTTCATCCCATCAATACAGAAGGAAAATGGAACATTAGACAGTGGCCGAATGAAGTTTAAATAGAGAAAGTGCTGGATTATGGAGCTTGGGACAGGTCAACCCTGGATGGACATAAAGACTGGGGAAAAAGCAGCAGCTGAAGAGCAGCACCACAGGAAGGAAGCTGGGGGTCCTGGTTGATGGCAAGTTGAACATGAGCCAGCAGTGCCCTGGCAGCCAGGAGGGTCACCCATGTCCTGGGGTGCATCAGGCACAGCATCACCAGCCAGGCAAGGGAGGGGATTGTCCTGCTCTGCTCTGCACTGGGGCGGCCTCACCTCGAGTGCTGGGTCAGGTCTGGGTGCCACAATATAAGGATTTAAAACTATTAGTATCCAAAGGAGGGTCACAAAGATGGTGAAGGGCCTTGAGGGGAAGCCATATGAGGACTGGCTGAGATCACTTAGTCTGTTCAGCCTGGAGGACACTGAGGGGAGATCTCATTGCAATTACAGCTTCCTTATGAGGGAAAGAGTAGGGGCAGACACTGATCTCTCTGCTGACCAAGGGCAGGACTTGAGGGAATGGCCTGAAGTTGTGTCAGAGGAGGTTTAGGTTGGATAGTAGTGAAAGATTTTTCACCCAAAGGGTGGCTGGGCACTGGAACAGGCTCCCAGGGAGGTGGTTACAGCACCAAGCCTGGAAAAGCATTTGGACAATGCTTTCAGGTACATGGTATGACTCTTGGAGATGTCCTGTGCAGGACCAAGGGTTCTACTCAACTCTTTTGAGTCCCTTTCAATTCAGGATATTCTGGTTCTATGAGTCTAAAGTCCTGCCTTAAGTTTTAAACATCAGGTAGAGCGGAAATTTTCTGGTCCTTCAGGAAGGGCCTGCACTGCACTGTAATCACAATGAGCCTCTTAAACAGCCTGTCGCCAGCCTGTCCTATAATCTATTTTCTGGAAAAACTTGTACCTGGGTATGTGAACTCACTCATTCTCAGTGTGCCTCTGGAGGACTCTTGCACTAAGTCTGTGCATTTTCCATAGGAAAATACCAGTTTAGCAAGCAGATGAGCCATGGAGCCCTGGTTTCTGAGGCTTGTCAGGCATGTTGGGCAGCCTGCAGAGCAAACTGTCAGTGAGGGAGGGAGCGGAGACGTTGCAGCCTCCAGAAAGCTGACCTGCATAAGGCAAAATTATATGCCTGGCTTTACACATCTGCACCTCAGGGAAGAAGGGATCTCTGCTGCTCTTCTCCTCATATTTGTAACCTGCAGGTCTGGGCAGAGGCTCACCTTCAAATTCTAGAAAAATTTAATGAAAGCTTAGCATTTGAGGTAGTAGATTTAAGCCCTCAAGTAACTGACAGTTGTTTATATTGCCCAATTTTCTTCTCTGCTCATAGTGAGGTGGTTTTTTTTATTATTAAACTGGGAAAAATCCAAGCCCACCAAAGCAAATATGTCACTGGTAATTATGTTGATTTTGACAGGGCCATCTTGGCCTTCTTATTGTGCTGTCATCATTGCACAACAGTAAAAATAGAATGACTTAAATGGTTTGGAAATCACAAGGGATTTGTAGATACTTCATGAATTAAGGAAAAAAAATAAGAAAATCAGTAGCAATGGCTAAACCAAGAGAATTTGGCCACCTTATTTGCTAGTAATTAGTTACCATTTTGTGCCTTTGGCAGCTCATTAATTGACAGTAATAATAAGATCCAGAGATGATCCTTACTGGTGTCAACAGTGATTATAGAAACTTTATTCAAGCATGAATATGCATGTTCTGTTCTAAATCCTATGAACTTCTTGCACACTCACCTTCTTCTGGTAAAGGCCATTAAAAAAAATGCAATGGAAAATATTTTTTATCTTTTTTTTTTTTCTATAGGATGTCTGAATATTTGTAAGGATGTCTTGGAGGTGTGCAACAACTGCCTGAGAGCTGCTGGGATAGTAACTGAAAAAATTAGTTTAGATTTTTCCGTGTCAGCAAGGATTTTCTATTCTTTCGTCTAACTTGTCAGTATTTGCAGATGGTTCTTTTTCCTGAATCTGCTACAGCTTTCACAGGGTGTTTGTTGTGATTGAGTTTTGTTCACTATTCTAATGAAGCCTTCATCCTGTTATTTTATCACTTTGCACTTTCATCACGTTTTCTTCCAACTTCATAACAGAATTTCTCCTTCTGTGGAGTAAACAGGCTTTCTGAGAAGATACATCTTAAATATAAACCTTATTAAAACTTCATTATTAGATACTGTTATAATAATATTCAAATGCTTATCTGTTGGAATAATTCTTTTGCTAAAGGTTACTAAGCCTTAGTTTTACTCACTAATTGTACATTTAAAATAATTTTGATTAAACTCTGTGCTTGAAGTGGATATCCATAACTACAGTATTACTGAACCACATTTTTTAGAATTGTCTAGATCTGTCAAAAATGTTGATTTTCTTTCACTGAAAATTTACTATCTACTTTACCACTGAGAGCCTGTAAACTGAACTTCTGGATTAGGATAACATGGAATCAAACACAGGTAGAAAATGCAAACCTGCTAACAGAGCAGACAACACATTTTTTTCCCTTTTAGTGGGAAAATTACACTAGGGAAATACACTGAGAGTAAAAATGACAAGAAAAGAACATACATGAGCTGAGGAAATATATATATGCTGTTGTAGATACATTAATTTTTTGTGATATGTAGCATATGTTATGTTATTAATATAAAAATTACATTGCATTATAGGTGTATTAAATTTTCTTTGCATAAAATTAGTTAACCTCCCATCTCCTATACCTTGATGGTACCTTTCTCATCATGTTTTCACATGTACATATAGGGAAGCATAATTTAAACAAATACAATAAATATCAACTTGAAGCACTTCAACGTCATCTTGTCATATAAATTTTACTGGGTTTTAGCAGTGGAATTGCATCATAATATCAAGATACTAAATGGGAAGGACTGCACTTAACAATAAATACTTAGCTTTCATCTTCTGTACTGATATTATCTGCATACCAAGTAATTTTCAATTCCTTAGTAAGTGCAGGAAAAAAGACTGAATACCACTTAAATATTTTTACTTACTCCTGACACTGCACTAGTTGAAAAATAATTTACAATTCATAGTTAATATTACAATATATTTTTAGTAAAACCCAACAACTTGAGATATAGCCTGCATCCTGCTCTTTCCTCACCACAAGTTAAGCTCATATATTCCTAATACCCATGCAGAAAATGATGGACAGTAGAGCAACAAGTGGCCAAATACTTAATCTGGAAATTTAACTAAACTGACAAAGTTTTTTTCCATGAAAATTCCAATCACTCATTACATACAATTATTTAGAATTACTGTGGACATTACAAACTGTTTATCACAAGCTCTTGTGATAAAGATGATGTTTTAAAATTAAAGTCTGCCTGAATAAGGGCAGACTACTTGAGTTAGCACTTTTATTCAAATAGAAAAAACTTCCATATATATTTCTTTTTCCCTGCAGTTAACATAAATTAAGAACAAAACAAGTGAAAAATTACTTTCTGGGAGACTATTTTTTCTCTCTATTTATTCACCCATTATTCCCATTTTCTCTAGGACTGCCCAAGCCAATCGGAAACGTAATTTTATTTGTCTTCACCAATACTACAGAACAGCAATAGCAGAATCTTTTCAGTTATTCTTTTCTGCCCATTCTATTTGCAGGTAATGTCTGTGCTGTGCCTGTAGCTGATAACAGATGAACCATGGAAAGACTTGTACAGCATTGAAGCACCAGTCTATTCCGTTTTAAGACAGAAACAGGCATGTAATACACTGAAGGTAGGCTATTAAGAAGTGATAGTGATCTTGATGAAAATTCTGCTATGTGATCTCCAAAACCTGTTAAAACTGGGGTTATTATATCTTCTGAAAACAAAAAAAGGTATGAAAATGTCAGTATCGTGTGAAAATATATAGCATATCTTTTAGAAGGAACACCCATGGGTACAAAAAGGTTTTCCCAGTATGAAATAACTGATTTAATACTCTTAATTTCATACCCTGCTCCAAATTGAACTGAGGGAATACTGTTAACATCATATTTAGAATGCTTCAATATTAGGTAAATTTTTGATCTACAAAATAACTGTAGCCCAAATTCTTCCCTGACAAAATATTCTTAAATTTAGTGAAGGTGCTCTTTATTAGCACAGCTGTGATTTACAGGTTAGGAAAACAAACAAAAAGGAGGAACAGGGCCAGTTCTCCAACTCTTTTGTGTTAGGCTAGCTCAAAGTTGTCCCTTTCCTTGCTATATTAGAAAAAGTGTCTGTATGGAAAAAATAGGGGCAAAATTCTTTCTCCAAAAGGGGAGGGAACAAACTGTGACTTGGGTCCATGCAATTTGACCAATAGCAATCTACAGTCTCTGACAAGTACCACGTGAAACAGAGGAGAGCTGGTGTTAAATGAGCTTTCCCATGGACATCAAGCAGAGGATGTCACAGAAATTTGTCCTTTGGGAGCAATGTCAAGATTGCCCCATATCTAAAAGTAAAGCTCAAAAGTAATTCATCAGAAGTGACGGTAGCCAACACAGAAAAAAAGCCTCATTGATTCTGAGGTGGAGTACAATGGCAAAATATATATTTTCTAAGACAGTTTAATTCCGTTGTATCTTCAGGTCTTCCATCCAGTTTGCTCTGTCTTCAGACATTTGGTGTCAGTGAATTAGCTGACATATGAGTCAAACTCCTGTACAGATAATAGGCAATCTGACACCCAGGGAAATGAAACTCATTATCTGGTTCTGTATCAGAGCTATATGACACAGGAGAATTGTGATTTTCAAAATATTCCCTACTGAAGAAAAATGTACTGCTCAAAATATCAGTACCCTCTTTGGACTTGAGGGTACCAGTAAAATAACAAAAAATAAAAAGTCACTTATTTCCTCATTCTTTTGGAAATGGTACACTTTGAAGCATTAACGTACTTAATTTAAATTAGATTTCATTTTTTAGTCCCATATTTGTGATGGAAACATGAAAACACAAGCTATTTTTTTTTCAGCTTGTAAATGTTTGTAACTGCAGATGTTTCGCAGATGGCTCCCGTTCAGATGCTCTGGGAACACCTATTACCCATCTGGTAGGCAGCAATGAAGCTAATAAAGGCAACTTACAGGGATTTTGGCAGTTACCAAGGACACCTGTTTGCTTTCATGGTGTTCTTCCTTCATACCTTTATTTTTTTTCTTTTCTGGCTGGGTTTTATATCATGATAGATTTTTTGGGAAATGACTGGATAGCTCCCCATTTTTTCAATATTTCTTTTGAGGATATCTTTTTCTATTCAATTTCCAGTGTTTTCTTTGAGTTTCTTTTTCTCTTTTACCCTCTGTTTCATGGAAATTTCTAGGGTTTTTCCCAATTTTTGGTATTTTGTCACATATTTTTTTATTGATGGTCATCTTTGGGGGTTTCTTCCCTCTAGCTGGTCTTGGAGGGAATTGTTTGTGACTTTGGGAAGTTGCTCTTGGGTGATGTACCATTTTTACTATATCTTCCATGACTGAGAGGTGATACAGGAAACAGACTAAAAAAGACAAAACAAAAAATAGGAAACATTTTTAATGAGCTTTAATTATATGTACAATTCATTTCTAACCTTTCCTGGTTCAAGCTAATGTTAATTTTTGCAGTGTCCAGGAGGGGGTATGACTAGGAAATGCAGGTTATTCTATAGCACCTCACATCTTTATCCAGCGATGGGGGGAGGGCTCTCTTTCAGGGGACATAGCATGACAGAGGAAGAGATCAGGTATCATTGTTTCTGTGTGAATTGTTTGCATCTTTCTTGTACCCTCTGTCATTATATTGTTGTTGCTGTTGTTAATTTTCTTATCTCATTGTTGTTTCCAGTAAATTGTTCTTATCTTGACTAGCGATCTTTACCTTTTGTGCCTCCAATTCTCGTCTCCTTCCTGCCACAGAGAGAGGGCGAGTGGGGGACAGAATGAGCAGCAGCGTGGTTTGGAGAGTCTCAGTGGGAAAACTAAACTGGGGAGTAATATTCCTAAGCCATGACATAACAGTAATGGATCCTGAATATCATTCAGCTGCCTTTGCAGTTTGGGTGATTTTAAAAGCTACTGTAATTTGGCATGCTGCTTAGTTTACTTACTGCTGGCTTTTTTCAGTATAACTATCTAATCTTAACATCATAATAGTAAGAAATAGGGATCTGTCATTTTACTAAAACAAATTTTGGGGTTTATCTATTTTAAGGAGGAACTAGTTTGTGCTGAGAAGTAACTGTAACAATGTCATTTTAGGATGGTGCAGTTAGTTAGTTTTAAATCTCCTTATCAGATTTGTGTTTTACTAACAAAATAGTTATTTTACTCTTTCTCTCCTAATCTCTTTAACAATCAATCCTGGGTCAATTAGAGATTAAGAAATTCCATGAGGAAATGCATGAGATAAAAAGTAATTCTTTGTATTTCACCACTTGTTTCTTTTGCTTTCTTCTTCATTCCTTAAAGACAAAGCTAAATTCTCCTGATTGCAATGCTTTAATCCTCTGAGGCTGTAAACATCACTGCCATTATGTTTTCATGGGTGTTATTATCCATAATCCATGGTATTTATTTATCAATCATGTCATATTCATTATTTTGGTGAGATCAGACATGGAAGAAGGTCTCTCAAGCACTTCTTGAACTTATCAGAAGTTTTCCTAGTCCAGACAGTAAATGCAGATGGTGCTGCTCATTATGTTTAGCAACAGAGGTTGTAATCTTCTGGCAACCACTGTTCATAATGAAACACAGTCTAAGAAAGTCATGGAGTTCTGCTCCTGCAATACTGAAAACTCAGTGCTTAGTCAAGCAAAAAGAAAATGGATGAAAAATTCTATTATCCTAACACCTTTTGAGCACAGAAATGAGCTATGTGTAAGTGTCTGTAGAGAGAAAGTACTACCTGTGATACTCTTATTTAAAAAAAAAGCCCACTGGTGTATCTGAGTACAAAATCAGCTTGAATTGTGAAAGCTAACAGGTAATGGAGAGATTGTGAGGGTAAAGGTCAAAACCTGAAATTTGGCCTTTCAAACAGAAGACACCTGCAAAACGTAGGGGCTGGTTCTAAACTTTTATAACACCCAAACTAATCTAAAATGGCTGCATTGGGTTTTCATGACAAGATTTTGGTGGCAAGGTGGATGCAGTGGTGACTTCTGTAAGCCAGAAATTGCCCCCATATCTGAGGGAGCCAATGCCAGCTCCCAGACAGCATTGCTGCAGGGCAAGGCTGAACCACTCTGCACTGTTGGTAGCACGCGTAGGATAACAGATTTAGGAAGAGGAAGAAAAAGCTGCTCTACAAAAGCAGCTGGACAGAGGAGTGAGAACATATGAGAGGAAGACACCAAGGTCAGTGGAGAAAGAGGGGAAGGAGGTGCTCCAGGAGTTGAGGCAGAGATTCCCCTGCAGGCCATGATGCAGACCATGGTGAAGCAGCTGTGCCCCTGCAGCCCATGCTGAACCACGGGGTAGCAGAGATCCACCTGCAGCTGATGAAGGACCACACATTAGAACAGGTGGATGTCCAAAGGAGATTGTGACTCCATGAAAAGCCTGCATTGAAGAAGTCTGTTCCTGAAGGACTACACCCCATGAAATGGACCCATGCTGAGGCAGTTGTGAAGCACTGCAGCTGGTGGGAAGGACTCACACTGGAGAAGTTCACAGAGGACGGTATCCTGTGGGAGGAATCCACATTGGAACAGAAGGAGAGTGTGAAGAGTCCTTCCCGTGGGGAGGAAGGAGCAGCATGTGATGAACTGACCACAGTGCCCATTCTCCATCCCCTGCACTGCTGCAGGGTTAGGTACAAAACAAGGAGTGAAGTTTAAGCCAGGAGGAAGGGACAGGTGGAGGGAAGGCATTTTTAAGGTTTGGCTTTATTTTTCATTGCCTTACTCTGATTTGCTTGACAGTAAATTGAACTGGTTTCACAAAACTGAATCTGTTTCGCCCATGGCAGTCAGTAGCTGGTGAGTGATCTCTCCCTGTTCTTATCTCCACCCATGACACAAGCCTTTCATTCTATTTTCTTTCTCCTGTCCCACCGAGAAGAGGAATGAATGAACAGCTTTAGTGGGTGCCAGATATCCAGCCAGGATGAATCCACCATAACACTTTGAAAGGAAAACAGATCAGATGGCTGGGGAATGTAGAATTCTCAAAAAATTACTTAAATTTAAAAAGTGCCTCTGAAAATTAAAATATTCAAGCTTATTACAATTAAATTCTAAAAGCCAATGCTCATTCACTTGCAAGAGCTATATGTTTGTCTTTCAGCTCTACGTTATCTCCACATGTTCAAGACCAAGGAAAAACAAGTGAGAAGGCCTCTGTAAGATTGTGAAAGGTGTGCCCATTGCCTGAATGCAAGGTTTACAAAGTCATGCGTTATTATCCTACAGACACCGTGCTGACAATGCAGGACACAGTTAAGACTGAACTCTGCAGCTGAAAAGATTGTAAATCAGGGAGAGATCACTACCTTTTATAAACAACATGCATGCTGAAATATATATCACTGTAAAAGGAAGCTTTATGAAGAAAGTTAAAAGTTTTGGGACACTGACATTGCATCACTAGCTGAAAGATTTAGAAGTTTTAGCTGTTCTTTATTTGTTTTCTCACTATGCTTGCTCTGTTCCATGCCACATTAAACACATTAGTATCTTTCTAAAAGTAATGCACATAAACTTCAGGTATCAGGACATCTGGAAAATATGCTTTTTGTTTGGAAAGACAAAGTAAATACAAAGAGGTTTTGAACTGAGAAATCATGCGAAGCATTTTCTCTTTTATTTGAAAAAATTTAGTTTTCACCACCACGTCTGTAGTTCAAGGATATTGAAGCAAATGAAGCAAATCTCTGTCAATGTCTCCTGTAAAATAGAAAATTAATCAAGAGAAAATATGCTGCATCTAAAATTCTCTTGTGTATTAAAATTTCAGATGTTTGATATCTGCTTTAGTGGTTTACACTATTATATTTAAATTTCAATTAATTTGACCTATTCTACAAAAAATAAAATCCTAATGGAGACTACTTTTTCATCAGTTTAAAAACATACACTTTTTTAAAGAGGTATCTGAAGGTCCACTTTTCATATAAGTTAAATTACATCTAAATATTTTAATTTCTATTAGAATTCAAAAGTTCACATGAAAGAGTACTATTTTGCAGGTCCATGATTGCATGGTATTTCACAGAATTTCCAAGTACTTTTCACAATTCTAGCTCCAACATGTAATGACAGAATTTGGACCTTAAAATACTTCAGTTTCATTTTGCTTGAAAAATTCTAAGGGACAACTGATACTTAGCACCTACTGAAACGCTGTTTTAGCTTAATTCTTTTTAGTTCAGTGCAGTAATGAAACCATGTCAGTCTGGAAAAAGTAACTGAGAAAAAAAGAATTTGGAAGGAAACAATGTTGTTTTAAAAATTTATTCATAGACTGAGTTTTATGAAGGTGGGATTATTGAAATAATCTGTTTTTTAGTGTATCATCAGTAGTAGGTCCTTAGTGTCCTTAGTAATAGTAGACTCTATAGAGCTTTCTGAATTTGAAATATTAGTCAAGAAATGATGGAGTAAGTTTTAATATTATTTGTAAATTTAAAGTAAATATATATATATATATGAAGCAGTTTGAGGAACGGCTTAAGAAAGTGTGATAGACTGAACTGTTATGATTAATGGAGAAGCTCTAATTGGGCATTACCAGCTCAATTGCACTGATGTGAGAAGCAGCTGACATGTAGTGCCCTCTGGACCCATTCCTGAGGCCTGACACCAGAGGACTCCATGTGATTCAAAAGCACTGCAACAGGTCCAGAGTCTGTTACAAGAGACAGAGTAAAACTTCCCCTTGCACAGGGAAAATACCTTTGTCTTCCTGCTGATCCTCAGTGCATTTTAACCCATTGGACTTTGTGTTTTGTGGGTTTCTTTCCCCACCCCCAATGGATCAAGAACATCAGTTTGACCAACAGACGACTAAATTGCAACTATCAAGTCTTGTTACGAGCTCTATGGGCGGTGATAAGTTTTATCTAGTCTCTCTCTTTCTTTTCCCTTATATAATTTATTTATGTAATATTTTTATGCTTTAATATTGCTCTTTTTCTATAGTCAATGATAACTAAAATGGCTACATACCTGCTTTCCATTGCAATGAAATTTTTGTAAAATAAACTGTATATACATATATATATATATATATAGACACATATACATTTACAAACACCAATCATTCAGTGTTGTTCCATTCTAATCTGCACTGAGGTATATATTAACAAGAACCTGGGTTACTCTCAACTTTGTGGGGATGGGGAAGGAAGGAAGGAAGGAAGGAAGGAAGGAAGGAAGGAAGGAAGGAAAAGGAAGGAAGGAAGGAAGGAAGGAAGGAAGGAAGAGATATCTTTTAATTAATTATCTTGACATGTTAGCTTGTATTTTATTAAATGCTCTAAGTTTCATTCAATGGTTATCATTTCTAAATTCAGTGATATTTGATGGATTCAATTTTAAGGCGGAGTTCAAATTACTAAAGTGCTAACTATTTGTTTTTCCAAAAGAAGTAGTGCCCGGAAAAGCACAAAGTAAGCCAAAGTAAGAAAATATTGATTAATTGGTTCCTATAAACACCTGTTCAAATTTTTTTTTACTTGGTGAAATTGTAAACATTCATCAAAAATCAGTTGTAAGATAGCTGTAATTCAAAAAAACACTCATCTGTTTTAGTCTTTATCTCCACTAGGTTCTATGAAGCTCAGCTTCCAACTGGTGCAATTTAATTTTGGGGATAGCAAGCATACTTTGACTCTTTTCCAGTGCTAATGAGAGTATATCCTCCATAATATGAGTTCATAATTGTACAATTTGAAAAATGCCTTCCAGCTAATGTGCTTGTGTGGTATTGTTCTTTGCATCAAAATGACACATTATGATCACCTGTCACCTAAGAAAAGGGAAACGTGAGTTAGCCCTGGGGTTTTTTTCTTTTTCTTTTCTTCAACTATTTTTTTAAAATTTCTATAGTTTTTTGTTGTGGTTTTTTTTTTTTTTTCAGTGTAATGTAAAACTGCTTGAAATAAGGATATGTATTTTCCAATTTTAATTGGAAACATACGTCAAAGCAGGAATTGTTTGAACTTTCTAGGAAACAGTATAATAATTGTATACATGTGCTTTTCATTCTAGAAATCTTTTTAAAAGTCTTGGCTACATAACTACTGGATAGAAGAAATATTGCTCAATTAAATATAGCAGCATGAGAAAAATATTTGGTTTACCTAATATAATTTTTTAAGATTTTTTTCCATTTTTGCTGAGCTGTGATGAAAAATATCTTTTTTTTTCTGGTTGATCATGCACTAGATATATGGAGAACTAAAATCCAGAGATGCACAAAGATCAGTGTCTGCTACTTTGCCAATACCTAGCCAATAGTAATTAAGTCTTAATCCTGTAAGATCAGAGTGATAACATAGTTCTTAGAAAAAATAGGATTATTAAAAAATTATTAAGGATTTGGAGACTAAAATATATATTCTTCCAAAATATGTCCTTAAAGACTCATTTTAATGAAAGGATAGAATAAAAGCAGGTGTAGTAGAAAATACCACTTTTCAGTATGTTTATCAAGAAAGTGAAGTATATTAGAGACTTGGTTTAGAAATAACTCAGTTCTAATGTCAGGAACTACTCAGTTCACTACTAACGTGTGAGATGCAGCCAAGGTTAGTATGATCTTTTTCCTGGAAACCTCTCTTTATCTCTGAGATGAGTAATACACATCACCCAGGCTCATAGCTCTGCATTCTGGCCTCCTGGAAATTTGCCCCAAAGACCTCTGTGTGAAAAATTAAGGAGTAACAGAGGAATATACTCGTGCAGGACTAAGATTCAGAATTCATCTTAAAGACTTTGTAGTTTAGGAAACACAGATTAAAACCATAATGAAGTAAGCCTGTTTTTTTATTTGAGAATTTATGAATACCCTGTAAATATGATGGACAATTGGGCCTCAGTTTCTGCTTTAGAAAGTGGCAGGGAATTATAAAATTAATAAATTTTTCTCACCACATTTTCAGAAGCAATACCAAAACAAGTGTTTTGCTGTTTCCTGATGATTGCCAGTTTGACATTCTGTTAAATCCAGCAGATGTCAAGCTCTTCAGAAAGCTTTTCAGCACTGGTCATAAAAATTATGACTCCTGGCATGCAATCAGAAGAATTCAACATAAAAGCTTTGTGATATAAAAATATTGCTTTGTGTGCCACTCTAGTTTTTGAGGTGTCTGGGGTGTGATTGCATAAGCAGAAGCAATTTTGTCAGACAGTAGAGAGAACACCTTACAGAAACATTTCTTTCCACTGTCTCTTTTAGGGGAGACTGTTCTTCCAATTCCCTTTTGCTTCATTTCTGCAGCCCCAAATACATCTATCATATCTGATTGCTCTTTCTGACTTGAAAATACATGAACAGCTCAGAAGGGCACAAATGCCATGATGGTCCATAAAATGAGTCATGATTCCACAATTGATTGATTCCAGATTTACTTTCTGTATAGGTTCTTATATAACATATTCTTAAATTTTTCTGTTTTAAAAGTATACCTTGAAAAACATAGTATTGTAGAATAATAGACTGGTCTGAATTGGATGGGAATCATATAGGTCATGCCCCTACTGTGGGTAGGGTCACGGGCCACTAATCCAAGTTGCTCAGAGCCCCACCCAAGCTGGCCTTGAACACTTCCACAGATGGGGCATCCACAACTTTTCTGGGAAATCTCTTCCAGTGTCTCACAGTAAAAAATTTCTTCCTGATATGTAATATAAACCTACCCTTCATCAGTTTATAAAGCCATTCCCACCTGCATATCGTTTTAAATAGTCCCTCTCCAACTTTCCTGTAGGCCCTATTTAGGTATTGGAACGTGCTATAAGGTCTTGCTGGAGCCTTCACTTCTCCAGGCTGAATCAGTGTGTCTTCGTAGATGTGCTCCAACCCACAGGAAAACACACATAACATGCAGGTTAGTATTTGTTCCTTCATTCTTGTTTGAACTCAGTATGTTCATCAACAACTTGTTGGTTCTTCTACCAATAATAATTTCTCTTTACTACTAGGACTCTCTGTCAATAGAAGAGTAATGCACAGAGACAACCTCTTTCACCACAATTAACTGACTGCAACCCAAGCCACTGAACGCTTATTTTCTAAAAGGCAGAATGAATCTGAGAGAAAGAGAGAGATTTCAGTCCTCTCCTTCCCATTTCCTAGGGAAAGATGCAAGAGCACAGTGATCAGAAATGGTAAATTAAGGGACTTGATTATTTAACGTGTGCATGTTTGAAGCTAGTATAATTTCTTATTTAAAAAAAGGTATTGAATTTGTAATTACGTAACTCTAGATATTAAGCAACTGCAATAAATCACTGTATCTACATTTTTCTGTGATGGAATTACAATAATTTACTATCACTTGTACATTCATCTCTGAAAACTCTGGTACCAAGAGCATTTGACTTGTATAAAAGAAAATTTGTAAAGGTGAAGTTCATGCATCTATATAGTGTTAATGTTATGCACATTGCTGATCAGGATACCTAAGAGAGGAAATGTAGAAGCTTAATATAAAAACCATAAATTAAATGGCTGAAGTACTGAAGTTGTGGTTTGAAATAAAGGATTTTTATCATGTGAATCAATCCATGGAGTTAAACTGCTAGAGGTAAAGCTGGAGAATATTTTAGGTAGATATAATTGATTATTTAGAAACCATCTGAGAGATACTTTTCAAATTAATATGTCTGTATCCGTTGACATCTCTATTTTACAAAATCATAGAATATGCTGAGTTGGAAGGGACCCATCAGGATCATAGAGTTCAGCTCTTGGCGTGGAACAGCACCATCCCCAAGAGTCACACCACGTGCCTGAGAGCATTGTCCAAACACTTCTTAAATTCTGTCAGGCTTAGTGGTATGACCAGTTCCTTGGGGAGCCTGTTCCAGTGCCCAACCACCCTTTGGGGGAAGAACCTTCTCCTGATATCCAACCTAAACTTTCCCTGACAGCTTCAGGCCATTCCCTCGGGTCCTGTCACTGGTCACCACAGAGAAGAGACCAGCGCCTGCCCCTCCTCCTCTCCTCAAAAGGAAGTTGTAACTGCAGTGAGGTTGCCCCTCAGTCTCCTCTTTTCTCCAGGCTGAACAGACTGAGTGACTTCAGTTGCTCCTCATACGGCTTCCCCTCAAGGCCGTATTTGTGTAGGCAGAAGAGAGGTAGTATAGATACCTATGAGCATGTTGATTCTTTTTTTAAATAAAATAGAGAGCTGTAAGAACAGCATGCTGTAGGTATTATAAACTTTAAACACTGAGTGTCTTCATATGAAACATGATGCTGAATAATATTTTGTGATGGGACAAGTGTCATGGTTTAGCATAGTTTGGGTTTTTAGTTAAAGAGGGCTCCATCAGCCATGGAAGTGATTCTTTTGCAAAGATGTGCTTACAGCTTCCTCCAGACCCAATAGAACCAATCAATTGGCTAGTCTGAATATTGGCAACTTTTTTAAGCCACTTAAGAAGCTTGACACACCTCTGTGATGCACATTTAAGAACGAACAAACCCCGGGAAAGCTCTCTTGCTTCTGGCTTTGGGACAGGTAACTGGGGGGGCCCGCATAGCCCAGTGGGGCCGGGCCAGGCCCTGCTCGGTGCAGCCCGGCCGGGTCGGCCGCAGTACAGCTTGGCTGAGATCTCAGCCGCTCCTGCTCGCTGGACACCCGGCACAGCCCCCTCAGTGCAGGCCGGGCTGGCCGAGAGACAGCCACCCCGGAGCCCCCGCAGCCCTGCTCCGTGCAGGCATACCCACAGCTCAGCCAGCTCCTCCCAGTGCAGCCGCTGAAATAAAATGCTACACTGAAATGAGCTCCGGCCGCCACCCGGCAGAAAAAAAAAAAAGGTGACCAACAGCAAAAGGCAAATTCCAGCTGCAACGACCGGGTGAGATTTACTCTCTCAGTGCTGTACGATTCTCCAGAACAGATGGAACCTGCAGACATCAATCCTCTCCCGACTCAGAGGAAAAGGAAAGGTGAAGGCACGTGAAGGAAACACCATAAAGACACCAAAATCAGTGAAGAAGGAAGAGCTGAAACCCCGAGAGAGGAGAAAGAGGAGATGCTTCAAGCCTAGAAGCTGAAATTCTGTTGTAAAGCTATGGTGATGGGCTATTATACATCAGAGTACCCATTGTAATTTCATGAAAGCATGAGGGTGGAGCGTTCAAATTGCAACTGTGAGCAAAAGTACCTGTGCTGAAATAAGCAAATGATGAAGTAGCTGTGATTTGATGAGAAGCTTGAACAGAGAGAGATGAAAGTGATGAAGACCCCTGTTCCCAGGGAGAAGAAGACCTCTGTTCCTAGAGATGAAGATGAACCCAGAGATAGGTGAAGAGAACCTTTGCTTCTGAGCAGCTCATCCTTAAAATGGTACCCCATTAGCTCAAGATTGAACCCTTGAAAGCAATTGTGGGGAAAGCTGTAAGACAAGGGAAGGGCCTCTCACATGTGAGCAGAGAACCAACCCAGGTGGCTGCCTGGCTGTGACATTGAAGCCATGAGAGAACTGTTTCTTGTGGAGATGTCTCCATAGCATGAGCAAGAGAGACTCTTCTCCCTAAGTGAACTGAACAAGGTTATTATGGAAGAGGTAAACTGACTTAAAAAATCTCAAGGGTTGTCTTTTTACATTGTCAGTGGGAGAAGGGAGAAAGGTGGGGGGCAGAGAAGTGTTCTGAAGGTTTAGTCTGACTTTTTTCTTTCTTTTAGGTCTGTTAATAAACTTCTTTATATTCTTTTAAGTTTTGTGCCTGTTTTGCTTTCTCCTAATTCTTATCTCACAGAAGGAAAATAAGTAACGGATATTTTGAACCAAACCACTACAACAAGGCAGGGCCCATAACGGAGCATGAAATGAAAACAAAGTATTTGTCCGGAGTCTGTGTTCCGGAACAGTTAATAGGCAAATTTATGTATGAAAAATTGTAAGAAAATATTGTTCAGTGTTTCAGGTTACCTAAGTAATTTTGGTCTTGTTCCATTACTTTAAGTAAGTACCAGAGAGTGACTGTTATTCAATATGGTTTTGTACAGTACCAGTGAAGATTCTTTTCCCCAACTGGTGAAAGACATGCTCCACTGGAGAAGCTGACAAACTTTAGCATACCAGACATTTGAAGCAGATCAGTTATCACCAGCCTGTGCATACCTTTTCCCTAACAAACACTAGTGGTGCCCTCTCTGCTAATGAGAAAGGCCTGGGACCAGGAAACAAATTCATTGAATCCATTTTATCTCACTCTCCTTCAGGAGAAAGACTGTATTCACCGTACACTTGCACTTCGGCTTTGCCCTTATATTTTAATTTACTTTCACAACATTTATATGTACTGTGACATTGTACACTTTAAAAAAATCACAAAGGGTCTGTGCAAGCAAATTTAAAGGCTGTCTGTGGCTTTTATGGACTTGATTGAAGATATTGGAAGTAACATTTGATTCATGAAAGACTAAAGTGCTGCTGTTCTGCAGTTCAGCGGAAGTTGAAGCAACAGCAGAACCACAGTAAAATAATTCATTAGTCTTTCATTTATTTAGGCTATAATGTGAGAGATCTGTGAGTTCAGGAAAATTATATTAAAGTTAATGAACTGAAATATTAGAAAATAAAATAATATGCAGCTCATAAGAAGAATAAAGTCCACTCAATACATTCTCTTGGTTTTGTTTCAGATCACATTTTTGAAAGAATTTTTTTTTTCTCAATCTGTTGGTTCACTTGATTAATTGTACATTGGAATTGGAACCCAAAGGAGAATCATATTTCTTACTTTATAAACATGCATACCTTTTTAAAAAGAGTGAGGACATAGAATGGAAAGAAGATAATAATCTAATCGTGTAATTTCTTGTCATTTATTTGTTCTAGGGTATACAAGACAAGCAGAAAATGTGAGGGTAAGAAGTAAAAAATATTTCAAAACTTTTCCTTGTTATTCTAATTCTGTTGTCATTGATGTTAGCTGTGTCACAGACTTCAGGGAAAGAGATTAAAATAACATTAAAAGATTTTGTAATCCTATTTGTAAGATTTCTTATTTCTGAAAGACCCTTTTCATTCATCAGTGGTAAGGTTATATGTGAGTAATGCTACCTGCATGTTAATGCAAGAGTGGAAAAATGTTATTTTGTATGATTTTCTCTATACTAAGGATTTGACAGCTTTGACATATTTTACAAGCTCCCCACAACCAAGTGATTTTTTGAAAGATTTAAAGTATATTAACATAATTTATTCTAATTCAAGTTTTTGCTTCTTCTTGTAAAGTTCAGTGCCTGTACAGACAGTATTAAGAAAGTTAAAGTCCATCCACCATTTCAGCTGAAGAAAAGGATCAAGTTAGGGAACACATGAGCAAAATGGAGATACACAAGCCCATGGGAGTGGACAAGTTGCTCTCTCAAGTGCTGAAGGAGCTGGTTTATGTCACCAGAAGGCCACTCTGAATTACCGGTGAAAGGTCATGGAGACTGGGGGAGGTTTCTCAAGACTGAAAGATGGCAAATATCACCTTTATGTTCAACAAGGTCACAAAGTACCTTGGGAATTATAAATCCATCAGCCTGCATTGGTTTAATCCACCTGGCTGCTAGAGTACCACACAACCACTCACATTTCACAAGCCCACATCAATGGGATGGGGAAGAAAATAGGAAAAAGGTAAAATTTTGGCTTGAGATAAGAAGAAATTAATAAAAACAGCTTAATAGTTCAAATAAGTAGTAGTACCTGTTGTTATTAGTAGTAGTACTACTACTACTTTGGAAAGGAAAAAGAGGGAAAGGAATAAAACTTGAGAGAAACAAATGATGCAAAATATAATTGGTCACCATCCATTGATCAATGTCGTGGCCAGCTCCCTCCAGTTTACATACTGGACGTGACTTTCTGTGTTGTGGAATATCCCTTTGGCCAGTCTGAGTCGGTCATCCTGGCCATGCTCCCTCCTGGCTTCATGTGCACCTGCTCACTGGCAGAGCATGGGAAACTCAGAATAATTACTCCTGAGCAACAGCCAAAACATCACTGTGTTACGAATATTGCTCTCATACTGAATCCAAAACACAGCACTGTACCTGCCTGCAGGAAAGAAAATTAACTCTATCCCTGCCAAAATCAGGACACAACATCACTTCAGCCATGGTGTAGGTAATGGAGCAAATAATTCTGGAAGATATTTGCAAGCACATTAAGGACATGACAGTGATTGGAAGCAGTCAACACTATGACAACCTGTGTGATAGCTGTCTGTGATTAGATACTGGTTTCATGGATGAGCAGGGAACAGTGGATGTTATCTACCTTGTCTTTTCAAAGGTTTTGAGACTGTATCCTGAACATCTCCAAGGACATATTACTTGACTGAGAGACATATAAGTGGACAGTGATCTGGTCTGGAAACTGACAGAACTATCAGACATGTTTTCATATACCAATGGGCTGAAATGGTTGTGATGAGTGGCAGGAAATTCATGCAGGCCATTCGCCAGTACTGTGCCCCAGGGACAGATATTGTCTCCACTACAATTTGAATCTTTGTTAATGATCTGAATGATGAGACAGGGTGCACCCTCAGCAAGTTTACATATGACACAAAACTGGAATGTTTGGTTGACATAGCAGATGTTTTTCCTGCCATTCAGAGAAACCTCATGGACTGACGGAAAAACTGCCAGGAAGCTCATAACACAGGAAAATACCAACTCCTGCTGTAAGAGTTGAAAGGTTCTAGGGACGTACTGTGTGCTAATCAATGGGAAAGTAGCTCTGCAGGAAAAGGTCTAGTATTTTCCTACTGAGCAGAGTATTCTTACAGTAAAGAACAATGGCCCTTTGGTCTATCGAAGAAGGAGCCTTCCCACCAAATTAAGGGAGTCAGTCCTCCCCTACTCAGTTCTGGTGAGACACATCTGGAATTCTGGGCCCAGTTCTGCACTCCTCCTGGCAAGAAAGACATGAACTTACAGAAGGGAGTTCAGCGAACGGCCATACAGTTGGTGAAGTGCCCTCTCGTTTGAGGAAAGTCTGAGAGCTGGGATTGTTCATCTTGCAGAAGAGAAGGCTCCAGGAGATTTCACCATTTATATAAATACTTTGTAGGAGGGTGAAAAGAAGAGGGAGACAAGCTCTTGTCAGTGGTGCTCCGTGACAGGACAAGAGGTAATGAAATAGAAGAAATACTACTCAGGCATTACTCTGAGTGATTGACCACTGGAATAGGTTTCCCAGAGAGTGTGTGAAGTCTTCATTCTTAAAGATATTAAAAAACTGACCAGACACAAACCTGATCAATCTAGTGCTCTTGGCTGAGCAGGGGGTAAGACTTGATGAACTACAGTGGTCCTACAAAGGTCCCTTCCACCCTCATCAAGTCTGTGATTTTATGAATAATTTATGGACATTTATTTTTTCATTAGGATTATTTTCAAATAAAGCAACTGCCTGAAGCTGCTGAGTTTTAGCTCTAAAGAGGTATTCTTAATGTGATGGTGACAAAATATAGTCTGTACATCCTTCCCCATATACCTCACACAGAGGCAATACCATTTGTCCTAAGACAAATACACCAGGTGGAAACAGTCCTGAGGTAAGAACACCAGTTGGGAATTGCAGTAGGAACTGTCTGAATGCTTGCATAATTGATGCATTCCAGAGGTGGGGGAGCTGTGATGATTGCAACTGACTTTGGTACACCTCAGCCTGCAAAATGGTATTAAGTGCTGCTGGAGGCTGGGACAGCTGGACAAACTGGTCTCCCAAGGTTGCAGGAAGCTTCCAGGTAAATCTCCACCCCAACTCCAGCAGGGACACCTTCAGGGGTAGATCAGGGTTCCCAAGGACAGGAACTCTCACTTTTCAGTAGGTGAGTTAAAAGCACTAAGATCTGGTCACACATGGAGATAAAATCCTAAAGGAGCGCCATAGGTGGTTTGCTGCTTTGTGCATTCTGCAGGGCCAAAGACTGTAAACTGGTATGTTTCTAGCCAAACTTGCTTATACCATAACCCTTTAGATCTGTTTCTATTTTACACCTTATTGATTGATTGATATATACTTAATTAGTATTTGATACTATACTGGCAATAACTCTAATCATAGTTATCCACATAATCAATGTAATATTTCTCTCACCTGGCCAAAAGTCTTCTCTCTACTACTCTTCTGCTCATAATCTGGTTGGCTCACCTGCTCTCCTTCAGTTAGAAGTGCACGGTAGATTAATTTAAGATGTCTCTTGTCAAAACAATATCTTGTTAAACCATACAGCAAGCTGGTGATATCATATTCATGCAACATACACCTCTTACATAATTTTCATAAGGAATTCTAACCTATAGTACAGGAAAATACCTCAAAAGTCAGAATCCCGAGGCTGAGTATACTGTAAGACATCTTTTCCTTTAAGGAAACTGGTGAAAAAGTAAATATAAATGAAAAAGTTTTGTTTAAATTACTTCAGCTGTATTTACATTTAACTAACAGTTTCTGTCTTTAATTTCTGTGTAAATGCATTGTCTGTAAGACACTGCTATTTTTATCTCATGAAGAATCATACATGCATTATGTACTGAACTGATCAGGTAAAAAACACTTGGAGAAATGGCACATGTGATCCTGAATGGTGTTGATTAGAACGGATGACTCAGCTCAGATCTCCCTGCTTTCTACTCTGTACTGACAGAGTGCCTTCAGAGATGTATATTTTGCATTGTTTTCAGATGACTAGAATACATAATACCTTCATTAGGTGTTCTTGAATCTTTCCAAGTCTCTAATTTTGTTGCATGAAAGAGTCCCATAGGACACTTCATTTTGACTTAGCATAACTTCATTTGCATAACAAGCCTTTGCCTTGAATATGAGAATATGGTCCACATATGCTGTAGGTTATCCTTGACTGTACACTGATTTTAAAATTAATCTTCCAGTAGGGGGTTGACACAGAGTCTAGATAAGCCTTAGATACATGCAAATTGCTGTTTTTCTGTTTCTATATAAACCTTGCTACTAAAGCAACCACAAGCACCATGCAGAAAGTTCTCTATTCCCAAATCTTAGCCCACCTGTTCATGCCTGGCTCATATAAATTTCTTCTATCCTATGTTTTTTTTATACTGAAAAATAGAGACTGAAACATGTTATGTTACAATAGATACACATTTCTACCTACTGAAAATTAGGTCACAAACCAAAAGATTCACATAATGTTTCTTTCAGTATTGAAATATGGCTTGTATGTATACAGAGGCAGCAGAACTTTAAAAATGTGCCAGTTAAGTGCTGTATTTGTGTCATGCATTGACCAACATCTACCTCAAGAATGCAGTCATTGACCTATAAAGGTAACAGGATTACAACATTTTAGATTGAATCAGGAATGTTGAAGAGATTGAGAATAATGGGCCTGATAATTTTTGGGTTTCTCCATTGTTATGAAAATACTTCAGCTTTTCAACCATCAATACTTCACGTTAACATTCAATATAATTTCAACTATACCATTTCATCCCTTTTCTAGAAATTACCTAGGCCACAAGTTCTTCCATATTTTTTCTTTCACTCATATCAATTCTGCAAATATTTTTATTCCAATACAAACCTTTAACTAACTCTCTTTGAAAGAAAATATTTACAAATACTGATTATAGCAATTACTGACTGTAGTTAAAAACTATGAAAACTGTACTAGACCTGTAGTTGATTCCACCTCTGGGACAAACCCAGCCAGGGGGTAGACAATTCAGCCTCTCATGAATCCTATCCTAATCACTGCATCATTTGGATTACACTCCTAGCTCAATCCAGTGATCACCTTTAACATCCCAGGACCATGGATAAATTTCTTTACAGTCAGCTTCCTGACAGACTGCTGAATGGCAAAAAATGCTATTGTCACAGATCTGGTTATAATAACACTTTTATTCTTTGGTATTCATTGTGTGAGTTCTATGCACAACTTCTGATTCAACTGTTCTTTTCAACAGGGTGCTACAGAGAAATTTTTTTTACACCTGCCTACATGTCTCCTCATGCTTTTCTTCTGCCAATATCACTATCTTAGATCCACAGTTAATTATCAGTCTGACTTCAGAATTCTGACAGGTTCAAGATATTTTGTGGACGTCCTGACCATGTCACTTTTTCTGTTCATTCCTGTCTTGTCTTCAGCTTTCTGCCAGGAGGAACTGAAGTTAAAACACAATCACATCCCCAATTCCTGGAAATTTATTTCCTTATTTTTTAACAATTTTCTATATATATAAAAAATCGAGATCTTTTTAAACAAGCTTTTTCCGTCAGCAATTTTTGCTTTGATTCTTTTACTTTGTGTTCTTTTTCTTTAATACTTCTTGCACAATGATCTAAGAACTGAACTCAGTAGCAGACTCTATCTTCTGTTAACAGCTCTATCTTCCAGAGCATCCTTCTGCTGTACAATTTCAAATACAGAATAGGAACTCTGATGGACTGGTACCTGACAGCATAACTAGTTCTCTGTTCCTTTTTAAGTATGACATATGCTTTCAACTAACCTGAAAACTATCCATCCATTGCTGGATTTGTGGCACACATACAAACCTATTTCTTATGAGTATTTCATATTAGTTTTCTGCTCAACTGTCTCAGGGATTGTTTATATGGCTACCATGTATTAAAGCACTCTTTTCTTTCCTGACTTTTTGATTGGTTGGTTGGCGGGTTTTTTTTTTGTTTGTTTGTTTTTTGCTTTGTTTTGTTTTGGTTTTCTGTTTTTGTTTTAGTGTTGTTTGGACTGGTTCACAGGTTTGAGCTCCAGAATTTCAAAACTCAGTATATTCTATTACTCCTGAGTAATAACAATACTTGCACTACTTAAAAAACCCTAACCAAACCAAGCAAAACCAAAAAAAAAGAAACCAAACATTTCTCTCTAATCATCATTAAAATTATATAATATTAGTTTAGAATAATGGAAGTAAAAGAATACATAATAATATAGTTTTCATTTCAGTTAAGAGTATTATGATACAGCTAACATTTCTCAGAGATTTTATGCTTACGTTTTATATATTAGCCTGGATGCTAGTTGTTAGATTCCATGCCCAACTCTGAAGCTGTATCCCCAGTGACTTTTAAGAAAATCATTGTCTTTAGAAATCTTTTTTATTCAATCATTTGAATTTAAAACAGTGCCTCAGTCTAAATGTGGAAGCTCTGAAAAGTATTCAGGTATATGATGCAGGATCTGAAGAGCTACTCAGATGATAAAGACTTCAAGAATGAGTATATGTGCTTGGACATATAAAATTCGGTGTGGCTTGTAAGCTCTAATCAAGACGTGCCAGGAGTGATCCAAAACTGAATTAAGTATAAGAGTAATATAGTGTGTTAATAAGATTCCAGGCAGTCTTCAATACGTACTTCACTCTTACAAGAAAACACAAAAACAAACAGAAAAGAAAACCCACTGTGAATGATGATTGTTTCGTCTTTAGGAAAATAAACAGCCATGGCCAAATTTTCTATTGTTTTTTCATACACTAAGTCATTATGGTGCCACATTTGTATAGCTGTGTTTACAAATACCTCATAAATGCATACAAGATGTTTCAGCACTTTTTGGTTTTTATTTCACTTTTAGCCAAAGTGAAGACATTTACAATTACTTGAATTTACAATGCTTTTTTTTACAAAAATTCTAAAAACAAATATAACATTTTTCTACAGTGCTTGTTTTCTTACCTGTTTCTAGGTTTTATGTCTGCAAGAATTATTAAGATGCTAGTCAAAAGTAAACTCCTATTTTCAAAATAAATGCTTTTACTTTTATGTTAGATCAGACTGTAGGTTTTCAGAGAACAACTAAATTTATTTTTTAAAAAAGTTAGATTTATTTAAGTAGTCCATAATATTTATACACTTTTTATACTCTGATACCCATTTGTCTTTTGAAATCTTTAGAAATAACACTTGACTAGACCTAATCAGAATCACTTGTTCTGATATGACCTTCTTTTTCAAGATAATGTATCTGTTCAACAGTGAAGGGGAATTTAATTAAATCCTTTTGAACTGTTTCCTGTCTTTTTAGATGAAAGTACTACAAAGAAATAATGCTAATGCATATTACCTAAAAAAAAAAAAAATACCAAACCAACAGAAAACACCCTGAACTTTACAATTTTCAAAATACAGATGACCTAATTTTAGCATATTGTTCTCATATTTAATATCTAAACTCCAATTTTAACCCAGTCAATTTATTTAAGTTACTTTAGTTTGAATTCAGTACCTGCTAGACAAAAAGAAAAATGCTTGTTTTCCAAATGTTTCTACTGCGTCTTTGATTGGGAATATTTACCATAACAATGCTAAAAAAATAATCTCAGTTCTTTGGTAGTTTTAAATAAAAAAATCTTTTGAAAATCTTACCTTTTACAGGAAGAATTAAGATATCTGAAAATAACTAGCAAAATGAACTTCCTCTCTATATCACTGAAGTGCCATGTAATCACCATGTATGAGCAGAAGATAATTTTTTCATCGCTGTTAGTTGTAGTAATTTTAACTGTTCAATTGACCTCAAGAGACGGCAAATGCTTGTGTGACTGAGGACAACTTGTGGCCAATCCCTAACGCCGATTTTCTGGTGGAGTGTTCCCTTGAACTGCTTGTGGAAATAAGGAAAGGGACAGTGGATAGTATCGTCAGAGGCTTTCTGTCTTATACCATTTAAGTTTGATGCTTAGTCAGAAAAACACATAATTGGCTGCTTTTTCTAAATGCCATTTTAAGTCAAGAAAGCGATACACTGTAGAAGTGAAAACCTATGTCTTTAAAGCAGGGAAAAGAAATATCTTCCTACATATGTATGAAATCAGCTTGTAAAACTACTTCATTTGCACTAGTGATCACTGTGGCTGAGGGCTTATTGGGATCAAAATCAAAGACTGCAAATCTTTTTAGAGATGAAAACATCAACAGTTGCATTAACTTGAATGGGTGAGGGAGATCAGAGAAATTTAGAACTGCTTTACCAGAGGGTGATGAATTCCAGCAGTGCTGAGGTATCCATGTAGCTGTAACCAGTAATCCCACAAGCACTGCAATCCCATCCAAAACACTGTCTGCTGTCAGAGGTATGATACTGGTTTATATCTGTCTTCAATATGATATGAAGCAGCAATTTCTATTTTCACAAGTTCTGCCTTTGTAATTATGCTAATTGATTGCTCATTATGTAAAACTTGCAGGATTTCAAATTACTAATTCAGCTCCATGTTCCAGAAATACAACATACCCCTTGTTCTTTATAGGAAAGTGGAATATTTCTTGTAGAATTCACTTCCTATTCTCAGCTATAACTGAAAATGTGAGATTCACATAGACCTTAAGAGTAAAGAGAATGAAAATTGGGAGTTGTGTCCAAAGTTTGTCTCTGCAAAAATTGCCTTTTGAAAACCTCTCAGTTTTGACTGTTCTGTTTAGCACAATTAGCACAATGTAATTAGGTTTTTTACTTCAATAGGATTAGGCTGATGGACCAGCTCTGACATTTTCCCCCCTTTTATTCTCCTCTTGTGACATAGTACAAGTTACTTGAAAAAGTAACCTACCTGTCCTTTTAAAACTGATTTGTCATAGAAGAGATATTCACTTATTGTGAAAAGCATTCTGAAATTCCTTGACTGAGATACCTATATTTGAAATGCAGTGTTTGGAATGGTTAATTTTTTTATGGTTGCAACATACAGTTGAACACCAAGTCCGTGAGTTTTTACAAGGACTTTACAGGCTAGCTTTATGACCTTGTGGCTCGTTTAAACACTCCAATAAAAGAATCTTGGATCCATGTTAAGTTTTTTCAGAATTTCATTTGTATAACCCTGAAAACTATCTATGCTAGTCACTTTTGTGCTAAGTTTCTAATCTTTAAGGTATTAATATACATGGTTTTATTAGCCCACGTGTGCTAAAATTTCCATTCATTAGTACTGCACTACAAAGCACAAAGTCTTTAATTTTATCATAGCAATGAGTATGAGACCAAGTCAAGTAATGGTAGTAGTAAATTGGAATATTCTAGGAAAATTATGTGTTAATTATATTAATATGGTAATAATATGGTTACAGGTGTTAATAATATATACAATTTAAAGTAAATATCTTGTATAATAAAAAAAATTAAATATTGAAATATATATTTCAAAGTTTTGGTTCCATATGTTGTGTTTGCTGATTGAGCAAATATGTTTTTAAAGTCATTTCTAATTCTAGGGGACACAAATGGTGACATAGATCACAGAAAACATAATAATATGTTATCTATTTTTTTGTTTCTACTTGATAGAAAAAATCATTAAAAATCCATGACATTGGTCATGTTTAGAGTGACTAATTTGCTTTTAAATGTAAGTATAAATTTAAGTTTACCTTCAAATCAGGGATCAGACCAGATATTTTCTTACTCAGTGCTAAAACATTATAAGGTATGTTTACACCTGAATTATGCGGATTTGTATAGCTGTCGAATGTTTCTGATAAATCCTTCCACCTTTAATCCTTGAGTACCAAGTTCCTTATTAATATGGAAGCCTTTTACACGTAGCTTTGTGAAACTACTTTTGTTAATAGTTTTTTTAATGCCAACTGCTCCAATTTGATCAGTCTCAAGTACTATCAAGCATTTAGCAGCAAAAATGTAACAATTATAATGGTTAACTTTGATACACTGAATAGTTCTGGTTTTGCTATACCAGTTTCTAAACAGCCAAGTACAGCACTGCTTGCAGGTTCCTTAGCAGTCATCATCTATCTACTTTTCCAGCAAACCTTATTTTTCTTCTTTTCTCCTCATCCAGTTCATGATACTATTTATTCCATGCATCTCGTTCTGTCTGGAGTTGTTGCCTGCTTGGAGCTGCAGTGACAAATCTCTGTTTATGGTAAATAGTGCCTATTTCAGCTACTTCATTACATTGACAACACACTCCTATTTCCTGGGGAAAACAGTCTCACTCATACCAGTTTGGGTCCATATTACAGCCCTCACTTGGATTTGACATGCTCCTGCCGCTGTTAAGGAAATCACTAACTTGCCTTCTCTGGGCATGCCTCCAATGCTGGATGAAAGAGTAATACATGATCTGATGTGTCAGAGATTCTCATTGTCAATACCTCACTGAAAAATCATCATATTTGAACATATGCTGATCCTTTTTTAAACTAGTCACTCCAAATGCCAAACACTTATGGTTTCACTGTTTTCTATTGAAAAATGCTATATTCTTTCTCCTTCGAAACAGCAATTGAACGCTCTCTGAGATGGTGTAACAAGATGTACAATCTCATCAGAAGGAAAGAATGGAACTGCACCAATCATTAATAGGATTTTTTCAATGCAAATCCTCCAAATTATTAAATTTTTATGATTCTTTAATTCTTTGATTTAAAATCATGCTTCTTTCTCTAGTGAAAATCATCTCCCATTGCAGTGCATCGAAAACATTATGATTTATCCATGCTCACCAGATCATCCCTTAGGGATTTTTACAGAGCCAGAGGAAGACTCACATTTACAGCTTCTAAAAACCTGATAGATCAGTCTAATATGCCTTTATTCTGGTTATTTAAAAGTAAAGTACAAATTGGCACTCTGTCATGGGACTTTTTTCTTTGTACCATCTTTCATGAAGACAATTTCACTCTGGAAAACTTACAGGGTCTAACTTCTTCATTACTCAAATTTTCCCTAATTACAGCTGGGAAGTTTAAATCTAGTCATCGCTCTATGAGGAAAATTCAATTACAATATCACCAAGCAAAGGCACTGCAGGTAAAGAACATGTCTTTTGTTCTGCCACTGAGAAAAGTCCCTATAAAGATACCTGCTGGTTTTCAGAGTGTCACCATCTCCATCCATGTTCAGAGATGAAGAAAAGCAATTTCACACAGAGCTGCCCTTTTTCTGCTTGTACTTTGTATGCCTTTTGCTAAATCTGATCTTCTAATTAGGCTCTGCATGACAATAAGATAACTTTTGTAGACTGTAACTGCTGCTTTTTTATGTTGTCTCTGATACAATCTTGTCTGGAATTCTCAGCTGTCAAAACCATCGGAATTAACCAGGAAGATTAAATCCTTAAAATGTATTGCTATGGGATAGAGAAGTTAAAGGTCACTGATTGTAGTAGTTTGGCCTAAAATACTCATTACTGTTTACCTTCTATAAGAATTAGGAGAAAAGCAAAGCAGGCACAAAACTTGAAAGAATATGAAGACATTTATTAATAGACCTAAAAGAAGGAAGGAAAAAAACAAAATAAAATCATACCACACCTTCAGAACACTTCTCCTCCCCCCACCTTTCTCCCTTCTCCCACTGACAATGTAAAAAGACAACCCTTGAGATGTTCAGTCTGTTTACCACTTCCATAATAACATTGTTCAGTCCATTTAGGAAGAGGAGTCTCTCTTGCTCACACCATGGAGATATTATCACAATGAGACAGCTGCCCGGGTTGGTTCTCTGCTCTCATGTGAGTCCTTTCCCACAACTTGCAGCTTTTCCCACAACTGCTTTCAAAGGTCCAATCTTGAGCCACTGGGGTACAATTTTAAGGCTGAACCATTCAGAAACAAAAGTTCTCTTCACCCATCTCTGGGAGCATTTTATCTCTAAGAACAGAGGCCCTTCTCCTTCCCTGGGAGGAAAAGGGTCCTCCTCATCTTCATCTCTAGGACTATCTCTGAGAGCATCTCTAGGAACTGAGGTCTTCTCCTTTTCCATTTGGAGCAAAAGTCCTCATCGCTTCCATCTCTCCCTGTTCAAACTTCTCATCAAATTACAGCTGCTTCAGCATCTGCCTATCTCAGCACAGGTGCTTTTGCTCACAAGTTGAACGCTCCACCCCCCCATGCCTTCATGAAATTACAACAGGTACTCTGATGCATCATAGCTTTACAACAGAATTTCAGCTTTAAGCATCTCCTCTTTCTTCTCCCTCAGGTTTTCAGCTCTTCACAGCACTAAAAGGGTTAATCTCACCTAGGCTTTGCAGCTGGAATTTCGTTTATCGCTGTTGGTCACACGATCTTTTGCCGGACAGCAGGGCAGCTTCAGCTGAATCTTGGCCGCACTGGAGAGGGGGAGCCAGGCCGCTCCAGCTGCCCATAGCAGGGTTATGGGGGGGTTCCACGGGTGGAACAGGGCCCATCGGCTCCAGGATGGCTGAGGCCCGGCCCGGCCTGGCCTGAGCAGGTCCCGGCAGGGCTGCTGGGCCCCACACGGGCCCAGCCCAGTTACCAGTCCTCCAGCCAGAAGCAAGAGAGAGAGCTTCCCAGGGTTTGTCCATTCTTAAATGTGGACCACAGAGGTGGTCAAAATTCTAAGTGGCTTAAAAAATTGTCCATATTCAAACTAGCCAGGTGATAGGTTCTGATAGATCATAGAGGAAGCTGTAAGCACCTCTTTGCAAGAAAATCACTTCCAGGACTATGCTTACTAACCCATGACATTCTCCACCCCTCACCTCTGTGAAGACACATGTAAGAATTATTATCAAAATTACATTCAGCTTCTGCACTAAATTGGTGTTTCTGCCCAGTTATTGAACTGAACCCGCTACACTGATGCTTCTTCTGTGTTTCATCTCATTTTGAGACAGAATCTCTGAGACACCATAAATGACCAGAGCTGTGAACTCCACAGAGAGTGTTTGATCCTATTCAAGCATCAAACATATGCAATCATCTACCTTTTCCTATTTACCAAATAAGTTTCTTTTTCCAATTATTCTCAACTCCAGAACATTTCTTGAATTCTAAAAAAACTCTGACATTTCCATCTGATTCACTGAAAAATTCATGTATCTCCTAATGATTAATGATTTAATATTATGCAATGCTATGAAAGTTAACATGAAAAAACAGATATATTTCAGAATTATAATATAGTCCTTTCTAATTTCTAAATTCCATTTAGAATTATTTCAACAAACAAACAATTACGACAGGTTTCAAAAGATTTTTCAGGAGTTTTGTGCACTCTAAGTATATTGAAATATTGCTTACTATAGATACATGGCTCAAAGCGGGTCAAGCATTTTTGTAGATACACAAACTAGACAAAAAACCCCAAATCTCTAAATTTTCAAGATTTTGCAATTCTGACCACCACAGAATTGAGATGGGAAAGGAAAGGAAAAAAAAAAAAAAGAAGGGAAAAGGATGGGAATGGAGCAGGGAAAGCTATTTATGAAAGAAATTGCTTTAGACCTCCAAGATCTATAAAAAGATAAAATTATGCAAGCAAGTAGGAAATAATTTTATTTTTGCAAAACCCCATTTTTGCAAAACGTCAAAAAATCTAATCAACTGCAAGGAAAGTAGAACTTTTTCTTTTGTTAATATTATTCACAACTCCAATAGCAGCATTTGCCTGAGAAGTAAGCAGTTGTGTTTGTCTTAGAGTTAATAAGTAGTCTGTTTCATTTACTGTATTTTTAGGGAACCAGCTAACCAAGATTCAAAAAGCTACCTCAGTGTTCCACTAATATAAATATTTTTACAGCAGCACAGTTTGCCGAGTTTCTCCTACTTTTCTGGTAAACATGTTATTGGCCATGTCCTACATTTATTATTGCCAAAAAGACAGCTAATTCAAATAATTTATTATAAACGAAACCAAAAAATTCTGTTAAAACATATTTTTCTTGCATAAACTATACTGCCACCTTCTCTTAATACTATTTCATTTGCTTCTTGTTGCTTCCACAACATGCGTCTCTTTTCTGCTCTAGAGTACAGTGATGAGTAAATTAGAAAATGTCAATGGCTTGCTAGAGTAAAAGGGTTACAGTAACTAAGTTAAGTAATGTATTAAAAGTACAAAATATCTTCTGTGCTACAGAGAAGTTTATGAAAATTCACTGAATTTAACCTAAAGCTGCCGAAGATTCTCCTAGTTAAGTACAAAAACTTAACATTTAGTGGTGTACTAAGTAATTACAACTTGATTGAGTTTACTGAAACAAGTCCTTTTATTGTCTTTATGCCAGTGTTTACTTTGCCAGTATTTCACTGCAAAGATTCTGTTACTTGTGAAATTCTAGTCTATTTTAATTTCATTTTAACCTTTGTACTGTACTGCATGGCCCCTGTAACAGCAGCAAACCTGATAATAAAAACTTCCATGAGCAGAGGTAGTTATCTACTCTCTTTAGTACAGAAAGCTGACATGCAGAGACCACCCTAAGTTTGCATGTATGAGGTGTATGAAAGAGTAGAAAAGGAGGAGTGCTTTGAGTCAGAAGCAAACTGAGCTAGTTTGTGTTCAATGTATTATCAGGAGCTAATTGTGTCCTAATTTACTAATTTAACATTTTTTCATTTCCTGACACTGATTTCTAAAACTGAGGAACATCTGGAAGTACACAGGTGTTTGTGAAGCCTCATTGCCCAAACTAGGTTTTGCCAAGGCTCAACCAGTGCACAGGAAAAAAGGAGAAAAGCGACATGTGAGGGATGTCTTCAAGCTTCCACCACTCTCTGGCACAGGCTATTGTCACCTGGGGTTCTCTTCTAATTGGAGCTTTCCTCCAAAGTGCGTGTACTAGACATGATGTAATGGAAGCATGGGCTCATTTCTTCTTGCCTCTGCCTGCTGGAGACAGGGGTGAAAACTTTCCATGCTCAGGGAATTCTCTGCTGATCTCTCTAAATATCAGTGTGTTGCTAGAGACACTCATAGCAGGGAACTTAAAAGGAGATTGTTTTTTGTTATTTTTTAATTTGTATCAGCAAGAAACTGATGAGTAAAAGGATTAAGAGATTTAGGATTCAGTGGAAAGATGCATAGCTTATGATTATACAGGAACTTAAAAAGTATGTTTGCTGTTAGGGACCTGATTAATTATCTCACCATGGAAGAAAATTTCTACATCATAAACAGTCAAGGAAGAGTGCTAGAGGCTTTTACAGAAGAACAGAATGGGTCACGATGGAAGGGACCACAGTGACCTCCCTGCTCAAGCAGAGTCATCCCAGAGCACATGGCACAAGATTTCATCCAGAGAATTTTTTAATACCTCCAGTGAGGAAGCTTTGACAACTTCTCTGGGCAACCTGTTCCATTACATGGTCACTTGCACATTAAAGAAGTTCTTCCACATGTTCAGGTGGAGCTTCCTGTGCATGTGTTTGCCCATTGCCTCTTGTTCTATTGCTTAGCACCCAGAGCCTGGCTCCACCCTCTTGGCACTTCTCCATCAGTACCTGTAGACTTTGATGAGGTCCCTTGTCAGTTGTCTCTTTTTGAATGAACCAGTCCTGATACTTTGGTAATTTTTGGTTAATTGTGAACATAAGCTAAAGGAAAATGGGTCTGGAATGATGTCCCCATCCTGTACCTTTTACACTTTGCTGGAAGCCTCTAAAAATATCTACTAATGCCTATTCTAAAAAGTTTTCCTTATGCTTCAGTAGTCTGTCTTTGTAAACAAATTTCTGTTGCTCTCTTTGATGTATACACATATATTGTTTAAAGAATAATCATCTGTAAATATATTGAGGTATTTTTCCTGCATCAGAGCTACTGTTGGTGTAGTATTTTAGTACGACTCTCTGCTTACCCCTTTGTAGCAAAACCTGTTTTTTGCTCTCTGTACAATACAGGTCTAGCCCAAGCTTTCCAAAGTGAAAGGCCTTGTTCATATGAAAAACATAATTGAAAAATTTATATTTTTTTCAAAACTTATTTTTTCTGTCAAAATATGAGGATTTGTTTACCTTTTTAAAACTAGTCCATGGCCAGCCCAGAAGATCAGTTACTTCCTTTAGGTAATATGTTTGTTTTTCGACAAAAATTTCTTTCCATGGAATTTTTTGTAAGATCTGAACTCATCCTGCTTTTCAGCAGTCTTTTTCAGCAAGACGACAGAAATAATACAATAAAACTTAACATTTACAGTGAGACAAATATAGAAGAAGAATGATATTTAAAGGCAAAGCTCATTTTATAAAGATTTTTTTTAGCAGAAAGGGCTTCCTGGCAGATAGTTTCACATCTGATGTGGGCTTTTTTGCACTCTTGCACTGTGATTTGTGATAATACACAACAACTAGAGACTGGACTGTGAGTTACAGTGTAAGTTTAGGTAGAACTAAGAGCAGTTACTCTGTGTTGTATTACAAGAAGAGTTCCCCTGAAGTAGGCTGGCTTTGTTCTAAAGACTTTAGTTACTAAGGCATTTACTTCTAACACGCTGTTGTATTGATTATGCAAGATGAGAAAGCAGGCAAATAGTATTCCTTCCATTTCTATTTCACAATAATAGTTTATTTTTATATATTGCATGTGCATGTATAGGGAGGATTTTTCATTTTTTCCTGATGTGTCTCTGAAGCTGGATCTTCAATACTGTTTCAGAGCCTTCTGGAGGCTTGCAGTAAGGTTTGAAGTAAGGTCCCCGATAAAAGATACATTGCAGTCCAGGGACCACTGCTGCTGTTAAATGGCTTTCTAGTGTTAATTCCTTTTCTTTAAAGGAATACCTGAAGCTCCTTGTATAGAAGGGACAGTATATTTTCAAAAGTATCTGCGAAAAAGAGGAATAAAGCTTTCTGCCTCTTTCCTACAGAAAGAAGAACAGCAATTGGTGATGATAAAAGAATACCAAATAATGGACAAATTTACAAATAGCTTAGAGTTAATAACTGCAATAGTTACAGAGAACACAGATTAGTGGAAGAAGCTGTTCCTGAGCCCATTTAAGATGTTTTATTGTTTTGAAACAAAGTCCTTATGCTCAGAAAGTCCAAGTTCACTGTTTTGTTTAATGTGCTTTTTTATATACTTGTATATGTACCTACAATATTGCATTTTTTATACTCCTGTGCTTAGAGTAATAGTGATACAGAATAGGACCTCTGAGTGAATTCAGACCAAGCATCTCTCTTGTCCCATGTTGTGCTTTCAGCTGTGAAGGGGTACTCCAAGATCAGGATTACAATTTTCCCTGGTAAAGTTCAATCCTGACTTTTAAATATGCTGGCCTCTGAAATTTTCTTAAATGCAGAAATCTTGGTTGTATCATTGCACAGGACTTCTTTGGCATGGTTGTCAGAAGTCCCGTCTCAAAAATAAGAGGTCGTCCTTACTCTTCCAACTTGTGTCCAAATCCTTCTTTGAAATTATGGACCTTTCAGAAGGAAATTTTGTATCTGATGAGATAGATACTTCACATCCAGGAAGACATTTTTACCAGGCTCAATGTCAATTGCAGGATTCATGGAAGGAGGGAATATTTGAATTTCTGGGAATTGCTGATGGAGAATGTAAAACAGTACACAGGATCAGATACCTACACCTGTATAAAACCAAAAAAAGCGTATTCTTCCAAGTTCTACTATTCCTAGCTCAGTTGAGTAGCTTAATATGTTAGCAGTAATTACAATAACTTCTAAGTAACTTTTGTTCTATTTCCTTTTGAATGTACAAATAATTTGCACCCCAAACATACTCCAACAAAGAGATGCATGCCTCTACTGCTCACTGGATGAGAATAAACTTTTTGTCTTTATTGTCTTAAATTTCAGAATTTTCAAGGGTTAGTGCTACAGTAGTATAAAAATTTCATCCCTTGCTTACTGGCTGTTGCTTATTATTTATTTATTTTAGGCTACACCTGAAAGCCATTACCTTTTTAAATCTCTGCATTGTTAATATTGTTACTATAGAGTAAGTTTAGTTGTCAGTACACCAAGTCACTAGTAGCAACACAGGACTGATTATGAAATGTTGGGAATGTGATTATTTTTTAGTATCATCACTCTATCTGATTTTTAAATCACAAAATCCAAGTCTCTGACCACAGGAGTCTTGTTTATTTGTATGAACTACTTTTCAGAATCATCTTCTTCATTTAGACAGGAAGATGTGCTTTTTGTGGTATTTTGATAATTTTCTAAAATAAGACTATCCTTTGCAAGATAACTCCCTACTAACCTGCATGGAAATCATGCCCAACTTTAATCTGTACATCAACACAGCAGGCAAATATAATATTCAATCTTACTGTCACAGCAGCTTTAAGTAGATAGTACATTTAACAAGACCATTGCGTAAAAGTAAACGCTTGTATAAATCCTGCTATTTTATGGAGATAGCATAAGTATGGCTTCTTAAATTATCATACTGGGATCTAAGATACACTTTCTTTTATGCTTTTCTTTGTTTGTGTTTCATTTGTCTATGAGAAATAGACAGAAATGGTTTTTGCAGCTAAGAGAGGATTTCCGTTGTACTTCTGCAGCAATTTGCCCCCTGTGGGAGAATGTGTTTTATTCTCACTATGGATCCTCCTCTTGAGCCAAAGCCCTAGAGGAAAACTGGCATACAAGGAGTGAGATCAGAAACATTCCTGAGTTTAAATGATACACTTCTGTGAACTCTTAATCCATTCACAGTCATTATTCTCTTTTGCCTAGAAGGGCTGGCTGGGAAAAAATGTGTTGCATGGTGCTTTGCTGAAGCTGCCCTTCTCACCGCAGTCAGGATCTCATTCTGGTTTCATTTAGAGCATTGGTAGCCAGCAGCTTTGCTGAAACAGCTGTAAATAAGGGCGTTTATGATTTCTTTGTGCAGGCTGGTTTGTTTAATTTAACTTCTCCTTTTGACTATTCCCTTTTGCAAACTATGATAATGTTAGTCTATATTTTTTAAGATTCTTTCTTGTTACACCCTAAAAACCTGCCAATTATTGCTTTCTTCTGTAATTATTAGTTGTAACATCAGCTGTACTTTCTGCCTTGCTTAATTAAGCAGGGGAAGGAAATATAGGTATTTGCAAATGGAGGGAAAAGAGAAAAGCTAAAAACAAAGATATAAAAGTGAGGGAAGAAATTGCATCTCAAAATGTCCCTTGCCGTGAATATTTTAATAGATTTCCTAGTGACTTTTCCTCTACAACTATTTAAATGGATATTATATCTTTAAGATTCAGAAGTGCAGAAAAAACCTTTTAGTTGTTAGCTAAATGTAAAAGCTTTTTATTTTTTTTGTAAATGGGCACATAAAATTAATTAAATATTATTAATATACCTATTTTTACATTCTTATGTAATTAACACTTATAATTATTTATAAAGTCAATGAAGGCAGCAGTACAACTCAACTGTAAGTTCAGATCGACTAGTTAAACAGTTGTGTAATCCAAAAACTCTTCCATCATCAAATAACTGGAGTAGCTTTGAATATGGAACTGAGTGTCATTTTATGACTATTAATTGCTCTCCAGTGTAGACAGGGATGTATCTGAAGAGAGAGCATGCTTAACCATCAATACCACCTCTCTTAAAAATTCATTAGATTTATCTCTACTATGCAGGACTGGTGAAAGGGAACACTTTCCCTACGATATCTTGTAGAGGAACATATGCAGTGCAGGCAGCTCAGGGTGCAGCTGCAGTGGGAGCTGCAGGTTCAGTTCTGAGTGGGAGCCCAAGGCAAGATGCCAGGAGCTGCCAGCCCTTGCCCCCACAAAGGGCACAGGGACCTGTGGTGCCAGCCAGGGGACCGGACACTGAGACACAGCAGGAGCTGATGGCTCAGGAGAAACAGCGATAGTTTTGCCCTTGGACTGTGAGGGAATAAAAGAGTTTGGGGGCCCCTCTTCAGAGGCACCAGCTCCAGCTGTTTCTCTGTTACTGCACTGTGAATAAATTCGTTTATGGAATAAGACATCTGCAGCTCTTCTAAGGGAAACCTGGCATCGAGCTGGTAAGGAAACCTGGTCTGACCATGTGACAGTGTGGGGTGTGTAGGGAGTTGAGGGACGTACCCTCTGGCTCATTGGAGCTGCCCACAGTGAAGGGGCTTTGGTCCCAGCAGTGACAGTCTCTGGTGGTAGGAGTATGGCTGCTAGGAAGTCCTGTAAGTGGTCCAACTGAGAAGTTTTCTTAACAGCCTCTTTCAAGCACCATGCTTTGTACCAGGTCTCACAGTTGAAATCTATAAAGCATAGCAACACTTGTATTATCTTGGAACCCCTTTTACTTCACAGATGTTTAAGCGTAATTAGGTACTTTACTTCTGAGACCTATAATGGAATGCTTACTGTACATATTCCTTTTAAATTCTCTGTTGAATGATCCTGCTGAGAGTATGAAATGTTTGCTTTCTTATTGCCATCTACCCCTCTCACAGGCCACACATATGCACTTCAAGTCAACCTCACCACTTTTGCTTTCTCTATTCACTTTCTTTCATACACTTCAAGACCAGGTGCTCTTCATTAACATGAAGTAATAATAAATAATAATAATGATGATGTTTACAGTGAGTTTGAAGAGCTCAATATCTTTGTCTGAGGCTGCAAGTTGGTCATGGTCTTTTTCCAATATTTCTCTACAAAAGTTTTTAGCATAGTACAAAAAACTCCAAAAAACCATAGCTACCATTTTTTATGGTATCATAGTCTTTCAGCCTAAACATCTTTGCTCCTCTTGCTCACTTTTTTGTTATACTCCTATAAAAATCCATTGTGTCATGAGTATCTCCCTCTGTAGGACCCTTCATAGGTGTGCTCCCAGAGTTCAGCTTTGCCTGCTTTTCTCACTTTAACTTCCAACTATTTCCATAGATCATTTTTTGTAAACTTTTTACCCCACAATGGCTGATTTATTTAAATAAGGAACATCTATACATATTACTTAAAATATTTCAATATTTCATTTATAAAATTGCCATCTCAACAAGTAACCCATAAAGGGACAATTCCCATGTCAAGTCTATCTCTTGGATTTGTCTCTATGTAATTTTGCAATCATATTCCCCAGAATTAATGTCATAAAAGTTTAGTTATTTCAGTAGTATTCATGAGTTCTTTTACATTTATCTAACTTTAGTTTTAATATTGCAAAGCTTATCTAATTGAAGACAAACATCTTCTGAGAGTTAAAAATCGTCTATCAATTCTAACAATTGCTATGCTCTCTTAGGCTTGCACTATGAATTAGAAATCATTACCATTAACGCACTTTTAATTGCAGTATCTTCTGAAACTAGATTGTATATTAAATATGAATCAGAACAAATGTTTTCTGTAAGTATTCTTTATTGAAAAAGAATTCTTTGGGTTTTTGTTTAAGCGTAGTTTCCTGTCAAGATTTTTTTTTTTTTTTTGCTAACTACTCAGCAACAGTGGGAAGGGTTCTTTGGTTTATTCAGAGATAAAACATTGGACATGCTCAAGACATTTGCTTTTCAGGTCCCCTTTTCAGAGATTTAAAATAATATTTATGTCTCTAAGAGACAGAATAATTTAAAAAAATCTGCTGACGATGTGAAGCAACATTGGAAAATCACTGGACTTTTGCCTTTTTCACTGTAAGAATAAAGAAGAGAAAATTTTGATACTGTTAATTTTACTCATTGTTTCACTGTCTTTTTTCTGACACTTTCAACAATTTTACCAATAATTTTTTTTTTACCGTTCAGAGCCGTATCTTCAGAAAATATTGTTATAGAAATTCTCAGTGGATTTGTAGCGAAAATGTACAAAAACAGTTTTGGGTTTTTTTCTAAAGAAAGGAAGGCCGCCCATCTACAGTGCTGGCCTGAATTTGGTGAGAGGAAGAGAGAGTTATACAGCTGCAAAAAATTTCTACCTTTTCCCTTATCACAGGCAAGTTTATATTTGGATTTCATAATTCACACATAACCAGATAAACATAAGACTCAAAACTTCAGTGATCACTGTTGAATCATGTTTAGAGAAGCACACATCAACAAAAGTGAATTATAAAGGTTTGTCTGCAAATGAGCAAATGGGAAACTAAACCTGAGTTCCTCATCAGTTCCCAGAATCACGCTGGAATTTATTTGCCAATATCAACAAAAAAACCCACGTTGAAATGCATCTAAAAAGTGTGAGAAAATGGAAAGTGACAGGTAACACAGTGTTGCCAAGAACACATTGCAGAAGATGAGTCTGATTTTTTTTCTGTGACAAAATAATATATTTTGTAGACAGAGGAGAAGCAGGAGATGTGGTATCTTGATTTATGTCAGGGTTTCACCAGTTTCAGATTTTACATTTTGACAGCTGACCTTGGAGGACACAGAGCAAAATACATTATGGATTACACTTGGCTAGAACCTGTTTGCAGAGACTAATTATCAGTGGTTCATAATCAAAACAGAAGTGTGTGGTGAGTACTGATATTCAATATTTTTCATTAGTACTCTGAAATTTGAAATGCGGGATGCTCATTACATTCACAGATCAAGCTACACTGTGGAAGGTTACCAGCCCAGGCAAAATTTCAAGCTCTATAACCAATTACAAAGTGTTGCTTACTTAAGGGAATACAGACATGGGAGGGGGAAAAAGTCTATAATAGCCATTTTACAGAGGCTATCTAAGGGATTTAAAGAAAATGTAATACCAACATGAACCAGAGGTGATACACTCTTGCAGAGTACCTGGCTGCACTTAGAGATTCGTATGTAGAATCTCTAAAACAGAGCAAGCTATTTTTTCACCTTTTACTTTGATGTGGTGCAAGCTGAAGTACTGTGTGAAGTTTTAGATTTTGCAATTTAAGAAGCATGCTAAATAAAGGTAGGGTATCTGAAGGAAATACTGAAAGTTAGCTAAACACTGAGCTTACTTAATGAAGCCTGGTGATTACACAATTGTAAAAAATATTATGGATGGCTGCAAAAAAAAAAAAAGCAGACCATGATAATTTGGGATTTCAGTTGTAAAAGTGAAAATACCTTTCTACCAGCTTACCTGGATGATGCAAGAATTAAAGAACTAGGCAAGATTCAAACCTTTTTCTGACTTATTCACTGAACAGGAAGAACCATGTTGCTTAAACATGAGTTATTTTAGAGCTGTGTAGCTTTGCAAGAGAAATAGATATAGTTAAATTAAATAACATGAAATTATATTGTTATTTTTATATTTTTACACATCAAAATAGAACTAGGAATGATTTATTTTCTCTCAGTTTGGTCAATGGAAGCTTTCCTCAGACTTACTTTTTCTCTGGGAGCATTTAAGAGAGCACAGACTATGTTTGGCTTCACAGAAATACAGTATATTTTTATAGATGTTTAGAGTGCTGTTAACTGTGTGCAGTTTGGATTCATAGCAATTTTCTAGCAGGAAAAAGGTATATTCCACCCATTCTGAATGACAAGCATCCTAACCTATGCACATGAAATAAAGCTGTGTGATGGAAATGATCATCCACAGTGTGACATGGAACAAGTATGTGAGGCCCTTTGGGGGACATCAGACAGACTGAAAATCTAAAGGGCAGTTGAAGGTTGTGGTTACATGTAAGGATAAAATAATCTGCCTAAATTTGCCACCATTTTTTTGTCATTGCCACTATTTTCTTAAGAGACAGAACAATGCTGTCCTTTCCAATAACCTGTTCCAAGTTCCTTCATAATTTGTGAGATCCAGTTTGAGACATACTTCACCACTGATTGGATAAATAAGTAGCAGGGAGAGGGCTTTCATATTTTACCTCCTTTTTGTGTGGAAATTGCAGCTGAACTCAGACTGCAACCTGCTGTAAATTTGCTGAGTATAAAAAAAGAAAAAGTTTTTCCTGCAATAGAAATATCTTCTGTTGTTGAACTTCCCTTTTATAATTTTCCTAACAGCCATAAAGAAAATAATTTGGTTTGTGATAAGAATATGAGGTTATTTTAAATTAATAGATATGCAGACAGTCTGTGAAATCAAGCAGATATTTTTGGTTCTGATTTCAGTTTATGTTCAGTTTGCACATGGTTTATGTTTTCTACATTGATGAAATAAGTCAATAGACTCATTACTATAACAAATCCCAATGTCTGTATCACTGATGAAGACAGTACCGGTCTCAATACAGACCCCTGAGGGACACCTCTCATCACAGAACTCCATCCACACATTAAACCACTTGGTCAACTTGTCCAGATGTGACCATCCCAACAATTCCACATCCATCAAATACTCTGTCCACCAAATCCATCTCTCTCCAATTTAGGGAGAAGGATGTTGTATGGAATTGTGTCAAAAGCCAGGTGTTGAGATAGATGACATTCCTTCCCTTGCCCATTGTTAGAGTCATTCTTTACAGAAGGCCATTAGGTTGGTCAGGCAGGATATGCCCTTGGTGAAGCCCTGCTTGCTGTCTCAAAACACCTCCCCTTCCACCACATGCCTAAGTAGAGCTTCTAGGATCTCTTCAATGGTCTTCCCAGGCAGAGGGAAAGCTGACAGGTTGGTAGTTCCCAGGATCCTCTTTTCTACCCTTTTCAAAACTGGAGACAATTTTTCCCTTTTTCCAGTCATCTGGGAGTTGACCTGACTCTTCAAATCTCAGGGAGAGTGGCTTGGCAACTACATCAGCCAAATCCTCCAGACTCTGGGATGCGTCTCATTGGGTCCCACAGGCTTGTGTAAATTCATGTTCCTCAGGTGATCTCAGTCTTGATCTTCTACAGTGGAAAGGACTTTGGTCCTCCAGTCCATCCACTCAGGAGGTGTGGGAAAAGAGAAAAAGAGACTGAAGTCTGGGACAAAAATGCTGCTGAGTACCTCAACCTTTTCTTCATTTGTTGTTACCAATTTGTCAGTCCAATTCAACAGGGAGGGAAAATTATTTCTCTAACCTCTTTCTGGCTGACATTCCTAAAGAATCTCTTCTTATTTTGTCTCTCGCCAGTTCAGCTCCAGCCAGATCTCATCTCTACCCAGCTGGGCAGTGTCTTGCCTGGATACCTGTCCCTGTTTCCCAGGCTACTGGAGTGCTATAGATGCCCTGTATGTCTTGTTAAAGTCAAGGGAAGCAAAATCCACTTCTTTCACTACATCCACTGAGCAGGTGATCTCACTTCTGTATTATATGAGCTTCCTCAGGTACAATTTTCTCTTTATAAATTCATAGTGGGTGTTCCGTAACACTGCCTAGTCCATAAAAAGCCTAGATGTGGATTCCAGAAGGATTTCCTCAGTGGTCAACCCAGGTGCTGAGACAAAGTTGACTGGCCAGTAGTTCCCCAGTTACTCCTTCTTGAAAATGAGTGTTACATTTGCTGTTTTCTGGTCATTGGGATCATCTTCCAGTTGCCATTCTATTAAAAAAATGATAATTTGGCCTTGCACTGTTATCAGTCATTTCCTTTGGCACTTTTTCATTGCTTATGTATGTGCTTAATTATGTGGTCCCTATGTCAACCTTTCTGCAACCTGGATAATGCCTTGCTAGCTGTCAAAGTTGTGATATAGTCTGAAACAGTGAACTTTGAGAGGTGGCAGAAAGTCAGGGGTGAGGAGAATAATAGGCAATGAATACCTGAAATACAGATTTTGAACTCTCCAAGCAGAAGCCTTGCTAGCTACAACCAGTATAAAGTGATGGTAAATTTTGGCAATAACTGGACTAAGCAAAACTGGCACATCCAGATTAAGAGACAGGAGACAGAACCATGGTTGGGAGACTGATCATGAGCTTCATGCAACTTCAGCAAAATGAGTACTTAGATTGAGAGATCCAGGCTCTGCAAATAAGAGTTCCCACAAAAGAAGTTAAGTCTGGAAAGAGAAAGTGATCTTAGAAAGAAGGAGTCTCAGAGAGAGAGAGGTAAACATCCTGTCTAGAGAAAAGAAGTCTGCAGTAGGGAAGATCCCAGAAAAGAGAGGGCTGCATGAGGACAAGCTCCAGGGATGTCTAGGGTCAGTGAACAGTTACCCTTGAATTGATGCCTGTGGGCAGCTGTACAGCACAAGCCCCCGTGTCTTTCTGCCAAGCCTCCTTGTGCTAGCAGTGATTTCTGAGGGGATGGGCACTAAGGGTCTTGTTGATGCAAAAATGATTTTCGCTTTTATATATTACTAATATATATTTGTAGCTCTGTAGACTATTATTGTATAGTTATATAGCTTCCTAACTGCAGTCCTGTTATGGATTGAGCAAGCATTAGACAAGCCCTACCACGTGGCAGCCTGTTAACCCACTCCTTCCGTGATGCCATGCTCCTCTTCCGGCTCCTCCCTGCCCTTAGCCTTGGCCACTCCCTCAGGCTCTCCCTATTGGTTCCTGTACCCCAACCCCACCCAGGGACTGCCCCTGGACCCCTGACAAAAGTCCCCCGCACCCAGACCACGAAGTGTCTCTCTGCCTCTGGAGATCGTGGGGACATGATGTGATTAAAGCCATCTCAACCCTCATGAGAGACCCTTCTCGCCTCCTCTGTCATCACTGGTTGTAATACTGATAGCTGACCAGAGCAAGATCGCAGGGCTGTCCGATATGGACTGCAGGATGTGACTGGGTCGCATTGCCCTAGGTAACCCCCTCTGAGCTCTCAGGGAGCTACAGCCTGCTAAGCAAAATCTAGCGGTTACAACAAAGCCCTGCCTTAGGTTCAGATTTTTGGCAGCAGCTTAAATTCAGGTGATTTACACCTAGACTGCTCTGGCTTGCAAGTTCTTAAAAATGGCAAATCAGGTCTATTATAAAAGGAGTTATTTATTGAATAGACAGAACATTAACAGACAAAAGACCTTACTTACTACACACGTTAAAGAACTATTAGTAGATCTGCATAAAACAGTGCACAGCGTAAAGCTATGTGTATTATAGCTAGCAAAGAAATTGTATAGATTAGGAGCCAATGTAACTTACCACCGAATTGGTGATGGGGTACACACAGAGTCCTTTCACTCAACCTCTGGAAGAGTAACCACAAAGTAAGCATCCCAGCTTCAGGGAAAAGTCCTACAAGTTTTCCAGGGAATGTGCAGAAGACTTCTGCTTGTGAAAATTTTCTGCAGCTTTTATAGTTTGTAAAGTGAAGTGTCTGTCAGTCAGAAATTCAAGGCTTATCTTTCTTCAATTTGCTCTCAAGGCAGAATGTTTATTGTCAGCTGGGAATTCCACCTCCACGGTGCCAGAGATAACTCACTACCCAACAGATGTCCAGCTTGGGTTATCTCACCAATTAGCAGATTCATGTGAGGGTGTAGATGCCCTGAGTTATCGCACCAGCTGATAGAACAGATAAGCTCTTTTGTGGGAGAGGTGAACATCCTGCCACAACTGCTTTTCCTATTAGACAAACAAAATTCCTGAAGGCCTGGTATAATCTTGCTTCTTATGGGAATCAAGGACAAGACACCTTCCCAAGACACTTTCCCGATGTATAAGACATAAACAACTAGCAAGGAGGGAGGCTTCGGACGAGGTTGAACCAAGAGGGGGAATGTCTTGGGGTGACTTTATGATGTGTATCCCCTATTGCTGCTCTATGCCCAGAAATTAACTTTGTACCTTTCTGTGCCTTTAAACTGAGCCTGAGAGGGGGGAGAGGAAAAAAACCAAGCAAACATCTCGAAGCGGTTGCTCAAGGACACAGACATGCACTCCTCTGCTTCTAACAGCAGCAAAAGAGGAGGAAGCACCCTGTTTGCTTTTCAGCCAGCTTTTGGCCCTTTTTCTCCAGAGAGAGATGGAGAGTTGAACTTTGTTTTTCATGGGACTTTGGTTTTTTCCCTTTTTCTTTTTTGGACTGTTTCAACATCAGAACACATCGGGGGAATTTTTCATCATGGCCCTGGAGGTGGGCCCACCACAACCCAGCTCCAAGGAGGGGGAGAGAGAGTAAGGAAGGAGTCTGAAATTTTCCCAGGTTTCTCTCCACAGTGAGAGATTTTATTATTTAGCAACATTATCCTTTTCCTGTGTGTTTGTTAAATAAATAGTTTTTAATCTCTTTCACTTTCCTTCAAGGAAAATTTCTTTTTTCCTGAACCTGGTGGGGGAGGGATGGTTGTAACCTGCCTTCTATCAGAGGATATTTTTCCTCCAAATTTTTCCAAATCGGCACAGGGAATTACTTCATTGTGTTTCTAACTGGGGATTCTTGTCAATGATGCTAATTTGCTAAGCTTTTAAAACTGTACATACCCTGTGTCATACGTGCATCTTTGGCACATTTTTGGCATGCACGTTGGCATGTTGTGCACCTGGAGGGACCCTTCATTAAACGGTAACCGCATTTTATCACCTAGCCTTGTTTGCTCTTGATTTTAGGGCTCAAAAGGCAACACTGTGACTAAGTAAGGCTGCTGGAGACAACGAGCAAGTGGGGAAAACTGGCAGGTGGGGTGCAAGCTTAATTCTTGCTGGTATTTAAATAGTCCCAAATCTACTACAGGCTGGGCTGTGCTCGTCTCTTCTGTGACATTACCATTAGCTGCAGGAACCTGGGCATCCCGAGGGCAGTCTTCTACAAAGGAAACTGGAGTAAAACCACAAATTATTTTAGAATTTTCCAGGTTGGTCACAGTTTCCTGTCTCACTAAACAGTGTTTTCCACTTACTTCAGACTTTCTTTTGTAACTAGGGTTCTTATATACGTCCTTGTCTTTGCCCTTCACATCCCTCACTAGTTTCAGCTCCAGCTGTGCTTTGGATTTCCTAATTCCAGCCTTGAAAACACAAATAATGTGTGTTTCCCTGAGTCAGCTCTTTGTTTTCACCTCTTTGTAAATCTTCTTGAAACACAGTTCATCCATGACAGTTACCTGCCATGAATGCTCATCTTTCCATATATGTGGTTTGGAGGAGCATCTCTGTGAAGATGACCAGCTGTCCTGTGCCTTTTTGTCATCCAGGCCCTTGTTCCATGAGAAACTGCAAACTATATTGGTCAGCAAGAAGAAATCTGTTCTGGCATTCTCAACAGGGATTTTACTCTGCTTTGCTTATTTCCTCTGGGATCTTAAACTGTTGTCTCATGGTCACTACTGCCAAGACCACCCTAGATATTCACATCTTCAACCACTTCCTCCTTTTCTCTGAAGGAGCAAGCCAGCTGGCTCTTTGATCACATATGTCAAGAAATTTTCTTCAACATATCCACACACTTCTGGAGAGCTTGCAGCTATCCCTATGCCCTTCGAGGACATTTCAAGAGGTCAAAATTCCCGTAACTACCAGGGAGGACATGAGACTATGGGCTTTCTTTCATCTAACTAGAGAATGCTTAATTTCTTTCCCTTTGGCATCAACTAATCTGTAACAGATACCTGTCTTTTGACCTTTCTCCATAAGCTCTTGACTGGCTTGCCACACCTTTTAAGACAAAGCTCCATGAACTTAAGTCTCTCCTTTCTTTCCTGGTCTTTCTCTTCTAAAAAGCCTTCATGCACCATTGGCAGAATTTCAGTTATATGGACAATACCACTGAATCTCTGCAGTTTCAATGAGACTGTACCTGTGCAAATGTGTCAACAAACTCATTCTTCCAAGGTGCTTTCTACGTTATGTGAGCTCATGCACAAGCACTTGAGGTGAACTCCGTCACCACACCATGATACCACTTTCACAAAAAGGTACAAGAGCTTTCTCAGTCTGAAGGCTTCCTCAATGTCCTTAGGGCCTCCATTTTTCCTCTGTATTTGGCTTCTGTCTCCTGAGAAACCAGTTTGAAGGTTTCAGCAGGTTGGTAAAAGTGTTCTTGCCCTGCTTTTGTATACGGATCAAAGAATGAATGCTTATCATAGTTCAGATGAACTAATCTGAAGTACCTATCCATGTGGAAAACTAATTTTTTTTTCATCTGAAGTTTTAAAACACAAATTAATGCATTAGATCAGAATTTGGTAGCATGCATGTCAATGAACTTGATGTAGGAATGGATGACTAAAGTTCTGTAGTCAGACAGACTAATAGTCTGTAGTTAAAATATCTCTCCTAACATCTACACACTTGTTCACTAGGATTGCACAGAAAGCTTGGTGCTCTCTTGTATCTAAAAAATTTTGCATGAAAACATCTATGTGTTTTCTGAAAACTTGTAACATATCTGTATTCTGTACTTAATGGAATTAAGTTGAATTCTTTTTATCACATCAATATTGAAATCTTTAGCAGGAGAGTGACAGGCACTGTAGGAAAAAAATCAACCATTAACATGAGAAAATATTCTTCCTCCATTATTTCTATAGGTCTTTACAGTGCAAGCTCTTTGGAGCATCTGTATTTTAAATCTCACATGTTCAGATGGAATTACATTTGACCTGTTGCAGGAAAGACTTTTCTAGTCACCAGACATTGTGCTGAAATTATTTTTTTTCAGGAAGATATAAATTGGACTTGAATATAGGGTTTTGTATCTTGCTGGAAAAAGTAAGGAAAACAAAGATAAACTTTTCTTTAGTGTTTCTTGATATCATGAGTCATGTCCTGTAACAATCAGTATTTGGAACGCATAGTTCTAAGGGAAGAATAAAGGGACTCTAAATATGTTAAAAAAATTAGTTTCAATTACCTTGAGACAACTGTGTGTAAATATATTAGGAAACTCACCGGATAGCACATTGCTGAGGGGTATAGTTAACTTATGATATGAAAGATTAGGGCTTTTTTCAAAGTTTCTTATTCAAACAAGAACCATTTACTTATTTCAGAATCAGGACACTGTGAAGTGAATATAGTTTTAACACATTTTAGTACATACTACACATTTTAAATCATCCCAAAGGAGTTTTGAGGTGATTTCAAAGGGAACGTCAAACAGAGATATGGCAAATAAAGAGCCTCAAAATGTCTCTTCCACATTTTCCAGCACACCATGTTTTTGTGCATATGTCTGTGCCTTGTGTATGTTAAAAAATGAGAGGGTGAGGGGTGATTTTTTTTTATTACAGTGGTATGTTCCACTCACTTAAACTTCTTTTTACTTATTTTCCAGACAGCTGCTTGTAAGTGACTTAATAATTTCTTTTCCCATTTTTCAAAACTTTTATGAATATTTTCAATTGAAGTTATTTGAAACCTTTCCCTAGTGCTAGCTAATATGAAGTCAGAACAGGAAGTCAGAGAACTGTGAAGGAGAAATGATGGCCCTTGAAAGGAAATTCCTCTTAAGGAGGTTTTTGTAATATAAAATCACTATCAAATTTCTACAATACATTTTGAAAAGGCCTACAGATACGGGAGATATTGGTCTGCAAGTGAACCAATTTACAGCTGAACTGATAACAGATATCACAGTTCATATTTTTAAAAGTCAGTGTACCATCCTTCATGTGAAATGTTAACATTTCTCTCTAGATTAATATTGTCATAGTTTAAAACACATTAATACAGTAGTTCATGACTGTATAATACAATGTGTAATGCTGAGGACATTACTGAATGGCATTTTTAGCTTTATGGGTACTTGCATTGTACTAACATTATTAACAATTTCTGATGAAAATGTATTTTAGTATGAATAGTGGTCAGTGTTTCAGCAAGATGTAGCAGGAGAGAATGCACAGTGCAGACTCTGTGTGAAAAGATACTCTTTAGAATGGAAAAAACAGATTGGCAGGGAAGAAGTACATTTTCCTCTAGTTAATCATTTTTAGAAAACTTACCTTGATAAAATTATTCTGTGAGATGCAGTCATGTGAAATTTTTAAAAATAATGTGTTACATCAGTCTGTGTTATAGCCTAAAACAATTCTCATTGTGTCTAATATCTGATACTTTCTTTGATATTTTTTGACAGGATAAGCTAAATTTTTCTGTTGATTGTAATTATATTAAAATGTAATTGACTAAAAAAATTATGTATTTTCACGGTTTTCCTTTTGCTTTCCCCTTCTTGCTCTACTGATGGTGCTATGCTTTAATCAGGCAATTCCGGAGCCAAGTACAGAGAGATTAACTTATCCTTGGAACACAAGTAGAGGTTCTCTGTTCAGTGAACTCACTCTTTTCTTTGTATTACACTTATTGACAAAATTACTCAGTGGATACTCAGATGTGAGCTCATAATTATTTATAGCATTTGGAAAGCAAGTCTGCAGTCCAAGTGTTGACATACTGTCCCATATAAAAGATGAACTTGAACTGCGGTGTGTTTTGTGAAGGAGTGTCTATTTAGTATCTGGTTTCTACATTAGAAGTAGAAATTAGAAAGTATAAATGAGAAGCAAACTTTATGTATTTTCCAACTATGAAGATCAGACAAAAGTGTCAAGTGTCTATGTGCACTGTTATTCCCAGATGCCTTTCAGAACTTCTTTGCAGAAATTATTCCCTTAGATAATTTTCATCCAACCCACTTGCTTCTACTGGAAATTACAGTGGCATTTTGCCTTTTCCCCCTGTAAATCCATTTGATGGTGTAAAATTAGATTTCAAAGACAAAACACTAACATGACAAAAATGTTGAATTTAACAGTGGGTCTTTGTAAAATTCCCCCTACATCTGAGTCAGCTGCACTGGGCTTTTGATCAGGTACTGGTTAAATAATTATGGGCAAATACTGTTAACTGGGAATAATTCTAACTATAAAACTTATAATTGGTAGTAAGCTATAGTAAGTAAGGACCCTATTCTAATATATTCCAATCAACTTAATAATACCTATGGGGGTAACTGACCACATATTAAGGGATAATTATGATCCTTTAAAGCCTTTGTTAGAGATGTACATTGTGTTCCTTCACATTCATATGGCTTTGTAATTTTCCTTCTGTGTTTATCTCATGCTATTTTCACATGCATATTTAGCAAATTCTGAAGAGTAACAAAAAACGCTTTCCATACTCTGGTGATAATGTTTAGCAGATCAAACAAAAACTTTACAACGATTAAAAATAGAGGACTCACATAAACCCTTCTATATAAGGAGGCCGGGGATTTGTTTTCAAACAGTTCCTATTCACATCTCTTTATAAAATAAATTAAAATTTTAAAAAATTATTTAAGAAATTTATAATCATCCAAATTCGAAAGTCTGTTTAAATCAAGAAACTTTTTCAAATATATTAATCACTAAGATTTTATTTTGCTATCACTGTAAAATTATATTGAAAATAGAGGTATATTCTTCAGAGTGACTTTAAAGAAATCTTGTCGGCTACTTCCCTAGTTGCTATCTTTAATTCTACTGAAACTTTAGAACATTATTGGGACATTTATTTATGTGATAAAGGTCACTGTAGGTTCATATTCAGGTGACTCAAAGTTTGCAACCACAAAAAATGGCATCTTTCAGTCTGAACTTTTCCCTTCATTGAGTAGCTACTTTATTCTTTAACAAATTTAGGTAAACATTCCTCCCCACCCTCCCTTTCCCCTGAGAACTGAGCCTTTTCACCTGGTGGTAACTGTATTTCTCTCTTCCCTTTTTAAATACCATCTGTAGTTTCCTTTTTCAAACCTTGTTACTAATTTTCTTTCAGGAAATGTAGAGAATTCATATTTTCTGTTTCATTCTTTCATGGGCTGCTAGAGAGGGCTTATATATGCACAGAAAACACAAACATCTTTCTGAAAAGTTCAAATCATACTGTTCTTTTTTATTTAAGATAGTTCACTGTATATTTCCACTGAGATTACTTTTGAATGGTGAAAGAACTGAAGTTTTATTTTGAAATGACTTATGTTAAAATCATTATGCTGAGAGTTAGCTAAAGGGACCCATAGAGCAAACTGAAGTTTCTGTCAGAAAGGTCCAGGGAGCAGCAGGGGAGAGCAACAAAACCCCCAAACACAGTAAAGTGTAGCTATGTAATTAAGCTTCAGACTGAAATATCTGTGCAGTGCATTTCTTTGCTCATGTATAAGTTATCTCCATAACAGTCAAACTCTTTTATATGGAGACTGTGCAAAGTTTTAAAGAATGGAAGAAATGTAAACAACATTTTTAGCATGGATATCAGAAGGGAAATACTAGACAATTCAGGAAATATGTATAAATTCTATTCTACATTATGATTGTATGTTAAAGGAAAATAAAAACAAAACCAAAACAACCTAGACAACTAGATGATGTGGCCTGTCCTTTAGAATGTCATAATGAGTTTATTTTAACCTTTTTTGTAGTGATTCTGTTGTAGTTTATGTTCTGAAGATATGAGAGTGATTTTTGTCTTTGTGCTATTCTAAACAGAGCTAAGGTTTCTGGTCTTTGATGTAGTACCCTTTATATTAAAATCCTAATACTGATGTTATATTAATGTATTTATAATTTAAAAAAAAAAAAAAAAACAAAAACCTAATTTCATGACTTATTTTCAGGAAATTGATCATTTAGTATCACTTTCTGAAAATGTGGGGTTTTTAGTCATTGAATTTTCACACCAGCTGTCTGCAAAAGGTTAATACATACCATGCAGAATTCTTGGGAAAAAATTAACATACATGCAGAGCAAATGAATCATAGAAATATTGGTTGAAAACGACCCTGAAGGTCATTTATCCCAGATCACCAATCCAAGCTGCTATTGTTCTAAGTCAGTCATGAGTTCATACAACAAATACCTAAAAACTTTTCAAGGGGATCAGAACCTCTTTGGCAAACTCATTGCACTGTAATGCAATACATTCATAATCACAGAATGGCTGGGGTTGGGGGAAACTTCTGGAGATTACCTAGTCCAACTCCCTTGATAAAGTGGGCTCACATAGAGCAGGTTGCACAGGATCACATCTAGGTGGGTTTTGAATATCTCCAGAGAAGGAAACTCCATAACCTCAATCATCAGCCTTTTCCAGGGCTTGCTTCTGTGAAGAATTTTTTCCTCATGGTGAGGTGGAACTTCCCATCTTTCAGTTGTGCTCATTGCCCCTTGTTGCTGAGCAACAATAAAAAGAATCTGACTCTATCCCCTTGACACCTATCCTTAAGCTATTTTTATTTATTTAATTACAAATTGTCCTTTAGTTATTTTTGTATTTTTATGTAAAATCTTGTATTTATAAGAGTTCCTCTCATTCCTCTCTTCTTCAGGCTAAGCAGGCCCAGCTCGTTCAGCCTTATCTCATAGGAGAAGTGCTCCAGTTTTCTTTTCCTCTTCATAGTCGTCCATGGATCCCTCTTCAGAACTTCCTTGTCTTTCATGTACTGAGGAGCCCAGACCTGGACACAGTGCTCCACAGACAGTGTCACCAGGCCTGAGTAGAAGGGCAGGATCACCTCCCTTGACCTCCTGTTCCCCTTCTTCTTAACGCATCCCAGGACACAATTTGTCTTCTTGGCCTCAAGGACACACTGCTGGCTCATGGACTGCTCATTGTCAACCAGGATCCCGAGGTCCTTCTCTGTAGAACTGCTTTCCAGCAGGTTGGTGAGAGAGACTGAAATGGTAATGGTTAATGACAATCGGCCATATGTGACAGCTGAGGCCAGGTTTCCAGCCCTCAACCAAAGGCGGGGAGGAGGAGAGGTTTTGGGTGTATGATGGTGAAGCCTCTGATCTGCATAAGAACAGTTCATGTGCAGAGGGTGCGTGCACCCACCACTGGAAGATGACCATGATAAACCGACCTTTGTTAAGCAACAACTTGGAGTTTGAGCCAGGTAAAGCAAAAGGTTCAGAAGAAGCAGAACCCTCAAGGTGGGATAAGGGTCTTTATCATGGCAATTTACTCCCTTGAACAACTGTCATGTAAAAATCCTCCAGACACACACACACCCCCTGGACAGACACACCCTGCTTCCCAAAGGCGTGAAGCATGGGATTACTCTTCCCCAGGTGCAGCATCCTGCATTTGCCTGTGTTGAACTTAATTACGTTCCTCCCTGTACAGCTCTTCAGCCTCTCCAGGTCTCGCTGAATGGCAGCACACACACGGAATGATCTTTTCTAACATTCAGCCTGAGCTTCCTGAGATGCAGTGTTTTGGTATTGCTTCCTGTTGTGTCTGGAACTAACAAGCACATTTTACCTCCATTGTCTTCATAGCTGGTTTATAGACACAGTTGTGGAGTCAAATACTGTGGAGATGAACCTGTGTACCTAGTTGTATTGCAGAGAGTCTCTAACTTGGGACTGAGTAAGTCTGAAGACAATTCCCTAAAGGAGAGCTCCAAAGTTGGATTCTCAAGCTACTGATGCTTACAAAAGGTGAAATACTGTGTTCAGGTAGCATATACTCTATTTCATTCTTTTCTTAGGCAGCAAGAAATGTACTCTCAGCTTGAGACTGTATTTTTCACTGGTATCCTTAAAACACTTGCAAAACAAACGTTATTGCAGAAATCTTAATTGCACATGACAGACTTACTTCAGATTCTGTGTCAAATCACTATGAAAGAAGAACCACTCAAGTAAACAAATCTCGAGAATGTTGTGTGTATTGCACTTTTTTCCACCAACCTAGCATTTTTAGCACTCAGTGATTACTCTATTGTCAAGGCAGACCAAATTGATTCATCTCCTTGGGATCCCAGGCTAAAAGCTGTGAAAACTTTCACCTAATATTACTCTTCCCTAGTTTCCCACTCATTTCCTTCAATTGAGTATTTCTAGGATATTCTGCGTTCTGTTAAAAAAAGTGTTAGTCTCAGGGCAATAATAAAAGCCATGCAGAGCAAACATGATTTAACACTCAGCTTACTTTGACTTGACTTAATTTCCCTGACTCATTTTGTCTCACTCATGAGTCATCATGCCTGGGGGTATTTAGAACATATAGATGTGGCACTTAGGAACATGGTTTCATGGCAGACTTGGCTGTGCTGGGTCAACAGTAGAACTCAATGATTTTGTTGTTCTATTACTCAGCCGCTTAAATACTTAATGAAGCTGAAAAATATTGTATCTTGGAGCGTGAAGGAGCAACTGTGAGGGAAAGGATGGCAGTACCTCATGATGGATTAATGGATTTACAAAATCATGAGTTCATTTCAGTCTCTTTTATTTGTTAAAAATGTGCCTAGAAGGGGCAAAGTTCAAGAACACCACATAATATAGTATCTAAATTTGTTTTCTCCCACCACGCAGAAGTTAAAGGTACATTCATAAGAACATTCAAAAAAAACCCAGCAGGTGTGACCTCTCTGGAGCCTTTTGATTCATTCCTACTCCCATGAAAAGGAATTAATCTGAGAGTATTATAAATGCAACTTGCAAAAAAAAGTAATTTTTACATATTTTGTACATGTATGTGTTCATATTTCAAGAAAACTGAAAATTCAGTTAAGCAATTTTTGATTTTATTTATGGTTTTGAGGAGTTTGTTAAAACATCTTTAAAATATTTCACGTTTTAAAGGTCTCTTGCTTCCCTTTCTAACATATGTGGTTCGACTGTTGATGCTGTTCTAAACCCTCCATGTCTGTTTCTAGTAGGTCTTTATATGAAAATGAAACAAATTGAAAAGAAACTAACTGAAGCCTGACACAGATATTTACTTCCTAAATCACCTACTTTTCATTTATCTCTGATTCTCAAAAGAGGCTCCATGCAGAAGAGTTAGAGCTTTGATCACCCCCACCACCTTTTTTCCTTTTTACTGCTGCTTATCTAGAACATCAACACTTTGTCCATACAGGAACCAGTCAACTACATCTTTTGAGAGGAAGAATTTTCAGCAAAAGCTGCTATTTTCCAAAGCAGATAAACATCTCTTCTGTGCATGAAAAGAGTATGATAACAGAAGAATGTCCACAACTCTTTGGGCTTTGGGCTTTTTGAGCAATGTGCTTGCAAATCCCTGAAATACCTGGCTTTGCAAAACCAAATGAGAAAACTAGTACAAGGGTCTATACCTCATGCATCAAATATTAGCGGATACATCTCTTTAAATCCAGGGTTACAACAGAAACAAAATTGTTAAATATTTGCCTGACTTACACTCTTTTTTCCTTCTGCAAGTCATGAAATTTTATGTGAACAGGCTTGTTCTTAAGATAAGGCAAACTATTTAGAATATGGAAACTTACACAGTAAGAGTTTGCTTGAACATCCTAGAACAAAAAGAGCAATTTCTGCCTCAGATAAAATAAAACAGGGTAAAAATATATGTTGCATTTAGGCAATAATTTGCAGATAAACTCTAAAGACACTTTGACAAATTGTATTTACTCATTAAGTATTCATAAGGGAAATAATCTCTAACTTCTGACTTCACTTTAATTGCACAACTGTTATCTCTGCTTTCCAATATGTTCTATTACCTGCTAAATTGTCATCATGCATATGTGTATGACTTGAACTTTTGAACAGTTCTACTGGTTTTCATGGTCAGCATCAGTAAGATTATCCTTTTGATCTTAACTGATGCTCTGAACATTAACCTTTCTGTCTGATAGCACTGTAAAAAGAAAATTATACTCATCAACACTATATAAATGTAAGGTGTAATGATCCAGTTTTTTAGTGTAATTTTGTTGCTATAATCTGTTGTTTATCTCAGTGACAAAAATCAGTGTAATCATCCTTATAGAGATAACAGGTTTTCTGTTTGGTTTTACAGTTCAGGCAGAAACAGAAAGCAAAAAGCACTTCTGTAGAAAGATGCCTGGAAAGGTTAAGAAGAAAGGGTTTTTTTTGTCAGGAGTGTTTGCAGAAGGGTATCATCAGTCAGTTGTGATGCACTAAGATTGCTCCTGTGAAAAAGTTTAGGAGTGTAAATATAAGTCATACTGAATGAGATCAAATGCTCTATTTCCTCTAGTAGATCACAGTGAATATTTAGAGAAAAATTATAAAAGTTGGCTGACATATAGAGTGATTTTGCCTTTGCCATTCCCTACCAATTTTTGGAGACATAAGGTTTACTGACTCACTCTTTCTAACTCTCTCCAGACTGTTTTGCCTAATTATTCTATCCTCCATGAACTTGCCTAATCTGTTTTCTGAAACCCTTATATATGTTTGGTTTCCATGACATTGTATGACAAATAGTTTTGGAGTGTATTTATACAGTATGGCAAAACATACTCCTCGGTGTTTTCTCTAATTGATAGTTTCACAGACTCTCTCCTATTTCTTCTTTTGACTTCTGATGAGCAGGAGTACAAGAAATTTTTATCAGGAGTAGTCAACAACAAATAAGATAAACTAGTAAGGGTATTTTTTATACCCTACTTCCACAATGTCCAAAAACAGAGCACTCAAACCACTGGTATTGTAAAAGTGGACTAACAAAAGTGAGGTAGGAGTTTGTCATGGCATGGGTTTTTTAAATTCTACAGCATTCTTCACTCTAAGTAAACCCTGTGGAAGTGGTGCCATGCAACATCCAGTTAATAAGGTTGAAAGCATGAATATCTCTCTCAACACCTCTTTTAACTCACTGGATATATAAAACCACTATCCAAAATACTTGGTGCACAGCCATGTGTTTACTTTTGCTGTAAAAGTAGTGGTTGTGTGATCAAGGAGGAATCCTGTCCCACCCGTATGCAGTGTCTCCAGATAAACCTACCCATTTCAGATATCTGTGAGCATTCTGACAGCAGAACCTACAGTGCATCTTCAACTACTCCGAGAAGACCAGTGATTTCACTACAGAAAATGATCTGATGCCTAATATGTTGTCAGCCAAATATGATGTTTGGTCTACTCTGACTACTTTTTAACAGATGCCAGTCAAAACCAGCACGCTTATCTTCAGGCAAAGAGAGCCTATGTTTTTCATTAACACAACTCATTCATTTTCCAGACTAAGCATTTAGTACTTGAGAAGAAATGTAAATATCAGGGGATAAATATGGAAGAATATTTAGCACAACTTGACATGCAATACTTATGATTCACGATAGAACAATTGTTGAGTTAATCTGTAGCCACTTCAACTGAAATTCAGGGTTCAGTGAGGTCTGTCTGTCGTATTTTTCTCATTAATTGGCACTGTCAAGCATCATACCAAACTGTTGCACTGCCAAGCTTGCTACTAGGTAGAAGAAGCACTGGTACAAATGTCTTGTTTTCTTCTCTCTTTCCATCTATACAGATATTTAACTTCACAGGCCATGACAAAGAAATTGCCAGACCTATGAAATCAGTTAGTGAAATTAATCAGTGGAGTTTTCCACTTTTCTTTTTTACTTACACATACTTGTTCTTCTGTTCTATGAAAAATTAGTGAATTTTGTTTTCATTTCAAATTTTTAGTTTCCAGCTACTCACACGTTATTGAGTTCCATGAAACAGCTTGTTCAAGGAGGTTTCCTATCTACAAATATTTGAAAGGAAAGCCTGTTCAAATTAGACTGCCAAAAGAAAACCGTTGAACAATTCCATCTGGAATAAATCATCATGAAATCACTAAAAGATGAAAATTACTGAAAATGTTATTTCAATTAAAATGCAATCTATTTGTTTTGCTCTATTACTTAAACCAAACCATCAGAAGCTTGATCAGCAACATCCTTCATACACAAAGCAATGTAGTAGCATGTTGTAACCGCTGGACTCTGCCTAGCAGGCTGCTGCTCCCTGAAAGCTCAGCGAGGGTTTCCTAGGGCCATGCGATTAATTGCATCCCGGAGTCCAATTCGGACAGCCCTACGATCTGGCTCCGGCAGCTGGCAGCGTTACAACGCAGTGGATGGTAAAGAAGGTAGAGAAGGGTCTCTCATGAGGGTTTGAGATGACTTTAATCGCATCTCGTCCCCGCAATGTTCAGAGGTAGAGGGACAGCATGGTCCGAGTGCGGCGTGGTTTTGTCAGGGGCCCAAGGGCGGTCCCTGGGCGGGGTTGGGGCACAGGAGCAAATAGGGAGAAACCGAGGGAGTGGCCAGGGCTAGGGAGGGAACAGGGGGAACATACAGAATCAGGGGGTCAACAGGCCACCACAGTAGCATGGTGATATTTATTATAAAAAATGTATAAGAAAACAACTTTAAACAATAAATATTTATCAAGAACTGTGAAAACTGTGCAAACCACACATTTGAGGTATGCTTAGTCATCCATTTAGCAGGGCCAGCCTTATCTTTCCTTTAATCCTCAAGACTGTAAAGGAACATAGAAATCAATTCCATCTCTGACTGTGGGAAGTAAACAAAATGTTTATTTTCATCTATCTGAACATGACCTGTATTTCTTGGCAGATATGAAAGAAACCTTTATAGGTGTGAATTGGACAGTACAAAGTTATTGGGAAATGTATGGTGAGTGCCAATTTCTTTCTGTATCCACTTGTGGTAATTGAAAGTGATGCCTTGGTAAATGCAGTGTGAATGGGCATCAGTTGGGAAGGAGAGTGAAAGGAAATTAAACTTATTTTCCTCCATGGGAATTGAAACAATATAGGCTGTAAATAGCTGCTTGTTTCAAATGTGTCTTTTAATGAACCCATGTAATTAGAAACACTAAATCATTGTTACTTGAAAAAGTTAGGTGTTAAGGGACCATGTGCAGTCCTTTAAACAAATATATGTGATTCAAAAGTGGAACAAATACATAGGTTTCAGACTAGGTATTGACATGCTTTATCATGTTTCTCAGATTTACCTTGTTGTATGACTACTCACATTTTCCAGAAGAGGCTGTGGTTGTAAGTTAATTGTAAAATCCTCCTCTTTCTTCATTTACCCTTATAGTTAGTTACACAGTATTTCAATTGGTCAACTATTTACGTACTATTGTTTAATTTGTGCTAATATACAGAAATTTTTTGGATGTCACATACTACTTGGGTTGCTAGTGACATTTTAGATTAAAAATTGCAATTACATAAAGAAATATTTATTGTAATTTTTGGCACTCTTTCACTGAGCCGTGGCTCCTTTATTTTAGATGGTGAAGCTGTGTGAATCATTGTCATGAACTCTTAAAACATCAGTGCTCAAGCACTTCAATCAACAAGCCCTACATACATCTGCCATCACAAAACTTAGTGTGTGTCCACATAAGCCTGGCATACACATCATTATGAGATCCTTATGAAGTTTAGGAACAGACTTTTACAATGGATAAACGGAATCACTACTTTTTCAGCAACATAATCTCATTTTTATTTTAATATAAAAAGCCCTTTACATTCTAAATTGGATTTCTTGGCAGTACTCATTTCAAATTTTAATAAAAATATGTGATAATTTTAATGAATTAAGATTGAGGTGTGATTGCAATGTCGCTACAGTTACAGAATAGTGTTTGAGAAGACAAACTGTGCAGATTTGCATACACTGTGCTCAACAAAAGCAGCAAGTACCATTCAGAATATTAGATTTACCATCTATTTGTTTAAACAGAAAGCTAATAGATAATTTTAAATATCAAAGAGTGGTGGTGAGATGGTGAGGAAAGAAAATGAATTTAGTGAGAAAAATAAGGAGAAAAATACCCATGATCATGTTTTTTTCTATTAAACCCCATTATAGTTAAATAATGAAGACTTTTACCATGCATTTCACTGTACCTTTCACTCTACCTTAAAGAATACAATAAATTTCTCACAGACCAGCCAAAAGAGAAATATCACAGCTTTCTTTTGTCATGGGCCTTATCTTTCATTACAAAATACTTCAAAATGCTTTTCTCTGAGTGAATAATTAATACAGACTTTTAAACCTTGTTACAAATAAAGTCAATGTTTTCTCTGCCCCAAACTATTGTTGGTGATCCCTATTCCAAAGAAATTAACCAGCTATCATAGAAGATTGCAGGTAGTAGAATAGAAGATGGAATGTAATAGTTCTGCACATACCTTGGTCATTGAAGATTTTCATCTTCCATAATATCCTCAAATTGGAAGATTTAAGCTTTTTGGCGAAAAAGCAGATAAATGGGGCCTGGAGCAGAAATAAAAGCTTGACAACTTCAAACTTGGAGTTGAAATTAAATCAAAGTTAATAACTATATTAAATAAGAGACTTTTTCATGAAGAAGTAACATTTGGATAAACAAACAGTGGTTTTCCTATAGTTATATAATTAGCTATTTTTGCCTTTATTTCTCTGCATAAAATGCCTTCCAAGAACAAATAATGTGGCTTGTGACTGTTTAACATTAATCCAGTCAGAGTCACTTGGTTTTCAGCATCTGATGTGAGTAATCTTTTTTGCATTGTGCCAAAAACCACTGGGAATGGATGAAATATTTAATGACAGTTGACAGCAAAGTCTACAGTTATGTCCTGGATATACGTACTGGAAGATCATATTCCCTTTACCTGTGGATGTAGTATCTGATAATGTAATTTACCAGCATTCCAGACCTATTTATGTGACTCTTTAATGTGGCGTTTAAGACCTGACACTGAGTACTCCAGGCAAAGACAAAATAATTTGTATCTTAAGTTTATAAAAATGCAGGTGCAATCACTATTCTCCTGAAGCACCCATCTGAAAATTGGCAACATCCTTTGTGTAATCTAAACATTAGCTTAAAAATCAGGCTGGATCAGGAGCGTTTTTTTAAATAAGCCTCTTGGTCATCCCACCTACTCTTGTGTGGGCCATGTCATGGAGTGATGCTGGTGTGTAGACACTGGAGGAGTTTAATTACACTGGAAGAGTTCATCTTATTCACTCCAACTGCTCTTGGACATTCAGTACAGAAGACCACTTCTGAAGCCTGAAGACTGCTTTATTGCTTACAAATGTAAAATTAGCCTTGGTTTGGTTTTTTTTGTTTTCAAATAAAGTACAATATATGTTAAAGAAGAGTGAACCTATGGCTCTATTGGTATGCTTTGTTGAGAATTTAAAAACAATCATATGTTAAAGGCACAGTGATTAATGTCTCCATCCTGAGCAATAATTAGGAATTATGCAGTTATTCCTCATTAAACTTTCTCTTTTTCATCTGATGTCCTTGTTTGTACAACCTGAATTTTACCTCAGAACCATACTAAACATAACTTCATCTCAGTAAGAGAATTTCATACTTGGAAAACAACAAAATCTCTTTCTTCCCTTCTTTTACTTCCTTCCCCTCTGTCCTCCCCATTCTTCTTCATATGTAGCTACTCTGTCAGTGAAAAAAGCTAATTTCTTACTTAAAATACAAATATTTTTAAAGAACTTTGTAAAACATGTAAACAAAAACTGGCCAGCACATCCTGGAAATGAACACTTGATATATTTTGATGCATAAAGTTAATTTATATAGTGAAAGATTTTCTCCATTTGGCTAGAATATGAAAGTTATGAAAGAATGTGTTACGCACTAGTGTACCAGTAAGGCCATTAACATTATGCTCACTCAATAAAAGCTTACATATAAATAAACAATTAAGATTGAAAGAATGGAATCTTTCTGGGCTTCATCCAATGAGTAAGGAATGTTCTATAAAAGCAAACATCAAAAATGGAAACAGGGTATTTCAAGCAGAAAAAAGTAATGTGGAAATGTTTCAAAGATGCTGCTAAATCTTAACAGTTCAGAGATCTGGAATATGAAATAATACGAATAATAACACTGAAAATGTTACTGAACTACTAATAGGAATTGCTTCTCTTTTCTCACTCCTTAGCTATTGACTTCCAATAGCAGTGGGACATTTTTCTAAGAAGTCGGAATTTTTGGAAACTGATATTCCTGAGTTTTCCCCTTTGCTTTAGTGTTGAGGGTTTATGTGATATGTACTTCAGTATCTCTGTGCTTATTGTGAGATACAGTTAATATCAGTGCAAAATTTCAAACATTTCTGAGCTAGAAATAAACTGCTTATATAGAACTAGACAACAGTACACAAATGGTTTTAGAGAATGTCATCCTGAGTACATGTGCTTTTGCTATCTAGAAAACTCCACGAACACCAAAATTAGAGTGAACTTCCAAGTTAATATTTACAGTCCATTTCTTGTTGAAACAGGAATAACATTTTAATGAATTTATCATGTTTCTGTAAAAGTACTCTTGGTTTACATAATCCATAGGCCCCTGTGGTGACTGCTATTATATTATCCCTTATTTATGGTATATGTCTCAGCTTGCATCTTGTTAAAGTCTAAATAATAATATTTCCTTTTGCTTTGATGTTTTCAAGTATAAAGGAGAATTTTGCACTCTCATGAGTGTCACTCAGTTGCCAATAAAGAATTTCACAGCTAGTTGTAGTGTTAATTTGAGCCAATTATGAGATCATTGACCTGCCTTGGCACTAATTTACCTCACATAATTTCAATCATGAAAATCTAGCTCTACTGAACATCTCATTTAGGAATGTCATTCTTGAATAAATCTTCATACAGTGGTGAATCAGTTTTGATGATATACTAAGAAGCATAAGGAAAGATGACTTTTTCCAATCAATCTCTTTAACATAATCTCATTATGCTACTTTGATTTATTTTCTGAGAAAAGAAAAAAAAAAAACCAAAAAACAACAAATGCAACATCAGGAACATTAATATTGAAAGCAGAAAATTATAAATGAAAATTTTAAAATGTAAGATTGTCATCCCTGCACCTGTTTTGAAAGAATAATCAATTTCTGCTGCTTATATGCATGACTGTCAAATGCAGCAAAATATAATAGAGGGCAAAGACCAGGAGAAGATTGGAACAGTAAGGACAGGCAGATCAAAGACTTTGGTTTTACTGTTCCTATAACAAATATTTGGGAGTGGAGGGGTTATTGTCAGAAAGGAGAAAAATTCCTTAATGCGTTAATAATTTGCTATTCTCTTTATGCCCATTTAATAGGATCCTGCACACATATGAGTCAGATCTAAGACCTTAGAAGACCTGTTGGTTAGGATGACTCAATTTGAACTGCATAAACTACTAGTTTACTAGTTCTTCTTCAGACTAGATTCTTTATTTACTGTTTACTTACGCAAGAACTTGTATTCTGTATATAATTTCTCCTTAAGTATGCTACCTACAGCCATCCTACTGTGATTTTGTAAAAAATACAGTCCTGAAGAGATAGTGAAATTAAGAATTTTGTTAACAAAACTTGATTTTATTTAGTGTAAACAAGTATGTAATATGTATCAGAGTTAAATGTTAAGGTTCTTTTAAGAATACAAATAGAAGATGTTTGTTTAGATTTAATGCAAGGCTTTTAACTGGACATTTTATTCTGGAGGGTGAACTCTCATTCTTCATTCCATAGAATAGCTTGAAGAATACCTTGAAATTTCAGACTCTGAAATATTTCACTTTACTTAAAATGTATGCTTCAAATTTGTTTGGATAGAAGTTATATTTTTTTAGCAGATTTGTGCTCCTCTTTTTTTCCACACCTAAAGTTTCCCACTCCATAAGGCATTTATTTCTTTGACTTCTTTTTCTATGTTTTCTCTGGGAACATGAAGATAAATCCTGCAGTTTTCAAAATGCATTTACTTTTACTTCAAACTCTGCACATGGATTTAAGGAGTTCTCAATTCCAGTTTTAAAAAACAAACAGCTAAAGTCTAGGTTCTGATAAAATGATATTATATCTTTAAAAAGAGCATTTATATGACAGGGTTCTATTTAGCAGATTGCACAACATACAACCTTCCTAACAGGTCAAATGACAAAAGATTAAAAAATGGCTCTAGAGAACGTTGTAGAGAAAAAAGTGTACCACAGTGTATTCCATTAAGGATTGATGCTCAAATATGCTTCCAGTGGGAAACTCAGAAACTCAGAGCATTACTGAAATATTCGGTCCATGACTTTTACACCATTTTTCCTTGGATTTAACAGCAAAGGGTTCTTCTTACTCAGAACTCACAATTTTGACAGGACAGAACACAAAAAATCCTTTCTGAATATTGAAGACTATCTCCTTCATCTCTACTGATGGAACTGTGGTTCTTAGAAAAATCTGGTGAAAAAATAGATGAAACCCCTTTAAATTATAACTTTACAATCTGTTTTTAAATTTTTTTGAGTTTCAGATGACTATGAAACTTATTTCTCACCTGATTTAGAAAATGGATTATAAAGATGTAACGAATAATCTGTTGAAATAACCATTGAGAGAAAAATGCAACTTCATTGTCTCAACTACATCAAGGTAATGACCTGCACTGTGAATTAGCTCAGAGGTATACAAACTGGTATAAAGAGCAAGCAGGGAAGAGGAACACCCATGTTTTGTTTTTTTTTTTAAGTACAAAAAAATAAAGCAAAATTACTGTTACAATTTTAAAAATGCATGTTTCCTTACTTTTTCGAGTCTGAGATGCTGTTCCAGGACTGCCTAGAGCATATCTTTGAAATGTAAGACCTAACATTCACTGTTATGATGAAAAGAGACTTAGTTGTTACTCTACCTCTAAAAGTGGTTCACAACGTACAAAAAATCTGAAAGGTAAATAGTATTGTGAAAAAAGAAAGCTTAAATATGGGTGCACAAACTAGGTGCAGAGTCTGGATATGAAGGGCAACAAGAAAGGCTTATTTAAGTATACCAACAACTTTGCAAAGTGACGGAAAACATGGATCTGCTGCTGCATAGTTCAGGGGCACCACTGGAAAAGGACACAGAAGAGTCCTTGATTGGTCTGTCCTGGTAAGGCCATTCCTCAGGAATGCCCGATGCCTGAGACCAGAGGGGAAATCTGGAGTGAAAAAGACTTGTCTTTGGTGAAGTAGGATCAAACTGGTAACATTTGCTTGAAGGGACAAAACCAGATCCATGGGAACTGGTAGATTGCACCCATGAGTGCCAGCTAATGTCATTTCAAGGTCACTCTCAATTATTTTTGAGAAGTTGTAGTTGCTGGGGAAAGTTCTTGAAGACTGGAAGAACTTGATATCCCTACAGTCTTCAAGAAGGGCAAGGAGACAGGATCCCTGGAATAAAGATAGATCAGATTTACTTAATTCACATGAATTTTTAATAGTTCTCTAAACAATTTCTGGTTTCCACTCCTATAGTGGTTTATCAGGGAAGGGGAAAGGGAAAGCGAAGTGAAATCCCAAGGCTTTAGAAGTTCAACAGAATTAGAGATCCAACAAACTTTAGAAAGTAAGATTTGAAAGACCAGTGTATCCATTGTTGCATAATTAATAGACAACTTGCAATTGCATGCAGAGTTGTTTTGCTAACTTAAGTGATTTTGTTTATCAATGAATAATAAAAAAAAGAACCCGCCCCTTTCAGTTGTCTTTCTATCTACAAGCTCTTCATTTACTTGGCCTCTCACACAGCCAAGTTCACATTAAAATGAATTTTGTCACCTTTTAAATTTTCTTGCTATTACTTGCTACTGAGTTTTTGCATTATTGCAGAAGTCCCAAATCGACTGGGCCATAATCCCTGAAACAGGCAAGGAATTTATTAAATATGAGGCCATTCACTCAAAATATACACAGATTTTACATAATTAGATGTTCAAAGAAACACATATATTTTTCCTCAGAAAAGCATGATTTTGTGCCGAAGAAAAGTTAACATTACTTCAAATGCTCATTAATAATCAATTTGGTCTGATGAGATATATTCCACTGTTACTAGAGTGCTGAAAGAAAATAATTGTCCTGTGCACTTGAATTGTTTTCTAGAGGAAGGTGTAGTCAGCTCAGAATAGAACTTTCTGCATTTGGTGAATGTGCCATTCCTCCTATGTGTCTGATAGCAGCTACCTTTGCAGTGCTGCTTCTGATTAGTTTCTGCCCTCTGCCCTCTGAACAAAACTAAGCAAGATATTTCCTCCTAATTTTTAAAGTACATACAATTTTTAATACTTCTACTTTATAGGACTCCACAATTTAAAACTTTGCATTTAAACATATCAGCATTTTTTCCATCTTGCTACCCAGCCCTGTAATGATTTCTCATGTCCTGATTTGACTAAATTACTCTAAACTTGTTTCTTCCACAGTTCTTTCCTCTGCCTTAAAATATTTGTTCATAATGTTGGCCTTAAGATGCTCTTTTCCTCCTTCTCTGTTCACTTAACTCATATGATGATTCAAACAGTTTTTTCTTGATTTACAGCATCAAACTGCTGATTTTGATCTCACAGCTCTACATGTTTTCTATGAGACATATCAAAGATCTTCTTTTATCCCTCTTCCCTTCATTCTCATCTTTCACACACTTTTATCTCTCTTTCCTCATCTGTTTGCTTTTTATTTTCTGGTTTCAGTTTGACTGGTGTGCATTATCTTTGCCTTGGAACATTGTCTGTATATAGAGTTGCTTTGTTTACAGTAATTTTGTTTTCCATTTCAAAACAAGTTTTTTTGATAATCTATGCAAGTGGTTTATTCATCCTTTGTATTTGAGGTGTCTGTAACCTAAGGCTGTAGAGAGTGAATTATATTTTATGTGTCTAAAAAGATTTAATTTACCACCTTATGGTAAACCAAGTATATCTTCCTTTGATGAGGATGATTTCAAAAATACAGTGTTAACGTTTCCCCTTGACATGTCCTCTCAGGTAGTTTTAAGCTTATTTGTGAAAAGAGATTATTTACAACTTTAATGTTTGCTACATAAACAGCTGCTGCCATTTTAGACATCTTTGAATTTTATTTTGGTCTTTAATAACCCACAAAACCCATCAACTTCCTTTTATAGATGGATGACCTAATCTAGTATTTTACCTTTGCAATAGTTCTTAGAAGCAAGAGAATCTTTTAAATATGTGGAAATGTAATTTTGTTTCAGACAGAGACATTTTTCTAGTATCCAAAAATACATCAAAAAGCTTTTTGCAAACAGAAAGGTGGAATAAAAATCACTGTAAAATGTTCCATAAAATTAGACAAAGATTCTATAGTTAAAGCATTACAAAAAAGAGGGAAAATTACTATTAAAATTTGGGGGTCCATGACAACTGCCAAACAAAATCACATTACATAGCATCAGTGGTAAAATCAAGAGATCTTGCTGAGCATAAATACTTGGTCTGCCAACAAGAACCTTCGATGGTGACATTTTTTTAATATCTGACTGAAATATTTATTTCTTCTTAGAGCCCTTTGGATTTTTAAAAAGTATTTTAATTGCAAATGGAACAGAAATTCAAAGCCTGTTTTATGTTTTGAGTAAAAATGGAAAAGAAATACTCTACAAGTGATAATATTTAAGCAAAATTATGCTTCAGAGCTTAAAGTGTTCTCACTGCCTGCAGCACCATTTTTGTTCCATGCACAGGTCCCCTAACAAGCCATACTGAATCTTAGAGCTCATATTTTCTCCTCTGAGCAGTGTTTCTGAAATATTGTAATATTTTTAAGATGTGTATCCTTGTTTTTATGAATTATCTGAAATTCTAGTTGAATCTTTTCCTTTCTCATATCTTTAATTTTTACTCTGCCTTATGTGTCTGTATCATATAACATAAAATCATATAATCCATACAATCATTTAACATATAGTCATCAACATCAGTGAGACAAATGGCAGTCTTTTCTGTAAATGAGAAATCTTCCTCATTCTAACAGAATTTGATGAGTTTATGTTTGCACATTATATTTATTGTATATTATATATGTACATTTATGCATCTTTATACAGAACTTATATTCAGCTAATATTATTTAGATATTATATCATCTGTATTTCTATCAAGACATAAAAGCATTCCTCAGTGTCTGGGGAATGAGGACACTAGATTTTCCATCTTGAGGCCAAGAAAATCTGCCCATGCAATATGTTTCCTTGTAATGATGGTGTGGCAAAAACACTTCCTTTGAGACCTACCAGTCTGTTAGCATTTGTCTGAATTTTTTCCCAGGACTCCTATTATACATATGTTGGCAAGAGAGCCTGTTAAGCATGATTTCAGAGCTGGAGAAATAGAATAGGTTAAAGAATGTAGTTAGTAACCACATCATTTCTGAAGATTATCTCCTTCTGCAGGATCTTGGGGAATACCTGAATTTAGCAGAATGCTGATCCAAGCTTCCTGCCTTTTAGTAGGAAATCCAAGCCCACATCATAGCTGTGCATCTCTTTGAAAAAAATGAGAAGTCTTCAACAAGGGCTTAGTTTTTAAGTACAAATATAAAAATTTGTCACTTCATCCTTCATGATACTAAATATTTGAAAAGTTTGAAAGAAAGAAAGATGTTTCAGTTTTTCCTTAAGGTCATGATTTCTGCAGGCTTATATATAAGTATACCTTCTCCTTCAGACTCAAAAGGTATAATTTTAAAATGGAAAGAGGTAAGATTATTAAATTTTATAAACTAGCTCTTATATTTAAACTTCCTTGTAGTATTTTTTAAAAAGTGAAAGAGTTCAGTATTTTGGCAGAACCTTGAAATCTGTGACCATAACTGGTTTAGTATTTTAGTTATTTTTTGGATGAGACACTTTGAGCATGGACAGGTTTGTAGAATGGCAAGACCCCAGAACAGTTCAAGACTTTTGGACACCACCCAGTCCCTCCTCCTGCCCAAAGCAGGATCAGCTATGAAGTTGCAACAGTTTGCCCAGTCTTGTACTCACTGATTGCTCACTTTATGTTTTCATCTATGTTCTCTGAATCCACTTCAATAGATATCTCTAGGTGCAGTGCTTGTTTATGGTTTTATGTTGTCATGACGATGATCTTCTTACATAAGAAGCCATAGGTACTTCCAAACCTTTCAGATTTCCAAGTTACTTCCTGATTCTTTGAAACAAATCCTGTATTAATTATGATATTTTGAAAAGAATTGTACATTAGAAATTGTTTTCAGCTGGTGATCTTGGCCTGCTTCTAGATGTTTAAAAACAATACTCTTAAATATTCTCTGGGTTGGTTTTTTTGGTGTTTTTTTGGTTGGTTGGTTAGTTTGGTTTGGTTTTTTTGTTGTTGGGTTTCTTTTTGGTTTTTTTGGTTTTTGGTTTTTTTTTTAACACTGAACTTACTGACCTGGAGTCCCCTGTGAAGATGAAGGAATAATAATTGACCAGCATTCGAATAAAGGGATTAAGAACTAAGAAGGACCAGATTGTGAGAAGTGATGAAGGTGAGGATGAAGATAAGGACAAACAGGTGTTTTAATGTCAGTACTGACAAGTACGTGCGTGGGAACAGGAGTGAAAGAAATTATTTTAGCTACAACTTCTGTGGTTTCTTAAAGGAAGAAGGCAAGAATGGCACATGGAGATGCGATAAAAGAGATATGATGAATAAAACTGTGTTTGAAACAAGTTTGATATGTGTAATTGTAAATGTTGAGATACCATCCACTGTTGTTAATTGCTGTTGACATGTGAAGATGAGTATTACTGAAAATTTAAATGACAACCCACCCCTGCCATACATTTTTAAATACTTGTACATAAAAGGAGACAATAAAATCAGGTGAGGGGTGCTAGAACTATGGTAGAAAGTGACAAGAATGTTTCCTGAAAAAGAGTGGTTACTGAGGAGTAATTTAGGTTACTGTTTTATTATATTATCTTTTATGGTATTATTTTACTATATTATACTGATAACTAGGAGGTTAAGTATTAGTAAATGAAAGACTTTCAAAGCTGAAATTGTTTGTGCATTTACAGAAAAGAATGACCACAGCTTTATTCCATAGCCTGGAGTAAATGGAGATTTGATGTTTACGAATAAATAGTAGAAAATAATCTTTTAAACGGGTTTGGATACTTATGCATAGCCAGTACATAAAAAGCACAACCAAAGGACTCTTTCAGACAGTTGAACTCTTGGGCATTTCAGTGTGATGTGTTTCTATACAGGCATATCTTGCATATTGGGCTTCTTTGTCATTTTGAACACTTCCTCTGCCACCCTAAAGAGCCTTGCCAATGCTGTGTATTGGTGTGATCAATTAGTTATTTTATAAAGTAACTTCATAAGATGTGCACTTTTTGTATGGGCACACATTTTTTTACAGGCATCTGCATTTATGATCTCCTGTTTTCCACGGGTGTTTCATTATGGTGTATGACCTAAACCACATAACACTGTGAAAGAAAATGCTGGCATAATGGAATGTTTTTGAAAAATGAGTTAAACAGATGTACCTTTAAAATGATTTTTTTTGTCCATTAAACTTGCAAAAGACTCCTTTGAACCCATACCAAAGGGGTTTTTTCCTCTTTCCCACAGCAATCTTAGTGAGCCCGTATTTAATGTCCTTATAAAAATTTAAATGTAATATCCTTCCTTTGTTATTTATAGGAAACTGAAAAAAAAATAGTTTCCAACTAGCTGGGTTATCTTAGATACAAATTAAATTTGGATGGCTGACAAAATATCCTCGGAGAGCTCAGACACTTGCCAATAGGATTAAAGAAAATCTGTTTTCCTCAGAAATTTAGTGAAGAAGATAGTGGGAAACTAAAAGTCTGGAAATCAAAAATAGACTCTGTTGTGGGAAAAAAAAAAGTCTGTTAGCTTCCATTACTTCACCTACATATTACATTAATAGTCATTTATTTCAAGAAAATCAAATAGTTTAACATTGTGAAAGACAGGAGTTATTAAAAACATCATGGCTCTAAGTGAAAAAGGCTCAGACTACATTTCGTAACCTAACCATCTTCATCTAAAGGCAGTTTGTTTTGAAGTCTAGATCCTGGCTACTCATGTATTGAGTTATTAATGATGACTTTTTTCCCTTCTGTCCGTGATACGTGAAATAAGTGGTTGAACTGCACATTTTTTCCTCTTCTTAGAATTAACTGCTAGAGTGAATCAGGAAATTATTCAACTTGAATGATGCTATTTCTGAAATATGTTACTTTAATTAAGTAATTAAGTAAACCTTAATAATATCATTGTTTTCAGCATTACTTGAGAATCAAAAGCAATGACAGCCATCTCAGTCATATCTTGAGAATAGACAGATCTGTTTCTGTGTCTGTGAAGAACACTGTCCTCGGTTTTCACTTTGTTGTGTTACTGTAAGGAACACCATATGCTTGAAAGCCTAAATGAAATATCAGGAGAACAAAAATCTGCTGTATAGAACCATCCTCTGTTTTCTCTCCATTCATTGAATCTTCCTGAGGACAAGTGATAAATCCACTTTTTTGGTGGATGCATACACTGGATGATTCAAACAGCACCATGAAAAAAGGGGAACTTGAGTGCTGTAGGAGGCCAGATTGATTTCCTCAGGTTTTGCAGATTGCACAGTGAGCACTTCAAAGAGTAGGTGGAAAAACATGCTTTTGCTTTACACAGAATGAAGAAACAGGTGAATCCTCCCTTCATCATTCTGCCCTGACGATTGCTTATAAAGAGAGATCTGCATACCTTTTTCTCCAGAAACATGTGATTTCTATATTGACTCAGAACACACAATGCAGTTTAAAGTATATTTAAGATTAAGAGAAATGCTACATCATTAATAGGTGTAAATAGCAAATCAGTCTCTTGACAAAAAATTGGGAAAAATTATGATTTTTTTTTGGTAAAGTTATACCTCTGATCAATACAGTAGCTTTTTTCACATTAATTCTTGAGAGGTTGGTGGGTATTTTTTTTAGGTAAATGTCTTGAAATTACTGATGAGCTTAAAATCAGTGTGACATAAACTTTCTTTAAGTGCTGTTTCTAGTAATAGAAAAGAACATACATAAAAGGAAAAGGTGTAAAAAAACAGGTTTGATATTTTTCCCAGCGATATTCTAATTAAAAATTTAGCCACCAAATCAAATTCTGGAACAATTTAAACCGTACTGGCCTCAGTGAATCCTAGGGGGTTTTTGTAGAGGAAACTGATATGTACGAAACTTTATTTCAAGATTTATAACTTCATTTTCAACAATGCAAAGTTAAAATAACCTCCTGAGTATAAGAAAATGCAGCTGTGTAAGATGAATACAAGTCCAAAGTTCTTATGTATCTTACTAAACACTTCCACAGATAATCACTTAGAAGTCAGAAATACAAAAAAGTAATATTTGAACTGTTAAATATTATAAATAATTTTAGCACAATCATTCTCTGTCTAGTCAGTGTTCACTGATTCCCTTGACCAGGGACAGTGGCAATGGTTACATTCATAACTTGAGTGACAGCCACAGGGAATAGCTACTATAAACAGAAAAAACCCACAAACTTCCCTAATAATAGGATTTCTCTTACTTCATTGCTACTTAAAGACAGATTATAGTGAGGGTATGGAGCAGGTTATTTCCATACTAAGTATGTAAGAATAGGTATTCAAGGTCAGGAAACCTAATATCCTCTGTCTATAAATGTACATGACGAAAAGTGTAAGATCAAGAAAATGTATCTAATACTTCCTCACAGTGCCCTCCAAGCTGTAATGACAAGGGTTTTCTAAGCAAAGTCACTTCCTGTAGAGACTTTTGCTCCAGTGTCCCAAACTTTATGAGAATGAGTTCCACAGATTAAAATATTGCAAGGACGTATTCCTAATTTTTTTTTCAGACATTTCACCTCCAGACTTTACAAGATACATGTCTAGTTCTCACATAGAAATCCTTTTCTGATTATTTTCTGAATGCTTTGCTCTGTTTTGTAGAGCAATATATTATTCTCTGATCATTTTTTCAAGGCAGAAGAGATTTAGTCTATTTAAATATTTCCTTGCCTGGATGGTCTTCCATATTTCTTTCTAGTTTACTTCTATTCTTTTCCCAAATGCATTTTGTAATTTGCAAATGCGATACTTAAGACATAACTATGTGAATCAGTTTAAATTAATTCACATTGCATTTCATCTGTTTTACTGAACTGCGATGATTTTCCAAAATTCTTCCTTTATTCTTCACAGCAAATCTCAATCTTCATTTATCTGAATAGTATGATCAATTCAGTAAAATCTGTACCTTTATATTCTTGCCCTCTTTTCTATATAATTTATGAATGATTCTAATACTTAGATCCATGCACAGATTTCTATGAGATTTAGCTCTTCTTTGCTGTCTTTTCTAAACTGCACAAAGGTTAACAACCAGGAAGGACAAGTAAAAAAAACCTGTTATTTAAAAGGAGATTGAAGGTAGTCATAGATATACTATTGCCCAAGAATGTGAAGAAGGTATATAGTCAATTTTACTGATGGATTTAAGAATGGACAAAGTAATATGCTTAGGTTTTTATAAAATAATTTATTAGAGTAGAATATTATGTTTATAAATAGCAATATTTCATAGTGTAAATGTATTACAGCAGAAGATGTAAAATGCATACTTCAGTATAATGTAATCACTGTAGGGATCAGTGCTTAATCTTGGTTTATTGTAGTTTTCTTATCAGTGGTCTAGAAGTAAATGTGAGTCTAAAAATATTTACAGTGATGCAAAACATGACAGAATAATAAATATTTTTCTCACATACTGCAGTCTATATAGTAAAACAGCAATAGAGAAGATATCCTGGTTTCATCTAGGACAGAGTTAATTTTCCTCTCAGTAGCAGGCACAGTTCTGTGGTTTGGGTTTAACATGAAAATAATGGTAAGACACTGAGAATTTTGCAGCTGCTGAGCAGTGCTGTTCAATGTCTCATGCTCTGCCGGTGAGTAGGTGCAAAAGAATCTGCTAAGGTGCACAGCTGAGACAGCTGATATGAGCTGGTCAAAGGGATGCTCCACACTGTGGTGTGGAACATCACACACAGTAATAAACTGGGGGGAGTTGGCCAGGACAGGTGGATCACTTCTAGGGGATGGGCTGGGCACCAATCAACAGGGGCATGAACAACTGTATTGTGCATCACTTGGTTTTTTTCGGCTTGATCTCTTTCTCACTCTCCATTCTTACTATTACTAGTAGTAGTAGTAGTGGTAGTATTACTATTGCTATTCTGTTTACTATTATTATTATTGTCTTTAACTTATTTCAATTAATAAACTGTTCCTAGCTAAACCCATGAGTTTTACCATTTTTTTTCCTTTACTCTCCTTCCCTACCACAGGTGGGGGAAGAGTAGTGACTATGTCATACTTAGTTGCCAGCTGGTGTTGAGACACAAAAGAGGAACATGAGGTCCTTTGCGAGTCTGATTAGAGATGCTGGAAGCATGGAGGAAACTGTACCTGTCTAGCAGTTTAAAGAGTACTCACCTCTGGCATCCACTGCTTGAAAAGCACATGGAAAATTAAGGTGACTCTAATTAAAAGTTAGAAAATCACTTGAAAGCTAGAAAAACTATAACGTAAAGTAAGATGCTTGATGTTTGACTGCCATGTGTCTCTGTCCCTGCTGTAGAGAGACAGAGATTTGTTTAGTTGATATTCCAAATGCAGGAACAACAGGTGATTATTTGGATGATTAGCTAAACTAATAAGCACTGCTGAATAAAAAAAATATTGCCTAGCACTCAGTGTCATATTAATGCATCCATGTATTTGTGGGTGTTAAATTTTATTTCCCTATATTTTATTTACAGTACTATAAATAGCAAAAGAGCACCTTAGAAATCAGATGTTCTGAACATGTCTCAAGGTGTGCATCCAGTATTCTTCTTGCTTTCTGAAACCTTGCCGTAAAGGTTGATAGGCCAGCCCAGTCTACAAATAGGTAGCTGATGAGAACTTCATAGAAAATGTTTAATCTAAATGTGAGAGCCAACGTTTGCTGAAGAATTATATAAGTAACTTGCAGAGAATGAGATATCACTCTTCTGAAGAATCCTGGTTTTTAGGATGAGTCAGTTAGTGAGGTACATAGTGACAGCAGTAATATCAGTGACAACCTGGGTAAATTCTGGGGCGAAACACCTGAAGGAGTTAGGCAGGGAGTTTCTACAATCAGGGAAGCCCAGGAGAGACCTGGCAGGATCCAGCAGCTCTAATGAACAAGGCTCATATGATGACGGCCTTGCCACAGCAACTGTGGGGAACAGTACAAGATTTTCTGGCTGATTCAACCATCTGATTATTGTCCACGCAGATCAGCAGAGATGAGCTTGAGGAGAGAAATTCCAGGGCAAGCAAAAAGGACTCAGGACACTAGGAGGACTGGTTGAAGGGACAGGAGCACAGATGGTGTTTTTTTCTCAATTCCTTTGGTAGCAGGGACGAATGCTAAAAGAAACAGGAGAACCCACCTGATCTTCATGGTTTAAAGACTGGTACTATAACTGAAATTTTGGCTTTTTCAATTGTGAGGTGATTTATATGGTACCCGGTCTGCTGGAGACAGATGAGGTTTGCCTGTCTAAAAGGGGGGAAAGGATTCCAGCCCGTGAGTAGGCAGACCTGATTGAAAGGGCTTTAAACTGGGTTAGAAGGGGGAAGAGGATAAGGCCAGGCTCACTAGAGATGAGCCTGGGGGTGGCAAGCCAGAGCTGTGGGTGTAATGGACAACCCAGCAGAAGCACACCTACACCAATGCACACGGTATGGATAACAAACAGGAGGAGCTGGAAACTGCTGTGCAGCAGGAAAGAAATGATGCATTTGCCATTACGGAAATGTGATGGGATAACTCCCATGATTGAAGTGTTCCAATGATGGCTATAAGCTCTTCAGAAGGAACAGGCGGGGAAGCAGAGGCGGTGGGGTGGCTCTGTACATTAGTGTGAGGAGCCAATTCAGTTTTGTTACACCTCAACAATGGTTGTCAGAGGCATGTGGAGGAGTGGCGCACATGTGGCAGGTGCAGGAGGCAGCTAGAAGCAGCCTTGTCTCTGGGGTGACTTCGCCTGGCAACACCTCCCATGAGGCAGGCAGTAGGAGACACTGTGGAGGGGCTTCTCCGATCAGGTTGCAAAGAGGTCTCCACCAATGGACGGCAAAGAAAGGTTGGACTGGGCCAATGGTTCCCCGTCCTCGAGCAGACTTTGGGAGGGGCCGGGGGTATAAAAACCGACTGTGTTGCTGCTTGCTGGGTGGGGGCTCGTTGCTGTTCAGTTGTTGGCCTGCTGCTCTCTCCTTTGCCCTGGCCTGCTTTCTGGCTCTCCTGCCCTCTCCGGCTCGCTCTCGCACTTGTTCTGCCTTCCGGCGCCCCTGACCGCCGCCTTGCTGCCTCCTTGCCCCATGTCCTTGCCTGGACTGCCTGCATTCAACCTGCTGCTCTGATCCAGCCGGTCGCCGCGACCCTGTGCAGGTCCTGGTCCTCCCGTCCGAGCGCCCACTCCCCGCGTGTCCGGTGCCGTCGCCGTGGGAGCCACGCCCGTGGAGCCGCACTCCTCTGGGAGCTGCGCAGGCTCGGTCAGAGCCAGCCCGGCCGCAGGCAGGCAGCGAGCACACCCCGCACTGCCTGGACACCGACAGCACTGCCCTGACTCGCTGGTGGTAACGCCCTCTTTTTCTCTCTGTCCCTTCTCTCTCCTCTCCCCCAGTCCTTTTCCATTTTCCTTTCTTTTCTGCCTCCTCTAGCCATCTTTCGCTCGGGCAACTCCTTTTCCTCCTCCTTTTGTTATCAATGAACGGTTCTCAGATATAATGTTTGCCTCGTTTGGCTTCATTCCATTCCCAACCATCCATTTTTAAAAGAACTCCTTGCAGCTCCCCACAGTGGAACACAACAGTTGGGGGGGTTTCAACTGTACAGAGCCCAAGAGCAGTGATGATAAGGTTGGGTGCCTGTGGGTAAAGATCAGGGAAAGGCCAACAAGGCAGACATCCCACAGGGAGTCTGCTACAGGCCACCCAGCCAGTATAAAAACGCAACCTCTCTATAAGACATTGGCTTATATTCTACTGTTGCTATATTATTATGAGAGGCTTTACCCTGCTCTAGAGGCGGCTGAACCAACGGTTGAGTCAGTGGCTCTGATGGCCAAAAAGCCAAAGGGCTCCAACTTAGAAAAAGCCCCTTGATGGGCCAACTCCAAAGTCTAGGAACACCCCCAGAATTCGGGTGAGAAAGGAAAAGCCTCTCCCATCAGGCTTTGTGGTGCTATGCAGATTAGGTCTGTCTGGTTGGCTCGTTGCCCACTCCACCCTTCCCTTCTCCCCATTGTCTCCCATTCCCTAGTCCCACCTTTGTACCGCCCCTGTGCCCTCAGACCATTGGTCCCTGATGCTTGCCCTGCCTCCATACAAAACCCTGGACCCTGCATTGTTTCTGCTCTTTGGTCACTGAACTCCATTCACGGCGCAGCTGCAATAAATCTTCGCCCATGGAATGCCATATGGAGACCCCTCCTGACTCTTTATCTCTGGTAACACTGAGCTATCCAGCTTAAGTGTGTGTGTGTTTCCATGCCTCCAGCTGCATGGGTGAGGAAGTTAGCCTGCTAGCATGCTACATGGCACCACCTGAGTGATCACTTGCCAGAGGTGCTTTCGGAATAAGGCGGCAAACTCCTCACCAACACCGCCACAGTGTTACCTTGCAGAATGTTTGCTGGAAACTCAAAAATGCAGAGAAGAGACACTCTAGGAGGTTCCTGGAGTGTGTGGAAGAGAACCTCCTGACATGGCAGGTAGGTGAGCTGTCTTGCACTGGTGTCCTGGGAGATCTGCTGTTTACAGAGAAGGGCTGGTGGCAGATGTGGTGGTTAGAGGACATCTTGGGCATAGTGACAATGAAATTATAAGAGTTTTCAATCATTGGTGAAATAAGGAAGGGGATCAGCCGAACTTTATCCCAGGATTTCCAGATGATGGACTTTGGCATATTCAAGAGACTGGTTCAAACAATCTCCTGGGAAACAGTCCTTAATAACAAAGAGATTCAGGACAGCTAAGAAGGAAATCTTAAAGGTGCAGGAGCAGGCTGTCCCTATGTACCAAAAGGCAAATCACAGAAGACCAGTCTGGCTGAACAGGCAGTTTTCACTTAGAGTTTACAATCCTTGCAAGAAGGGAAAGCAACTTGGGGAGAGTACAAGGATGTCATTAGGTCATGAAGAGAGAAAATTAGAAATGCAAAAGCTCAGCTAAAAATCAATCTGGCCACTGCTATGAAATAATTTTTTTTAAATAGTGTTTTTATAAACATTAACAACAAAAGGGAGTCCAAAGAAAAACCTCCATCCTTTATTGGACATGGAGGGGAATATTGTCAACAAGGATGAGGAGAAGGCTGAGGTACTTAATGCCTTCTTTGTCTCAGTCTTTAACCAGTTATCCTTAGGGCAGCCAGACTCTGAGCTGGTACACGAGGAGAGGCAGCAGCATAGACTTCCTGTAATCCCGGAAGAAATAATGAGTGACCTCCTGTGCAACTTACAGCACACTTGACGCATACTTGTTCTGGGACTAGATGGGATTCACTCAAGGGCACTGAGAGAGCTGATGGAAGAGCTCAAAAAGCCACTCTCCATCATTTATCATCAGTCCTGGACAACCAGGGAGGTCTGGGATGACTGGAGGTTGGCCAACCTAACATCTATCCACAAGAAGGGTCAGAAGGGGGATCCTGGGAACTACAGGCTTGTCAGACTGACCTTGGTCCTTGGAAAGGTTATGGAACATTTCATCTTGAGTGCGATCACACAGCATGTACAAGACAACAAGGGAATCAAGTCCAGCCAGCATGCACTTGAGAAAAACAGATCCTTCCTTCCCAACATGGTCTCCTTTTATGACCAGGTGACCTGTCTAGTGGATGGAGGAAGAGTTCTGGGTGTAGTCTACCTGGACTTCATCAAAGACTGCCTCTCATGGAACTTTCCTGGAAAAGCTGGCAGGTCATGGCCTGTATGGGTGCACTTTTTGCTGGGTTAAGAACTGGCTGCACAGCCAGACCTAGAGAGTGAAGGTGAATGGTGCTGCATCCAGCTGGGGTCTGGCCACTAGTGGTGTCCCCCAGGGATCAGTGTTGGGACTGGTCCTGTTCCATATATTTATTTATTGGTGATGTGTACAACTGGATCAAGTGCATCCTCAGTAGGTTCACAGATGACACTAAATTGGGTGGAAATGTTGACGTGCTAGAGGGCAGGAACGGGTTTTTTTTTTTTGGATTTCATATCAGGTTTTAAATCAGTCTGTATGTTCTAATAAGTAATAAAACTCAGAAGAGTGTTAGTGATTAAAGGATTATGGTTTCATCATGCTAATTAATTTGATTCATAATCTATAATTTCTTCCTGAACTCACTTTCTTCCTTAATGGCTATGTTCATTAAAAAGGTTTATTAGTAAAAAGATTATCTTCAAATCCATCCATGCTTACTTTTCTAAGATTCAGAGAAGGTCCCTAAAGATACATGGATTATAAAACCAGGGAGAGAAATTCTGAAACAAGTTGCCCATATGGCACAAATCTTCAGCTGCTCCAAGTAACTAGATGTTTCCTAGACCTCTTCATAGTAATTCTTTAACTGACAGATTAGACTGATTTTTTATTAACTGTTTTTCAGAAGCTTCCCCAGTTCTGAATTTGGAGTCAGTGACCTGCAGGAGACATTCTGAATTCTGAGTTTTACATTCTGAATTCATTCTATAAGCTTGGACTAGTTAAAGGGAAGACAAAAACAGGGGATTATGAAGAGAACACATCTTTCACATTCGTCCACATACTTCGGACACATGAGAAGAAGTAAAAATATAATCCTCTATGCATCTTACTATTATGACAGATTTTTTTTTTTTCTAGTATTGTAACACATGCTTCTTCAAATAGCAAGCAGCTAGGACTTTTTGCATGAATGATTTCAGTCCTACCCCCACTTACAGAAGTCAACCTTCTCAGGCAGTGTTCGCTTCTTTTGCTGCAAAAAGAGGCCCACAACAGAGGCTACAGAAACTTAGAGAGTCTCTGATAGGAAAGGTAAATTTTAAACTCCTTTGGCTGTTCTTTCTCTATGGGAGAGCATTTAATAGAAATGCATCATTACTTGCCTAAATCATTACTTTTTTTCTGGTTTTGTCCATTATTGAGACAGATGTCTGTGCACAGAATAGATTTTTTGGCATTTCACTTCCATTCTCCCATTCACCAGTGGGAAATTTTAATTGAAGAAGTTTTGCTGTATCCCCGGACATCTTTCCTATCATCTTGTGGTGATGAGTTCATCCCAACATATCCTCAGGAGCAACAGTAACACCAGGTAAATAAATTTTTCCACCCTTTACACAGAATTCTCTAAAACACCTCAGTCTGTGAAGCTGTGGAAAGAAATAAAAACAAGAAGAAAGTAAGTACCCTATAATGTGCTAGTATATTACAAAAATAAAAGTAATGAAAGACACAGTAGCTCAGGGAGGGAGGGGATGAAATCCATATGAAGCTAGTTCCCACTGAAAGATATATTCAAATCGTAGTGTGGGACTGGGTATCAAATAAAATGACCTGATATAAAGTAGTACAAAAGAAAGTACCAAAAAGCAATGAATTTGCAGTCTCAGTCTGACAGCAATTGTATTAGTTGCAGGAGCACAGACGAAACTGTGGGGAGAGATAAGATAGACTTGAGCTACAGGCTGTGGGACATGGCTGCAGAAGCACATGGCAGCACAAAGGATCACCTGGTGGCACACAGAGGCTTGTCTCCACCAGACCCTGGGGGCAGGAGGTGTCACATGGCAGACCCCTACAGAGAGGAGCCTGCCGGGAGCTGACGGACGGGTGAACAGCGCGTGATCATCCCATAGAAGGACATTTGGAAAGTGTGTTGCTGATGTGGCAACACGGGATAGGTCACGTAGTGAGGATTGCCATGTAAGGCAATACTATGCCTTGAAAAAGTGTGTAAAACCAGCTCGTTTCTTTTGAATAAACGATTCAGATTTCCTACCAGTCTGGGTCTGTGCCCCAGTCACTTACACAAAACTATCTGAAGCATTTCTTTTTCATATGCTTCAAATGAAATGAAATATCACTTCATATTTCTCACTGCTATTCCTAATGCAAACATAATTAGTATGTGTTCATTTATTTGTCTGGATCTGGACATACAGCTCACATCTGTGCAGTCTGTAAAGCAGCCTGGAACTATAAAATATCTTCTGGATTTGTGGGCTGGGGTTTTTTCATGTGTTGCATAGTCATAAACTCTCTATATCTAGGCAGGATGAGAGTCTTTGAGCAGGCACACAAGCTGTTCTGACATGAACTTTTGCTACAGCACACAACTTACACATTCACATAAATTTTAACTTCAGAATGTGTTACAAACTAAGCCAAATAATGTTCTGGAACAATTTCAGATGTCTTTGACTTTTAGGCATCTTGACTGGTTTGAAAATATTTATTTTTGCACAGTCTTCTGCTCTACTGGAAAAATGGCATGTGTTTGTGTAGGCAAAAGCTTCAAGAGTGGAATAAAGAGCCCGGAAGATGCAAGGAGGATGATACATCTGTTGAAACTTAGGAGAGAAATTTGGATAAAGAATTATGTATACCAAACTGGGGCTTGTTTCAGCACGCAACCTGTATATTTAATATTTTACAGAAGGGCAAAACCAGAATACCTGATGTTAAGACTTCAGTGGTGCACAAATGCTGTAAAATTGTTCATAATGCATGTGACCCCTGAGAAAACTGTGTCAGCTTTTGAGTCATCCTGGACACAGTTTGTGGCACATGGAAATCTCCTAGTTTATTTAATTAACATCTATAAGATTCTGAAATTGATCAAATACGTAATTAGGCAAAATGATACAAGATTTTATAACTATTTCTCAGCAGCCTGTCATATCCTGGAACACTGCCTGTGCTTTAAAGTACTTAATGGCTGCATATTTTACTTTTTTGTAGATTCTGTACCTTTGCCTTTGGTCAGGTATGAGGAATTTTGCCTCACTGAAAATAAATTGGTCTCCTCCATGGAAATCTTAGTCATTAATGTGTAAAAGTTCTTATATAGTTTAGTAAAATATTATCAATTTCTATGTCATCTACATTGATACTATTACTCCTTTCAGATTTAATAGACTGGATCATATATATATATATATGTGTGTATGTATATATATCCTCTTCTTATGATGATGTAGGAAGCTAGCCTTTCTTGTTTGAGATTTATAAAATAGAAATTTACTTTCATTATGGAAAAGATATATATATATATTGATTTTTTGTATATATTGACTGTAATTTCACTGCATTTCCACACTTTGCAAGTAGATTTTTCTGTCATAGCAGCATCGATGCTGCTTGAAACTGGTCTCTGTCTCTATTTTTTGAGGTCACATTGGGTAAATATGTTTCAGAGAGAAACTCTAAATTGAAAAAGTACAACACGTGTTTCAGAAGCATGATTAAAGCCAAAGCAGGGCATTCAGAAAGCTACAAACACTATTCCAGTTAATACAAAATGTTTCTTCAGAAAGTTTTAACGTTATTAGAAACCTGTTTCATGTGTGCATTCTCTAGACACAGACACACTGACACAAATGTCATGTGCCTCAACTGTGATTGGCCCAACAGGTATTGTCTTTAAAACAACTGGGAAAAGACCACTTTTAGTATTTGCAGATTTGCAGAGTTTTCAAGCTTTACAAGTTTCAATTTGGTTGTATATATTGCTGAAATTCTTGAAAAGGTGGTAATTTACAGCGTATTTGCCAGTTCACGTACATGCGGTAATGTAGAATGAAAACAATTCAAAACAAAACAAAAAAAAATAAAACCAACAGAAACACAAAACTGGCTAAAGGAGTGTACACAAAACAGTGTACTAGTTGTCACAGTATTAACCACTCTTATCAAACTTTTCCATAATCATTTGAGGACAGAGAGATAAAGCAGAAAGAGGGATAGAATTGTAGATCATCCTGGGTTGGAAGGGACCTGCAAGAATTGTCAAGTCTAATTCCTGGTCCTGAGTAGGGCAAACCCAAGAATCATATCATGGGCCTAATAGTGTAGTAAGTTTGAGGAGTAGGGAAATCTTTATTTTTGTGACACAAATTCAGTTCTGTTATGAATAAAGGGTTTTCTGTATTCTGTTATGTGATTAAGAACCATAGTTCTTCCTTCTAGGACTTGTACAGTTATTAAAGTAATATATATATATGCAATATAGCTGTAGGCCAATGTAAGTAATTCCAAACAAAAAAGCTCAAAACTTAGCATAACTGTTACTTGTAAGATGAGCTTATCTTGTAAATACAAATTCACACATGTTGTATTATTGTAATGTTCTTGTAAAAAAAAGAGGATTTAAATCAAGTAGTATTTCAATGAGACTTCACTAAGAGTGTGTTGGTGATTACAGGATTAATGGACACGAGTAATAAATTGAGATAAAATAGATTTTAATACTTTAAGCTACATAGTTTAAAAATTAATTAATAATAATTTTTTTAAAAAATACTTATTTTATATTTTTGACTATGAGAAGACAAACATAAATCTCTTACCTTTCACAGGTTTATTAAAAATCTCCAGAGATAGGTGTTTAAAATGTTACACACAAGCAGTTACTATGAAAAATTATTTTCTTCTTCTTTAGTATTATTAGAATAATTTTATAGGTGTATTTATGTTCTCCATGATGTTAGTTATCATTATTAGGTAGTAATTGATCAATATGCTCTTGTCAGCAACATAATTTGTTTTGTTCATTAAAGAACTGCATTTGTCAAGGGCACCATATTTCTCTGTCCCCTCTGACTAGATAGAGGGGGTTTTGCATTTCTAAGAGTTTTCAAAGACATGAGATCTGTAGGCAGATGCAGAGAGCAATTTCATCCTTCTAGGGAGAGTTTGCAAGACCTACATGTGGTCTTGATAAAAAAAACCCAGGAGCAATATTTGGGAAGCCATAAACTCTGTTAATGGGTTTGTCACATACAAACTGTCAGAAGACTAGGGAGAAGAAGGTTTGTTTTCATTGAAAAATTCTCACTTGAGATGAAATAAAGCTCAAGTTTAAGCATGTTCAGTCAATAGATTTTCCTACCCACAAATTATTTTATAAGAAAATTAAATTAAATACATCTATTTACACAGAATTTAGCTATGTGTTCTTTCTTTTCAAAAGATTTCTTAATAGGATTTTTGTGGGGTATGCCCAGCCCCTGCCCTGGAGGGATCTCTGCTGAGATAAGAGATTTCGCAATCGCCCAGCAGGACTCCCTGGAAAGGCAACCACTTCTGTAGTCACAGTGAGAAAAGACAGACCCACAATCCCTTAGGAGACCCTATGCAGATCCTTTGTAACCCATTGGTCCTCACCCATCCCAGATCCTCTGTAACCCTGTGGTCTTCACCCATCCCCTGTATCCCTAAAAAAGCAAGCCCTCTGGCCCTGTGGCTCAGAGAGGGTTCTCGTCCCTGGCTCTCCCCTTCGCTGGAGGGGACCCCCAATAAAGCTCCCTTCGTGCGGAACCAGCCATACGGGCCTTCTCGTCTCTCTCTCCGGTCTGGCTTGGCCTGGAGGCTGCCCTGCAGAGCTGAGCTGAAATCACGAGCTGATATCACTAAAGAGCTGACAGCCTCTGCAAGGGCCCTCCTGCCAGCAGCTGAGGGAAGACACCGGACCTCGGGAAGGCGATTCCTTTCGGGACCATCTCCCTGGGCCAGTCACCTCTTCCTGGGTCGCAGCCACGGACCCCACCACCAGCTGTAATAGATTTTGGTTTGGAAAAAAATGTTAATCATTATTTATTAAGAGTTCTAAATATCCTCAGTAATCCATTCAGTTTGCTTTCTTAAAAGGTCTTTGGTTTGTCTTCCTTAATTAAATAGTCCTGGATTGCTGGCCACTGTTCTCCTTCATTGTTTTCCAGGTAGGAATTTACCAAAGGAAATTATATTGCTGATCTCTGAGCTAGATAAGGCAAAAACAATCTTTGTTTCCATTCTGGGATACTCATGAAGTAAGTAAACAAACACATTTATTGGCTGAAAACAGTTGTTTCTCTGCCAGTGTTGCTTACTCTGAATCAGTGTACAAACAGAAAATTTCACTCTTAACTAAAAGTTCTGTGAGGCTCTTTTCTCCAGATCTTCAGTTGTTATGAAATGCTCTTTTAGGTTTTTTTTAAACTCAGAAATTACCAAACTTGTCTCTGACTTGTACTTCATCTAGATTGTTAATCCAGAACAGGAGAACAAATAATAGCTTGAAATATTTGCTGCTGCTGAAGGATCTGGCATGTAATTTAGACATTTCTTTCCAGTAAAAATCAGATGTGTGCAACAAGATGAGAAAAAATGCAAGTCTATCTTGAGATAAAAAATTGATTCCAAGGTATACTTTAACCACATTCTGAAGTTTTCAATTGCATTTCCATCATAATTTTCATACTGGTTTTATATTGGCCTGAAGGGGCCACAAGAATGCAAACAAATCTCTGATAAATCACAGCTTTGTGCCCTAGATTTACTGAAGCCAAAATGTGTGTAATCTTAAAATCCAGTCTTATCACAAGAAGTATCTTTCCCTTTTGTTATCTTGCATAGCTGTACTAGTTTTGAGTTAATTTCTCCTGAGTTAATTTCTCTTGAATTAATAGTAGTTATTATGGGTCTGTGTTTTGAATTTGTGCTGGAAATAGGGTTGATGACACAGGGATGTTTTTGTTGCTGCTGAGCAGGGCTTACACAGAGCCAAGGCCTTTGCTTCTCCTTGTGCACCCCACCAGCGAGGAGGCTGGGGGTGCACAAGGAGCTGGGAGGGGACACAGCTGGGACAGCTGATCCCAACTAATCCAAGAGATTTCACACACTGTATGGCATCATACTCAGCATAGAAAGCTGGTAGGGAAGAAGGAAGGGATGGACAGACAGATGGTGCTTGTCTGCCCAAATCTGTGTCCTGCTTTCCTGGGGATGGCTGAATACCTGATGCCTGCCCATGTTTTGCCTTGCTTGAGTAAGTAGGTTTTGTTTTACCTGTTAAACTGTCCTTATCTCAACCCATGCGTTTTGTCACTTTTCCATTTCTCTCCCCCATGTCACTGGGAGAGACTGAGACAGTGGGGTGCTTAATTGTTGGCTAGGGTTAAACCACAACTAAACTAATTTGTTCTTATTTCAGTTATATCTTAAGAGTTACTGAAATATAACTTGACTGTGTTATTAAAAAAAACCCCATATTTCTTTTTTATTTTATGTAACTCAATATAACAATCTCAAAGGTAAGATTTTACAGTGGTTCATTGAGCTGAGCTTTTGTATTCCTACAGACATGACATGTCAACAACAACCTCATGTTAAATATGCCAGAGGCTTTCCACTCCGTACAAGCTAGCAATGGTTGTTTTTTTTAACCTTCATGTAACAGAGGCAGATATTTTGTCTCACTCAGAAATTCTGAGCATCTAAGAAAACTACTGAAGCTCTTTAGATGCAAATTTTGTATCGTTAGGAAAAATGGAATGTGTGTGTTTCTTATTAGTGATGGTAATATATTTTAAAGTGCAGCTACTGTCAGAAAATTTTCCCTAACAATTAGCTTAGCACATGCAGGTCCCTGTGGTTTTTTTCCTCAATGACATCTAGGAAATGTACTCATAGTACTGATCAATGACTAACCTTTCCAGTCAGCAGCCCATCAAGTTTAACCTGGGATCTAAAAAATAAACTGTTGTTCTCTGCATCTTAGGTAATCACTTGTGAGGAACATTCAGGATTCTAAAAAGGCAGCAATATAGTTTTCTTTTAAAACAATTTATTTACTAGTGATTAAATTTAGTATGGTAGTTATTAGAAGTAGTGCATTTGAAATGGGTTCCAAAATTAAAACTTAGGTTTGCTTTCATTATCCTTCTCCCATTGTGATTTTATCAGAGAACGAAATAATGGAATGCTTCGTGAGAAATGGAGGTCCTCTTACTGCCAGTTTTCCAACTGAAAGATTACAGAAAAGGGAACTCTGGATGTCATGGATTAGATTTATAAATGGATTTTAGGCTCTGAAAATAATCCAGGCATAAGTAGGTTTTATCCTCAACACTTAAGGCATTTGGTTATTTGCAGGAAGGATTCATTTTTGGTAAAAATATGTATTTGGAAGCACAAACATTCTGTTAGGCCAGAGATGATGGCTTAAAAGACCAGCATTGTGATTTATGTCTCCCATCTTACTTATATGCAAAGTTTTTCTCATTGAAATGGCTACTGAAAAAGGATGGGCTATGTCTGACAAAGTTGTGCAAGGATGTATTTGCAATCAGAGTTACTGGTCTTGTCAAGAGGGATGGAAATGTGAGAGGGGAGTTTGCACAGACAAGAAGCGAGGACACAAGGGTGTTAATGTGTCCAGGAGACAGCGTGATCAGAGGGGCTGTCATGCATCACCCGCAAAGGCTGCACAACCTGGGACCCATCTCAAATGTTTACACATGAGTAGAGGGGACTCTGCAGATGAGAGGAAGGCATCAGCAGTGCGTACAGAGCAAGTGAGCTGTGACTTCAGAGGGATGAGAGTGACACGATGGTAGCACTCACACCTGCAAAGTTAACAGTGCAGAGGTACTGGTGCTGCAGGAATAGCAGGGTTGTCAAGGACAGAGAAAGGGTGATCTATGCAAAGGGGTAGTTCAGAGCATGGAACTTCCCACCTGGGAAAGGTAAGCCTGTGGGTAAGGGTTAGGGGACAGAACTGCACTGGTGATGCAGGGGCAGACAAATGCAAGCAACTCGAGGACAAATTCTTGACCCAGATGACTGACAGATCTGCCAGGGAAGATGTTTGTTGAAGCTGGTACTCACAAGAAAGGCAGCTGAATGCATGAAGGTTGAAGGCAGCCTTGACTGTGGTGACTGTAAGTCTGGAGCATTATAACCTGAGAGAAGTGACCAAGACAAACAGTAGAATTTCACAAAGGCAGCCACCCTGATTTTGAGAAGGGCAGTCTTTTGACCTGCACAAATACTTGCTTGGAAACTGCCCTTAGAGGAAAAAAATTGCCTCAGAGACAAAGGCACTGAAGAGAGCTCATCCCTGGAACAGGACAAGGTGAGGCTGATGATTCAGTGTAGCTTTCCAGAAAAGACCTGAGGAACCTGGGACCAGCATGTTATCAGGACACAGCAGTGAACCCAGGTACTTAAACAGCCCCTGCACTTGGGGCTGCACCACCAAGGGGAAGGATCCTGACCCATTGTTAGGCATTGGTAAGACTGTCCTCATAGTCCAGGCTTGAGCTCCTGACACAGGATAGACCCTGACATACAAGAGTGAGTCCAGTGGAGGGTTCCCATGGCAAGTGTAAAGGACATGCAGGGGGACATGGAGGGCACTGGACTGGTTCAACCTGGGGAAGATGAGGGGCAGGGGAGACTTCACTACTTGTGCTGTGTACAGTGGTACACATGTGGATACAGGGATAGGGTACAGAGGAAATGAAACCAAACTGGTTTTGGTGATAAAGAGCAATAGAACAAGTGTCAATATGCATAAATTGGAACTTAAGAAATGGTGAGGAGATAGAGTTTGGATTTGTTTCACTTTTTTTCAGCAGAAGAGTGGTCAAGTACAGAAGTGGATCACTAGAGAAACTGTGGTGTCTCTGTGGTTTGAGGTGTACACAGCACTGAGCAATCTGGTCTAATTATATTTGCTTTGAGTAGAAATGTTTAGCAGTCCCTTACACATGAAATTACACAACCCTGTGGTTCTCTGGTGATGTTGAAAGACCAGTTAACAAGTTGAACAATTCATGCAAAAGTTACTGAAGGAGAGTTGTATTTCATAGCTGCCAATTATGTGTACTTCATGTTATGCTTTGATTAATAATAGTTCTGTACATTATGCCCAAGTGAAAAAGTCCTTGAAAAAAATGGCTAAATTCTACTTTAGAAAAATGAAACAACACATCACCCTAAGAAGATATATTAAGAGTACATAAAAATATTTTTTTCTGCATTGTTCAATCTTTTCAACATGAATGTATCTACTGTATATGTTAACAATGTGTCTGTCTTCAGTAAGAAACTATAGGTACTATTAATCACTAGAGGCATTTCAGAGCTACAGTCACATTTTTAAAATCACAAAAAACAATGAAATCCTGAACAACATGAAGTTAGTGATAGCTGTTTGGTCTCCTTTATGAGACATCTAAAACTGCCATGTTCATTTGTGTTTAGTAAAAGAAGCTTGCAAGACTTATGTCCTTCTGCATACATCACCACAAAACTCTGCTGGCCCAGAAGACCTTATGCCCTTGTTTTGATATTACATTTTTGCAGTCATTAACAGTCTGATGCTCCATTATCAGTCTAATGTAAAGGATAAGACCCCATAATGGGGAAGCATCATTTGAACAAAATGTTAAGAGGATTGTCTGCCCCTTCTCCTCTCCTGTCTCTTCTTTTATATGAAATAAAAGTTGCCTTGATTTCCCAGCTGGCAAATATTTTGTCACAGTTCTCATCTTAATGAATATCTTGCTCCAGTTCTGTGTGTGCATGTGCTCTGATCCCACATTCTCCCCTCCTCATACTCTGAATGTCAAGTTGGGCTGTTACAATGCCACAGATTGCCAGAGCAAGCTTTGCTCTTTCCGAGCTGTCTGTGTAGATACTCTGGAAGGAATAAACAGAAGACAGACTGGTTGCTCCCTATGTTGTTAACATCATAACTGATTATACAGTTCCATGACAGTTTGCATTAACACCTTGATAGTGTTATAACAAGGAATCCACTTTTAGTAGAGCTGTTATGGTATTTAAATGTGGTCAAACAATCAGATTTCATCATTATGTGGCAATGCCAGAATGCCTTCTTTTAGAGTATATTGCAAGCATGGATTGCAGCATTGCCAGGTTTGCAGCACATATGCTTCACCACAGTTCTAGCTGAGAAATTGTAAACTACCTATTAAGAGGCAAATAAAAGTAGTCTCTCATTATGAGATATTACTGCCTGTAACCTGGATTTTGTAAAACACTTCCTTAATTTTAATTTTTGGTCTTGGTTGAGGGGGAGAGATAAGTTGGTTTTGATTGTTTTGTTGGTTTTTTACATCAGAATGTTATTGTATGAAAAGATAAGCAGATCGGACAGAAAATGCTTGCATTCTGACTAGCACTAAAAATCAGACAAATAGCAGGATGGTATGATTTCCCATATCAACTGGAGTTAATAATTTCATACTTTCAGTTTGGAAAATGACAGTCTCAGTCTTCTTGTCAGTATTGTCCCAACGTTCGCTATTACAGTCCTGTTGATCAAGGAAACTTTGATGTAAAGTTGCATCTGGGAACTGCAGAGATGTTTCCACTGGAAAAATCAGTAGCAGAAGCAATTACTCTTCATCAAAACTGTCAAGTCTGAAAGAAATCTGTTACATCCAATCAAGTCTCACGGATTTGTATTAAAACCAGAACCTGAATATTTTTCAGTGCAACCCCTAGGTTCTGATAAAAAGTTTTAGTTTTTTATGTTTTTCTAAAAACAAAAAAAGACAATAGAATATGTTTTTTCAAAATATTAAGATTTTAGCAGAAGAGATTCTGCCAATTTTCCTCCCGACAGGATAAAAAAACCAAATATGCATATATCTTATAAAGGCCATGCAAAATAAAAAATATACATCATTAAAAAAAAAAAAAAAGTGGGGAATTATTGGTTTTTTTGTCCTTTTATTTAGAAGTTGCTTAATTGTCACTGCAATATGGCATCAACAGCACCCTTATCAACATGGCAGCATGGCATTTCAGGAAATAAAACCAAACCTATCTTCCCCTTTCCTGACTTGATGCAATTCTTAGAAGTTGTCTACATGATTTCCTCTTCAAGGACAAAAGCAGAGTCATTTTATGGAAGGACACATACTACTTTTTTAGCTGGTGTTACTGCTAATTCTGCTAAATATGCTAAGAATTTTCTGCCCTATACTGGCTTACTGGGAATTTTGATTTATACACACACCTACCTTCCTTCATAACCAGTTTTGAGATGATTAAAATAAACTAAGTGTCATTATGGAAATAAGTAAATCAACCTTAATGAAAATATCAGAAGGTTTGAAAATTCCCTTTATGTTTTCAATAAGGTTATGGGAAGATAATGTGGAAATATTTCAAATATTGAATTAAACTTTACTTAAGCATATCTTAAATTATTCTGGGTTCTCTCCAGGTGACAGCTGGAGAAATAGGTATTTGGAACTCTTTAAAACTGTATCAACATCAGCACTGAAATGAAAATGATAGCATCAAAAAGATTATCCAGAAGCCAAGTTCTCTCTCAAAAGCTTCTTTTTATGTTTCTCCAGTAGTTTTTATTGGTTTAGGGATTTTTTTTTCTGTGGGGAGAGAAGTTTATATTCAATATGTTCATAAAATAATTCACACACTATTTAATGAAATATTGTCTGAGTATTCAAGCCCATTCTTACTTCTAAAAGTGTTTATTTTTTACAACTATTAAAAAATATTAAAAGAGGAAATTTTATGTTCCTATTTCTCTTTTGACTTCCTATTTGACAACAACTATTTCCATGTTAATTAATTTGAACAAAATAATATATTACAAGTGTATTTATGTCTCTTGTCTGGAAACTTTAAAATGGTGGATATCCATTTGCAAGCAAAATCAAAACCTCATGCCATCTGTCGGCTCTTAATAGAACTGTCTGAATTCTCACAGTCCCCAAAATATACCATAACCTAGTATTATCCTTTTAGACGTTTAAGTACTAAGAGATAGATGTCAGAGTGGATCCTATTCTATGAAATCTCTGTTTACAAATACTTGGTAGAAGAAGTCACAATTGCAATCCTATTTTGCTTTTACAGGCAGTTTTCAAGCAACATTCAGTGTTTAAAAGACTAACTGGAAAAAAAAATCTTTCAGATAATTCCACTCATTGCTTCTTGTTATTTCTTTTTTTACGAAGATTTATCATTCCTATGAACTGTTTTTTTTCATGAGCAGCACATTATCTATAACTCTTCTGTAGTTATATATGATTTTTCTCCAGTGTGCTTTTCCTCAGAATAAGAAGTTACTTAGGGGTAGAAGGTAAGATGCAAATTTCCTGGAAAGATTTCTACAGATTTTTAAATTTTTTAATCTTTTTTTTTTCCTTTTTAGGAGAAAGGAAAGATTAAAATATTTAAGATAACAAAAGATATAAATATTGCATGCCCCTGTAACAAGAAAAGTTCCATTATATGACCAGGTCACATTTGAGTAACCCTTAAAATGCATTTGATAACTATGCTGTCTACTGAGACATTTGCTGGGAAGGAAGTTCTTCCAGAAAGCTGCAGTGTAGGGAAACCTCCCATTTCGTGCTTTCTTCGGAAGAGGCTGATGACAGGCAGAGCTGCAAGTTGTTAAGTGAGCAGAACATACACCTGGCTCTTGGGGCAGCACGCCTCTCTCGCAAGTCTCGGATAAACTGGGAGGCAGCCTCTAGAGCCCTGGGTGGCATCTTCCCATCAGCACACTGCTCCACTGAGATCCTTTATTTACAAGAAGTGATTTCCAAAGGAAAATGCTTTGGCCAAGCTCTAGCAACCAAAGGTAAGTGCCTGACTTTTAAGTTTCAATTCACATCTTACTGGTCACTTCACAGAATTGCAGATGGCTGGTAGAGCCAAAATGCTGCATCTTGACATCCACTGATAACAACAAAACCACACAGTGGAAAGAATACAATTACGTAAAGCAAAGCTGTGCACCAATTCACTCCTCTTCAGGAAATAAAGCCCCAGGCCTGCATGGACTTTAAATCTCTGAAGATACCTAAAGTGTTGAATCACATGCAATGTCAGATCATGCAGTTGGATCCTCTGCACTGCTTGCATAAAGTTGTGTGTGGATATTAGTAAGTCATGTGCAGAAATGAATTTGATTTGAAGAGTTCTATAATAAAAAAGCCCACTATTTTTCATGGTGTATTGTCTCAATTATTAGCTGTGGTGATCTGTTTACCCATTGCTTTTCTGATCCCATATTGGTCTCCCCGCAGCTTTCCCTTGCCCCTAGCCCTGGCCATTCCCTCGGGCTCTCCCTATTGGTTCCTGTACCCCAACTCTGCCCATGTACCTCCTCTGAGCCCCTGAGAAAATCCCCCTGTGCCAGGATCACGAGGTCTCTCTGCCTCTGGGGGTTGCCGGGATGAGATGTAACTGTTAAAGGTCCTCTGAAACTGTCATGGAGGGACCCTTCTCACCTCCTTTGCCGTCACTGGGCTATAGAGCTGATAGCTACCGGAGCAAGAGAGCGGAGCTGTCCAAAAAGGACTATGGGAGGGCAAAATAGTTGCAGTGTCCTAAGCAGCTCCACTGAGCTCCCAGGGAAAGCTGCAGCTTGCTGAACCAAACCTAGCACTACAACAAATGGTGTCCCAATGTGCAACATCTGAGAAGAGGTGTCCTGGAGAGTGTAGTCGCCTTTGGGAAGTCATTTCCCTGATGCAAAGGTCGCGTTTCAGCAAGACAACCGAAGGGACAGCTGGTAGCCTCTTGAGAAAGTAGCAGTTTTAAAAAGAGGTTGGCTGGACAGTGACAGACCACACTGAGTGCCTTAAGTTGATTCTCTGTTCTGGAAAGCCCTGAAGGGGAGCCTGCCTGGCCTGGTACGAGAGTGGAAGATTCTTTGTGCTGGTAAGCCTCAAAAGGGAGACAGAATGGCCTGGTTCAGGGGGTTGGTTTTTTTTAGTTTAATCATTTTGCCTCAGTTTGGGTGGAGTTTTGGGGGTGGGTTCTTGTCGAGGTGAAGGAGGTTGCGCCTCATGTGAATTCCTCGGCAAGAAAAAGCCCATCTCTAACAAGAGAAGATACAAGTTCAGTGCCCCCAGTTGGGGAGATTTTTAAGATTAGCAGTGCATGGGAGGTCCTTGCGCGTGAGAGATAAAAAGAACTAAACTTTGTTTTGTTTCACTCTGGCATCTGGAAACAGAAAATCCCAGTCCTCTCCCTCTGACTATCAGGAGAGATCAGAAAATGTTCTGAGCCTTCCGTATCTCCGCTGTCCCCTCACTGAGCTAGGGCTGATCACCCCGGCCTGGGAGCTCCCCTTAAACCTTATCCCGACCCCCACGAACTCCTGCCATGTTGGCTCTATGTAGCTGCCAAGATGGCGGCTACCGCATGTTCGGCTCCACCACGTTGCCTTCTTGTACTCCATATCTTCCCATGCGCAAAAAAATCCTTGGCCCCTCCTTACCCTCGCCCTCTGTGTTGCTCAGTGTTGTTGTGTCAGTCCCCTTCCCACCCCGAGATACAGAGTGCCTTTGTGCCGAGTCCCTACTCGACAGCAGCGCGAGTGCCCCCAGCAGCCCCCCCGGACCAGACCTGTAGGGCGAGCCCAGCCTGGGGACCATGTGACCCGACCTGCCCCGAAGTTATCTGTGCGGAGCTGTGGCTCAGCGTAGAAACAGTGGTGCAGCACCCCCTTCCCCGTTTGCCACGCCACCTAGATTGAAAGCGAGTGAGTAGCAACCAAAAAGATGTCATCCCAGCAGCCCCAGCAGAAGAAAGAACGTAATAAGCTTCAAAAGCAGCTGCTGTGTGAGAACTCAACCAGCAGCAATCTCCAAAGCCAATAACAACCAGCTGCCTCATCATTTTAAATTTAACTATTTTGCATTGTTTTACCATTTTTTTTGTTGTACAAAATTATGCCCTTCCCTTTCCAATTTAATATGAAAGGGGGAGATGTGGTGATCTGTTACCTATTGCTTTTCCTATCCCATATTGTTCCTCTCCGCTTCCCCTTGCCCCTAGCCCTGGCCACTCCCTCAGGTTCTCCCTGTTGGTTCCTGTACCCCAACTCCGCCCATGTACCTCCCCTGAGCCCCTGAGAAAATCCCCCTGCGCCAGGATCAGGAGGTCTCTCTGCCTCTGGGGGTCTCCGGGACAAGATGTAACTACTAAAGGTCCTCTGAAACCGTCATGGAGGGACCCTTCTTGCCTCCTTTGCCGTCACTGGGCTGTAGAGCTGATAGCTACTGGAGCAAGAGAGCGGAGCTGTCCAAAAAGGACTATGGGAGGGTGAAAGTGGTCGCACTGCCCTAAGCAGCTCCATTGAGCTCTCAGGGAAAGTTGCAGCTTACTGGACCAAACCTAGCACAGCAATTAGCCATTCTCAATACTAAAACACTGCTTTCTTTTTGTTCAATTCAGCTGAATGTAAAACTTCAGGCATTGATCCTTGAAGTTTTGCCTTCTAGTTTAAATTTTTTTTTAATAATATCTTTTTCTCTGTATGACTATCTTTAAATATTTTAATTTTCCTACCAGCTGGCAAAAAATAATAGAATAGTATTTGGATTGAAACTGGAGGAAGTCAAAATGTAAAAGTGAAGGGGGGAGAAATATTTCACTTCTTTGAATTTTTCATAGTTTGACACATGTGAAGTCAAATGAAAAGAAATAATTAGCATTCTATGACACTTAAAATTTAAATTTTTTTCTCTTGGAGGATATAAATAATGTTTTAAAGCTTGATATTTCTCCAACCTGTTTCCCATTAAAACATTCTCTAATAAAACATTATTCATATTTCCAAGAATAAAACTATTTTTATTCTCCACTAGATGTATTATCTTTTGGTTCCACGTATCTTTTTTTGATTAGAAGACAGAGTATAAAAGCTGATGAAAATTTAATCCCTTATTTCAAAGAGGCCAGATTTTGCCTTCTATGGGATTTTTTTTTTTTTTTTTTTAATAAATGAATCTTGGGAAAAGAGCTAGAATAGAAAATTCACTTTTATTCTCTTGTGAAATTCTTGAGAAACTGCAGTATTTGCTATTTGAAACTATTTTTAAGGCTGATAGTCTAATATTTTGGCACCCTGTGACTGATGACTGTCATAACAATTCATCTTTCGATAAACTTTTAGAAAAAAGTAATTATGGGTATGTTTAATAAATTATTTCTGCAATCTCAATTATGCCACTCAAGATATTTTAGCTCTGTATTATAAAGACTGACATATCAATAGAGAGTTCAATACATGGATTATGTTACTCATTTGTAGAAACACAGAAATAATCACCATTGTGCTAATGTTGCTACTGAATGAGTGTATAAATATAATTTATGTGTATATGTATAGATAAATATTAATATTGATATGTTTGTTCATAACATGTCAGAGGATCAGAGCATAATGTGATGGGAGTGTTTAGGAGACTTAGAAATCTGTCCAGTTCTAGACTTTAAAACTGATTCATTCACAAAGCAGTTTATACTGTCTTATACAGTAAGAGCTGTTGAATCGAGTCAGAGCCAGAGCATATCTGTCCTCACTTTCTCTATCTTCCTCCACTGAGATCTGATGGGCTTATACAATTGCCTCCCCCAGAAAGATTCTGTCCTTGGCTAATACTTATTTTCTTATCTTTGGTCTTGCCAGTTACCGTTCTGGTGCATTCATCAGGATGTCCCATATGTTTGCAGTCCCCTCTGACTATCTTAACCCTCATCTAGCAACTTTTTCACTTGGTTGCATTTTAAGTGCAACTACCATCTTCATTTGCTGCTTTGGTGATCCCATTGCACAAAAGTTTATGTGAAATGCTTATACATGGTGTCTGACTATACTGTCATGGTGTTACAAAATACTTATTTTTTTAGCTACCCTGTTTTAATCGGCTTGTGTTCATTTTCAAGACAAAGTAATATTAGTTATAGGTGTATATATAAGATATGCTTTTATAGTTTCTGGGTGTCACGAGTCTCTGCTTTGGTTGTAATATTTCTGAACCTGAGTTACACTTAGTACTGAGCATTTTTTATACTTAGAAATGCTAAGAATACTAAGTCCTCAGTGCCTTCAAGAGAGATTAAGCTCTAAAACTTTATAGCTCCTAGAAGTCTGAGCAAGATGATGTCCAAGTGTAAGCAGTGGAACACTGCTACACTCAGGTACTCAGTTGCTCTTCATAGAATTATAGAAAATGTTCAAAAAGACTTATCAACTGCTTAGTATGTTTGTAGCAGCTGCCTGTGATATGATGAGCCTCTCTGTGTCACATTCACTGACATCCTGGTTGCCAAAGCTTTGCGAGCATTGAGTTTCTACGTCAGGATGGAAAATAAACACTAAACATTTTGAATTATACTAGTTTGGTATTGAACTCTCCACTGATGAGCTTGGTACTTAGGATGAGTTAAAATTGACTATAAACTATATTTGATGCATAAATCAAAGAAGAAATGAAGGGATATAACTAACATGAGTTTTATTTATTCTCAGAACTTCACACATAACCCCCATCCTCACTCTACTGCTGAGGTCAAAAGCAAACAGAAGTGGCCCCTGTGAGAAGATGCTGGAAGCTTCTTCCATGTCTGGAAGAGCCAGTCCCTGGCAACTCCAAGACAGACGTGTCCCTGACCAAGGCAGGACCAATTAGAAATGGCAGTAGCGCCACTGTGATAACAGATTAAAGAAGAAGAAGGAAAAAGAAAGTTATTGCGCAGTTGTAATTACAACCAAAAAGCAGGATGAGAACATGTGAGAGGAACAATGTTGCAGACGCCAGGGTGTCATGGGTTAGCAAGCATAGTCCCAGAAGGGATGTCCTTGCTAAGGGGTGCTTACAGCTTCCTCTGTGACCTGACAGAACCTATCAGCTGGCCAGTTTGAATATGGACAATTCTTTGAGCCACTTAAAGTTGTGACGGCCTCTGTGATCCACACTCAAAAATAGACACACCCTGGGCAGAGCCCTCTCTCGTTTCTGGTGCTGGGACAGGTGGCTGCGGGCCCCGTGCGGGGGCCAGTGGGCCCGGCCCAGGCCCTGCTCGGGCCAGGCCGGGCTGGGCCACGGCCATCCTGGAGCCGATGGACCTGTTCCAGCCGCGGAACCCCCCCATAACCCTGCTATGGGCAGCTGGAGCGGCCTGGCTCCCCCTCTCCAGTGCGGCCAAGATTCAGCTGAAGCTGCCCTGCTGTCCGGCAAAAGATCGTGTGACCAACAGCGATAAACGAAATTCCAGCTGCAAAGCCTAGGTGAGATTAACCCTTTTAGTGCTGTGAAGAGCTGAAAACCTGAGGGAGAAGAAAGAGGAGATGCTTAAAGCTGAAATTCTGTTGTAAAGCTATGATGCATCAGAGTACCCGTTGTAATTTCATGAAGGCATGGGGGGGTGGAGCATTCAACTTGTGAGCAAAAGCACCTGTGCTGAGATAGGCAGATGCTGAAGCAGCTGTAATTTGATGAGAAGTTTGAACAGGGAGAGATGGAAGCGATGAGGACTTTTGCTCCAAATGGAAAAGGAGAAGACCTCAGTTCCTAGAGATGCTCCCAGAGATAGTCCTAGAGATGAAGATGAGGAGGACCCTTTTCCTCCCAGGGAAGGAGAAGGGCCTCTGTTCTTAGAGATAAAATGCTCCCAGAGATGGGTGAAGAGAACTTTTGTTTCTGAATGGCTCAACCTTAAATTTATACCCCAGTAATTCAAGAGTGAACCCTCGAAAGCAGTTGTGGGAAAAGCTGCAAGTCGTGGGAAAGGACTCACATGAGAGCAGAGAGCCAACCTGGGCAGCTGTCTCATTGTGATAATGTTTTCATAGCATGGGCAAGAGAGACTCCTCTTCCTAAATGGACTGAACAAGGTTATTATGCAAGTGGTAAACAGACTGGACATCTCAAGGGTTGTCTTTCTACACTGTCAGTGGGAGAAGGGGGGGGTGGGGAGGAGAAGTGTTCTGAAGGTGTGGTATGATTTTTTTTTCTTCTTTTAGGTCTGTTAATAAACTTCTTTATATTCTTTCAAGGTTGGTGCCTGCTTTGCATTTCTCCTAATTCTTATCTCACAGAAGGTAAACAGTAATGTGTCTTTTAGACCAAACCACTACACAGGGTTAGTGGAGAAGGAGGAGCATGAGGTGCTCCAGGCACCAGAGAAGAGACTCCCCTGCAGACCGTGGTGCAGACCATGGTGAAGCAGCTGTGTCCATGCAGCCCATGGAGATCCATGGGGATCCAGAGATCCACCTGCAGCCCACGCAGGAGCCGCACAGCAGAGCAGGTAGATGCCTGAGAGGAGGCTGTGACCCCATGGGAGGCTCATGCTGGAACAGGCTCCTGGTAGGGACCTGTAGATCCATGGAGAGAGGAGCTCATGCTGGAGCAGGTTTCCTGGTAGGACTTGTGACCCTGTGGGGGAGGCCCACATTGGAGCATCCTGTCCTTGAAGGACTATTAGGCCATAAGTTGGACTCTATTATCTCAAATATCTTTCCTATCTACTTAATTCTGGGAATTCTGTGGAAGAATGATCCACATTGCAGTGGTTTGTGGTCCCATGCTGAAGCAGGGAAAGGAGTCATCTCCTTAAGCAGCAGCAGAAATAACATGTGAAGAACTGACCATAACCCCCATTCCCTCTCTCCCTGCACTGCTGGGGGAGGAGGTAGAGCTGGGAAGGAGAGAGAGGTGGAGGGAAACTGTTTTTAACATCTGTTTTTACTTCTCATTATCCTGCTCTGATTTTGTTAGTAATAAATTCAGTTAATATCTCTAATTCTAGCCTGTTTCCCCTGTGGTGATGTTTGGTGAGTGATCTTTCCCCGTTCTTATTTCAACTCATGAAACCTTTGTTATATTTTCTCTCCCCTGTCCAGCTGGGGAAGGCAGTGAGAGAGAGGCATTGGTGAGTGCCTGACATATAGCCAGGGTCAACCCATCACAGTATAAAATATGTATTTTATATATAACTTCACAAATATAAAGTAAAATTATAAAATACTATTTTCTTAAGGTGTTCCTAAAGGCTTTGTTGATTAAGAAACTGAAAGTAAGAGGGATCAAATTTTGGTACAATATACAGCTATATGTCATTCATAAAAGATTTATGAGTCCACTTGTGAGTGAAATTGAACATCTCAGCTTCATTTACATTTGAGTTATTTCCTGAAACAAGTTGTCTGAGGAGTTTCTCTTTACAAATCAGGAAATCTGAAAATATAAGTGTTCTTATATTTTGCTACTGAATTAAGTGTGCAGAATTCAAGAGGCAGCTTTCCAGAACTCTGAGTTCCAGTGATATGAAATCAACTTACATACAAGCAGTAACACACACTAAAAACTTATATGTGCCTGTAAAACTGAGATAATCCAGCACAAAGAACCAGCACACTAGCTCACACTATCAAGTGTTTAAAATCACAGAATTAAAGAATGGTAAAGGTCAGAAGAGACTACTGGAGGTCATTTAGTTCAACCTCTCTGCTCAAGCAGGCTCCTGTGGAGAACATGACTTAAGATTGTGTCCAGATGGTTCTTGAGATCTCCAGTGAGGGACCCTCCATAGCCTCTCTGGGCAACCTGCTCCAGTGTTCAGTCACCAACACTGTAAAGAAGTTCTTCCTCACACTCAGGTGGAACTTTCTGTGCATCAGTTTCTGCCCGTTGCCTCTTGTCTTATCACTTGGCACCACTGAGAAAAGCCTGATCCATCCTCTTGACATCCTCCCTTCTGTTACTTGTGTAGAGTAATAAGATCGCCTCTCAGCTGTCTCTTCTCCAGGCTAAACACGGTCAGTGCCCTCAGGCTTTCCTCATAAGTGAGGTGCTCTGGTCCCCTAATCATCATCATCATAGCCCTGTCTGGACTTGCTCCACGTCTCTCTTGTACTGAGGAGCCCAGAACTGGACACATGTATTATATGCAGATCTCTCTACACAGTATTTCTTGCTTACAGCAGCTATGCCACTAGCAAGACAAGAACAGTCTTTTGGTGTATTTGTTTATTCATGATTTTTTGGGGTTGAGGTTTTGAAAACAAGATAGTCATTGCAAACCCAAACAAAAATGTTTAGGATTATCACATGGGAAAATGCAAATTATTTTCACAAAAATATTTTTATGGCTTAATGCTATGCAATGGCTAAATTGTGCTTTTACTAAATTTGTACCTACACAGTACACTTCAGATCTCAAAAGTTTTTCAAAGAAGAAGCACTTCAATTCCTCATTAAAACAAACAATTTGCTTAGAACCGTACTATCATTCTGACATGTTCTTTCACTGTAATTTTTTTACTCTTTAGGGTAATAACTGTATTCTAATGCTCAGACTCTGCTTTCCAGAGGTTATGTTGTTGCTTAGAATAGTTATGTATTTCTTCAGGAACTGGCAGACATGAAAATTATTTACATTCTTTAGATTCTTCTTTACGTTCTTTAGAGAAGATATTCTATGAAACAATGCCACCTACTTCTTTAATTGTATGATACTTTAACTTCAGCATAAATAGCCAGTTTCTGTTGATTATTTTAATAAAGTATGTGAAACAGGGGAGGGACAATTCCAATACATTTCTTTTTATAAGTTTCTTTATTTTCTCTAAGAAGAAAATCTATAAAGTAGGGCTGAACCTATAAAGCAGAGCTGAATGAACCAATTAAAGTTGCTAATTAAAGCACTTCACCTTTGTCAATGATAAAAATATAATAGGAAGAATAATAGTAATTTAACAATATTTAATTAAAGTCCATATTTTGTCTCTTGCAGAAAAAGTACCAGAGTACAGGCTGGAAAGTATGTCCATTTGGTGAAGTTCACAGACATAGTTCATTTACCAAACTAGCTTTATTTGCACATCCTTTGACACACACTCCTTCAGTAATTTATTATTGCATAGCTCTCTTTATTTATAAATATATATGTATGTATGTATATACATCTGCATACATAGTTATTTGTTAAAAGTCTTTGGTGTACAATCTTAATAAAACCCCTCTTGTTTTTCTGCTTAAATGTGAAAGATCTTTATAATCAGCCCCATAATGGGTAGAGGTCAGAAGAAGTCAACTGTGCACAACACAAATCCCTTTGCTTGGAGCAGCCGCAAGAGGTGCAGGGCTTCACCTTTAGATAGCATCCTTTCCCACCTGCTTTTCAGAGTGCCCTCCACACGTTTCTCCCAGCTGTATGGGGTGACATCTGCCTTGGTGCCCTCTGGCCTCAGGTGTCTGACACATTGCTTCAGATAATATCAGTGGGGACAACATCTGGCCTCTTACCTTTCTGGGATTATAGCTCAGAGCACTCTCCAACCTTTCAGATGCCTTTTGTTGATGGATTATTTCTATGTTTTAGGTGATTGCAAGTTTGAACACCTGCCAAGTGGAGGGAATGAGTCAAAGATTTTTCTAGCTTAAAGTGCAAATGCTATGACATCTCTCATCTTCAAACAAAATTGTAATAAAGCTGTTGTGTGGTAAAGTTGTATATCCCTTTTTTTTTCACTTTGAGGGACATGGAGGCGCATACAAAATGTTTTGACCGACTCAGGAAAGCACAAACCCCCGCCCCCCCAAAATTTACAAGATTTGTTACAAGAGCCTTGTACTCATCTTTGCCTCTTTACCTTGTGCCTTTGCCTTTGCATATGTCTGGAGCATGCCTGGGCAGCAATTTGCCTACTGGATGGTTTTCTTAGTCATTTAGTTGCAGAAGAATATACAATATTTGGTTATACTTTATCTTGTTTAAGATGTTTTCAATTTTTGCCATGGATCAGGAATGAAATGGAAAAAGCAAGAATTAGGAAATAATATAACTTCTAGCTTCGGTGGTAACAGAAAAAGACATGTATGGAAATTCTTTGGACCTTATTATTGTAGTGGGGCCACAAAGTGTGGGAAAATTTATTGTAGACTATAAATTAGGATTTCTCATTTAGGCATGGGAGATTACATTTTCTTCTTCGTTCAGGTAGCTTGAAGTAAGTACAGGTATTTTTTCTATGTGATTCTAATCAGTCTTGAACCACAAAAAAAAAAAAAGTATATATACCCCCACTGACTTCTTAGAATTATAAAAAACATTATCTTTATTTGTGGACACCTGGAGACTAATGTTGGACATCACCATTTCTGAGCCTCCAATCTAAGATACCTTTTATACTGTCTTATTAATGGAAATGTAGCAGTTTGGATAAGTCAGACATAAAAAGGTCTTATATTGATCAAGTATAAGGACTACTTATCTACATTGACTTCTTATGTCATTACTAAGACTAAACTTATAAATGCAAGTCATGATCCAGACTGAGGGTAATAGTGTGATAGGGAGAAAAAGAGATCCTTCAGCTCCAGAAACATTTATGAATGAAGAGATTTTTTGGCAGAACAGATAAGGACTGCTAATAGGTATTATTTCCTATGGTATGATGGAGTATTGCTATAATAATGTGATTCAGTGTTTTTGAGAATGTGTAAGGGACAAGTAACTAAATTTGAATTAATCCTCAAATAAACCCAATGTCTTTTCTAGATTTGTGTCATTTTGATGGTCTGAAAAGGTAAGCAGAGACTGGTAAAGAGGATGCTTGTAAACAAATTCTACAAACTTGATAGCTTAGTGTATCTTCTCTGAGTTTACCTAATAGATTAATAGTGTAGAAATGTTTAAATTAATAATCAAGGATGACAAGTATTTGTTGGCATTCCCAGAAGCTGCAAAAATTCTCTAAATTACATTATATGATTAACAAATCTGATTTGTTGAGGTTTTGTGCTTTTCAGCATCTTTTGTGACAAGAAAAGAACATAGGATGGCTGCATTTTGGAGGATGTTTTTGGATAGTCATAATATTACAAACATTGATGCCTGGAGCTACTGCAGTCTTCTTACACTTGGGTGCAACAGCTTTGCCAGTGAAAAATACTGAAAAGCTTGAAGATAATATCTAAATTACACATATACCTATAAGCAATTACATTGTCCCAGCTCCAAGTTGTATAGCTTATAGTCTTCCATAATTCTGGAACCTGATATGGTGACCACTTAGACATGTGTTTGGAAGCCGTTATTTGATCTTATTGAAAAAAAATACCAAGAAAGTGATGAAGTCTTTCAAGTCAGCCTCAGAGACTTTCTTAGGGTTTATTTTCTTTTGGTTTTATTTCTCTGTAGAAAAGAAACTTTCCATTGAGTTCTTTTTTAATTGTTATTTGCAGAACTTTTTGTCATTATTTTTATGAATCTCAACTAGCTTTTGGCTGTTTTTTTTTCTTTTTTTGATTCAGAGGTAATAATCCAATCTTTTTTTATTTTGAAAGTAATAGTGAATATAAGTTATTTACTTTTTCTCCCATTTTCACTAACAGAAACAAAAGTGCTGTGGAAAAATAATTTGTTCAAACCAGTCTGCTCTATCATTTATAAAAGTCAATAAAATTAGTTCCCTTTGGATTCAGATCAGGTTTTTGTGGTACAGATTCCAGTTTAATAATCCTAGCATCTTTCAAAAGTCCCTTATGACTTAAACTATCTACAGCTTATTATTAGTCTATTCTTTTTCTGTTGACATCTCCTATACCAAAACATGTATCTTCCATTAGTGTTAATATCCAAAGCACAAACTGGGTAAATCTGAGAATGTATTTATCCAATTAAAATTAAACATCATGGTAACACTTTCATTGCAGACTAGAAAGTTCTGAAAAGCAAGAATCTATTTCACATACCTGAGTACCATATCCAGATACCTTTTCTTCCAGATGAAACATGAAAGACAGGATTCAGAAGTATCTTCACTTTCCATGCAAGAATATATTGGCTTACATGAACACTCTATAAACATGAACACCAGCTGCAGCTGGTCAAACTGGTACCTGTTGCTGCCTGTTCCGAGCTTCCCCTCCCCCCTCCCAAAGACATGTGCTCAGAGGTCCTTTGTTCCAAGCGCGGCCAAAGCCAAATGTAACTCAGACTCTTTAGCAGTGTCTCACTGGCCGCTCACCCCGGGTCCGCCCCCAGTCCTCCCCTTTCCCCTTCTCCTAATAGAAGATGGTCGAGGAGAGGCCACGCCTTCTCACTCAGCTCAGCGGCTTTCCTGTGAACATCTCTGGTTGTCTGTCTCATTTGAAAGCTTCTAACTGCAGGGAATTGAGCGAGCAGGGAGCTGTATTTCTCCCTCTTTGCTTCTGCTGATGGTATTTGCTCTGCAGCTGATTCAGGTACCGATTTTAGAGCTACCAAAGTGCTAGATCGCCCTTGCTACCTCTCAAGGCTGCTCGGAGCTTTCTAAGGCATTGAAATACAAGCGCTAGCCGGTATAAAGCTGAAAAGATACCTTCCACAGGTACCAGCCTTGAGAATAGATTTTCAAAGGACATAGTTTTTTGTTTTTCATTATTGTCAATGTTCTCTTACATTTTTCCTCCAGATAGAAGGTAATTGTATCAGTAATGAAGCAATTTCTGTTGTTTCCTAATATCTGATTCTTGATTGCAAATCTCCTATTTGTAATTCATAAACACAAAGAAATCCTTCTGCCTAGGTTTTTTTGGGCCTTCTGTAATTCTACGATTACAGAAATTCTTTTTATAAATGTTGAACCACAGTTAACAACAATGTCATCTCTTTGGTATGTGTTTATCAGTTTAATATATTTGCTCATACCAATCGTACCTATTGGGGATAACAAGCATCTTTTGTGAAGACATTGTATAGAAGATTTTTGTGACAAGAGCCCAAAACCTTGAGATGGAGCTACTTCAATTTTTCTTTGAAGCAAGAACATAAACACATAACAAAGTTTTCAGTCTCCAGACTATATTTCATTAGAGTAACAAAGTAATATTGCATTGGATGAGGAAAATCGTGACACAGAATTTAAGTCTTCAGGGCGAGTCAAAGCAAATGCATGCCTGAGAACAAAACCACCTTTTGTCTTCACTCTCACTGGATAGAGTAAAAAGAAAAAGAGATTGACCTTTCTCTATTCTGCCTTCACAGCTCTCTATAGCTCTTGAATCATCGCCCTGTGGACAGCAGAAAAGTTTCCTTTTGACATGCATCTCTGGGACTTCATTGAGTTTGCTCTCTTCTGCAGGCAGATTTTTAGAAGCTTCCTGCATTTCTTCGTTATTGCACTGCAATATGGACTTGCTTGGTCTCTGACCTTGTACATTCACTTCAAACTTTGTGAGGTTCTCCAATCTGAGTATGTTGGTTAATCTGGAAGAATGAAATAATTCTTTCTTCCAGATAGTTCAGTTTGTGTTATGTGCAAAGTTAGTAACATCTATAGGTTCTTGTTTACCGAAACACCTTGAGATACGCACAGTTTAACAGAAGTAGAGTGCTCAGAAACTTCAGGATTAGAAAACCAGAGCTATTGTTTGTTAGACTGTGCAATTGCATGACACAGTAACATAGCACACTAAGCTTTTACATTAAATTATTATTGCCCAACTGCTACTGCAGCAACAAGTCTTAAAAAACTTTCAGTAAAAACAATAAAACCAGAAGAATAGAAATGGAGGTCTTTGTGAAGCTTGAAACCTTAAACTTACTAGACTGTTAATTGAAAAAAATCTCATTACTTCTAATGTGTAACAGAGGGAATGTAGGTTTAAAAACAATCTTCAGTGTGCAGGCTCACTTGATCAAGTCATCACAGAATTTGGTACCAGTTCATCTGTGTGCCAAGTAAACAGTGAAGAAAAAAAGCAATCTCATAATATTAAAACATTAACTACAAGTTTCATATACCTCTAAGCATGACCACTATTTAACCAGTAGCTCTGCCTTTATCTATTGCTAAACATTTTCTCTTTACTCATGTCTCCAGAATCTGGTGACCTAGAAGATACTAGATTTTTTTTTAACTTTTACAGATAATTTGCAGCCTCAAACCTTGTATATTTCAAAGGACAGCTTTAAACTACAGACTCTGACATTTTTAGGGGTTTGAAGTACAACACTCCACACGGCATTTTGAAAAACAGATAGCAAATCCACCATAGACAGACTACAGACTCAGCAGCTGCTGTGCCGAAGTAATTTTTTTACAGAAGTGGAGACCTGAGTTCCTTCTCATAGGATAAAGGATGACAGCAGTTCACAGAAGAGACCACGTGTTTCACAGTTTTTCTGGAGATTTTCACTCATCACTCCATCAATCATAATCTAAAAAGTAGGTACTCTCTCACTCTTGCTTTAGCAATACATGCCAGGTGAAATTAAAGCAATCCAAATCACATTGCAAGAGATCACACCAGAGCATAAATGGATAGGCAGGTGCAGGTTCTGGAGGTTTTAACTGTGTCATCCTGCTGTGCTGTGAAGGTCAGGGTAGCCCAACATGGGCTGAGGAAAACACTTAACTGCGCTTGTTATTCAAGAAGGATTTAACTGAATATATTCCTTACATGAAATGGACAACTAAAAGCAAGTCTTGAAAGCAAAATTGGATCCAGTGCCCTGGAGATAACTTCTAAAACAAAGTGATTATTTTAGGTTGCATTTAGGGTTTTAGAGACATAAGGTACCAACAATTTCCTGTCCTCATTGCTCCTGAGACTGCAAGTATTTGAAACCATGTGTAACTCAGCATGTTGAGAACAGCTCAGCTGATGTCAGCAGGGCTTCCTTGCAGTGTATGGAGACATCAGGTGCATAAGCCTTTGCAGGGTCAAAATGTGATGGTGTCTCAGCTGTAAATGCTCTCTCTACAACCCTAAAGAGAGCTAATCAGTGGCCTGAGTGCCAAAAAGTATTACCAAAATAGTGTTGGGCAATAAATGGTGATATTTGTATACAAAAAGTTCTAAAGAAAAACAGTGGTAAAATAGGACACTTTAAGCCAGTCAGTTGGGTTTCTTCAGTTTACTTGAAATGGATATGCTCAGGGAATTTCAGGATTACTAAAAAAGTAGTATTAATACTGGAAAACTACACTACTTTTAACTGCACAATTCAACATTTATATTTCATCAGCATTCATGATCTCAGATGAGGCTGAAAGTTTTTTGGATGGGTTTTTTTCTCATGCAATTGTGACATATTCAGAAATTTAAGCACATACTTATTTAAGGCAGCTGTCTACATAGGATACTCTAAAAATTGCAAGGAGAAAGAAAAAAAATATCAAATTGATATGACTTTTTTCCCCCTAATTCTAGTATATTTATTTTTTCTCTTTAGTTCCTTTTTTCCCTCTGGCTACAGCTATTTTTACTTTAAGCTTTAACTTTTCAGTCCAAAATAACTCATAATGCTACAATTTCAGGTCATGTCACAAAACTATTTTGGATACCTATATCAGTAAGTATCAGTAAAATATTTTCTCTTTGCTTTTTCTTTATTGGGGAAAGAGCGTGCAGTTAGAAATTTATATCCTGAACTGTATAACAAGTGCATTTCATTTAAAATTCTGACTGCATCATTGAAAAATATTTCTGAAGAGAAAAACAGTACAGCAATTTTTTTAATTTATCAACTATGAGACAAGAAATAAATCTGTCAGTTTATTTCTTTTCCACTTATTATCCTTCCACTGTTACAACAGGGTAATGTATTTCCTGACTTGAAATTAGTTCCTGTCCACAACTGACTGCTGTGCACTCTTCAACACTGTGAACCAATTTTAAAATAGAGCAGGCCAAATACAGAATGGCAAGCTCCTCGAGTGACCTAAATGCATCACAGCTCTTTTGTTTCTCTTCCTCCACTGATTTTTGCAATCAAAAATTTGGAAATTTCCTGACCCATAGAAATGCATTTGTTTGAGCAGTCTCTGACTGTTGGCCTTCACACAGAAGGAAGAGGAATGAACATAGAAGAATTTCAAGGCCAAAAAAATCAAAGATTTTTCCTGGTTTGTTTTGTTTTGTTTTGTTTTTTTCCATGGCAGTACAAAGGTATTTTAGCCACTCTTGTGAGCTTACCTGTTTACTTTGATGAGAATATTGGAACTGCTCTAAGTTGTGGATCCTTGATTAGTTAAATCAGATGCAGCATACACTGCATTCCTTTCAAACTGGGACATAAGTCATTTTATTTACCACAATTGAGGTTCTGACCTTGTATATTTATAGATTCTTTCTGGTTTACGTCAGTAAGAGCTGTAACTTCTGTGGCTAAGAATCTGCATTGCAAATATATCTGAGTGTGCATGCGCACCTACGTACGTATTCCCTTACTAATGAGGAAACACTATCTCATATATAAGTCTACTTTGGGATGTACTTTTTGTCCCATCAATGTACAAGACTGATACAATAAGACAAATTATTTTTTGCTCTACATGTGTATACTATGGAAGTATTACTTGTGATCAAACTCAATGGATGCAAAATAATTGTTTGAACTAGGCTTATAGGAAAATTAGGTTTTAGCACATACTTTTGCATTGAAACAGCACTGTTTTTATTATACATGGACCTATTATTGTAAGGGCTACATATTCTGAATTAGAATTTTAAATTCTGATTGTATTTTTCTAATTGTTTCAAGGTAAATTCAGTCCCAAGTGCAGTAGTTTTTGCACATTAAAAAAATACAGCAGTGTCTGTGGTTGTGTTAAGCTTTTTCCCAAATATTTTACCACATTTGATAACATTAAATGTTTATTCCTAAATTTATTAGTGTATATACAAGTACTGTAATAACTTTATTTTCAGCAACAAAAGACAAATGTAAAGTAATGCTACATTCTTGCTGAGCTTTCTTTCTTTGTACTTACAGATACTGAATAAAGTCTTCCTGCTGAAGTATTAAACTGTGCAATATTACTATGTATGAATGGCATTACCAGATGAACACGAAATGCATGAATTACGAAGCTGTGGATACAAAAACCCTCTTCAAAAAAACAATCCGTTTTTTAGGTTGCATCTCAGAAACTCTGATATCAAGCTAAGTATTTTCTTATTGTTATCACAATAACATATACACTTAGGAAACTGTTCCAATTAGAGTAATTCCTTCCAAAATGCAGTGTCTTTTGTGATGGAAATATCCATGACCAACAAAGAACATTTTCCTTAAGATTAAACCATACATACAGTTAAACAAAATTTGTAGGTCTTTTGATAATTGCACCATCTGGTGACTGGCAAGAGATTTCATTTGCCATTCATTTACTAATCCATCCAAGAGAAAGGAGTTACTTTTGCTTACTCTTTCTGTCTACATTGCATAAATGGCTAAAGGCCACAGTTAGTGTTATTATGCTAATTGTACTTCTCATGTTATGCTAAACATCCTTAGAAAAAGAAGTCTTAAAAATTTGGTCAGAAAAGAGTTAAGGACAAACACAAAAAATGACCTAACACTTTTAATTATTATTGAAATTTTTTGTAAATAAAATGTTTTCTTTTGTTATGCATGAGTTATTCAGTTTAAATAAGCAATACCTGAGCTTTAACCTCAATGTCAGATCACATAATATCTGAGTTCCTTTGCTCTATATGTACTGTTAGTGTAAGTCAGAGTCAGCTGTACTGGGAGATGTACATGCTGTGTTGAGGCTCAGCTTTTGCCTGGAGGGGTTTCCCATTTTAGTATTCAAAAGACTTGTACAGATACAGTGGGAAAGAAATTCCAGTTTGCATGTGTGAAACACACAGAGTAAGAATTTTCTTTGTTGTGCCGGAAGCAGTCTGGCATAAAGAGAGTATTCCCCATAAAACTCATCCAATACGATAATCACAAAATAGACCTTGGAGTTTACTTTCTCTTGGACTTCTTTCAGAGACAGTCAGGGCTCTCTACCCTCACTGTCTTGGTATGCTGAGGAAAAATCCTCTAGCCTCCTGCACTCAATAAGATACTACAGAGAAGCTCCAAATAGATATTCCTGACTTCTAGCCAGCCACTTCCAAATTATTGTTTGGATAGAGGACAGAGTCTTCTGAGCCAAATCATACAGTTTTAGAGGTTCATCCACCACTATTTCTTGTTAATTTTTGCTTAACAGCAATCAGAAAATAGGTTGGGGTTTTTTTTTCTGAAAAATACCTGTGATAAGAGAGACAATCTTGAAAAAACCTGTCTAGATAGTAAAACAACTGATATGAATTTATTGTGGTCTGAACCTCTATGCACAGAATAACAAGTGTAGAATGAATAATAGCAGAACTGGGACCATTCATTTTAGATAATTTGAATGCAAGTGGGTTGGACTTATTCAGTCATGTGCAAAGTTATTCTCATAACTGGCAGTCCATTTAGTGATGGTGTCTCAGCTGTAAATGCATTTACTAGCATACAAACTAGAGATGTCTCTCCTGTGTGAAATTTTCAGCCAAGAAATTAAATGCTTGCTTATGGATGATAGGTTTTTTTCCCTGCTGTTTGCAATCTGGCTATGTACAGGAACAGACACAGCTGAAGACACCAAACAGCTTACACTGAAATATAAATCAGTTAAACAAAATGATGAACACATTCCAGAGCTATGACAGATGACTCTATTGTTGGTGATACTGTAAGCAAGAATACGATGATATGTGGCCCCTGTAGTGACATCTCTAACACCAAGTGAAACAGTGCTAGGGAGTGCTTGCTGGCATTGAGCCCAACTGGTGCAAAAAGGCTGGAATCTGAATCACCCCTGAGTCATCAAACCCTCCTAGAACCGCAAAAAAGAGTCTGACCTGACCAGGATGGGTCTCAAATGCCATAATGGTGTCAAGGAATTGCTTGAGAGACTGACGGTTGACCCAGGCTGAGTACCTCTCAGGATTCTACCAACTGAAAAATACATGCAATTATGACATTATGACACTTGGAACATTTCCTATCACGGCTTAATTTACTAGGGCAGATAAAGCCTGCTTGCCTGCTTTTTTTTTTTTTTTTTTTGGTCTGGAATTTTAAGCAACCCTTTGGCAAGGGACTGAAATCTGCTTCAGATATTCACATCAGAAATTAAGTGTCAGGCAATTATGAGTCCATTTGGAGCATTTTTCGTGAATGGTATTGCCCACACTAACTTTCATAATTGAGCATTTGTATTACAGGAAGGCTCTGATGGCCCAGGAAGGTGAAGGCTTTGTTTTCCTCAGAGCTGAGCAAATATAATCAGAGACAGTTTCTCTGTTGACGATGTTGCAGTTTTATTATATAAGGTGAAAGCCATCATGTTTAACCTGAGAAGGTGTGATAATGGTTATCATTTACTGTAGGAAATTCTGAACTTACAGGACCCAAATCCTGGGTGCACTGTCTCAGCAATTTAGGATCCAACTGTTATTTTTCAAAAATAAGAAAATAAAAATTCATCTGGTAATGAAATTCCTATTGGAAACGTATTAACGAGAATCATAAATGCACGAGGTTGTTAGGTGTGCTAGATCTAATACAAGCTGCTGTAATGTCAACAAAACATTTTATAAACAAAAAAAAAAAAAAAAGAAAAGAAGGATAAGTATTTTCCACCTATCCTGTAGGTAACACTTATTTTCACGAAAAGCTTTTCTAAGATTTGGATTTCTATTATAATAGTATGAATGTCACAGGAAAGACAGTCCTCAAGAATGACATCTTTACTTTTCCCACTTGTCATTGAATATGCTGCAGATGGAAGGACAGGGATTTGAGATTTGTGTATTTTCTCAAGGAGGACTTCCACATTCAGAGTCATAAAGGAATAAACCTTCTTACACAATGTGAGGTTATAATTGCATTTTTAAACCCTCATCAAGCAGGAAAAGTAAATGATATCTTTGCTGGCACTGGCTTTGAGCATGTTATTGTCTGCCTGTGTAATATGGAGAAGAGACTGTTAAAGTTTTTTGTAGTAGTTTAGTGTCTGATCTCTTTCCCCCTACTTTTATTTACAGGCCAAGTGAGGGGCAGACTGTCCAACAAAGGAGAACTTATGATATAAGTTAGATATAAGTAGACCACTTCTTCACAGGCATAAGCCACCCTGTGTAATTTGGTATTACTGAAATAGGCAGGGATGCCTTCATCCTCAGGACATACAGGCTGCCTTTTTTGAGCCACATGCTGACAGTGCTCCCATGTAGGCTCCACTGCTTTATGCACGGCGGCTGCCAGCAGCTGCACCAGCTTTTATGCACTTTCATCTGTCTTTGGCAGGAATATGCCAAGGATATACGAACCACTGGGAGTGTAAATAAAGATCATTTTTGTCTCATAACAGATGCTTCATGGAACAATAAAAAGGAGAGATGTTGCCAGTTATAAACAGAAAACTTCAGGTGTGACAGTTTAGACAACACCGTTTCCTGGCATTTATCTCTACAGTTTCGACTGCAGAGATAAATAAAATTTAAAATATATATATATAGAAATAAAAAGGAATGTAAGGTTGTAAAAAAATTAATTTACTAGATTGAAAGGTCACAATTTTAAATAAGCCATGAGATTACACAGTATTTTGTTTGAGAAGCAGATACAAAGTTTTATAAATTCAAGCTGAGATGCCATAATGGAAATTTATTAAAGGATTCAGTCATAACAACAAACAGAAAAAAACAATAGCATAGTATCTGGTCAAGGAAGGAAAAGTAGTAGTCTATTAATTCTCTAAATCGCTGAATGATGTAGAACTAATATAACATTCTGGTTATCAATCATTGGAGGGACTTGATATGAAGTATATTCTCTTTGGTGAAGAGAAACCTAATCGAAACCTAATTTCACTATGCCTGACTTTGATACAATTTTCCTACCTGCTAAATGTTAAAACACTGATATCTTTTCCTACAGTAATGACTAGGAGAAAACCAGTCTGTCAGAAGTGGAAACAAACAAACACAAAGTGGTCTTGACCCTTTCTTCCATTTCAGGATCTGCTATATCAGAGTGCTCAAGTTTTCTACAGGAAACTTGAGAATCTTATTTCATCTTATTCCTTAGCCTTCTCCATTGCAAATAGAAAGTATCATTTTTCATAAATATTTGCAAAGTTTCTGCAGCTGTGTGGGATGAAAATATTACGCAGTAGTATCAAATATAAGATTAAAAAAGAGTGAAAATTATGTGTCAATACAGTATAGCTAGGTGTTGAATGACTCAACAAAGAATACACGACAACACATTAATAAAAAAAAAGAGATTTCCTTTGACAGTATTTGATGTTTGTATAATGTGACAAAAGAAGCTAGTACTGTTTAAAAAAACTCTTGCTAAATTAGACTGCTCTATTCCCACACAGCAATTTCCAGAAGGTTTTTGTCCTCAAAAGGATTATGAAGTATTTTAAAAATATTTGGCAATTGGTTTTGTTTCCCATCCGATGGGTGATAATTTGGATTCCCCAAAGGAGAAAAAAACCCAATGAGGGGAAGAAACCTTCTACACTGTTGTTAGTGTACGCATTTTCATATGTCACCCTGTATGATACAAAGTAAGGAAAGGCACATCTGGATCTATATGAATCATTTTGATTCTATCAAATTCCTGGTTTAAAGATCTGTATGTGATACAGACTTCGACATACTGTGAAGCCGAACCGCATATTTGTGTGAAAGACAATTTATGAAATTAATGAAATCAAGAATGTAATGTGGGCTCACAAAAACTGCTAATAACGATTTGCTGTAATCATTATTTTTTGTAATTTTATTTTTCTTCTGATTTCATTGTTTTTAAAGATTTTTACACAGCTGTGGGTCCAAAATGTTACAAGGTGATATTGAAGGCAAATACTATTTCCAAGGAGTGAATATGAAATACTAAAAATGATCTCTCCTCATTTTGTTTCTTAGTAGCAAGTTAAACTACTTGATACCTTCCAAAACCTATGAAGATAAAGGCTGTTTTCAAGGTTTTACATAAGAAAAAAGTCACATTCACATGTCTAAAGGGCCCTGGATCTTCTTTGAGTCGAAGTATGCCTTTATATTTCTAAGACATATTTCTTTAGAGCAACTGATCTCAAAGTTCCTGAAGTAGTTAGAACGAAATGTCTCATGCTGTCAGACTGCTACAGCTTGGCAATAGAAATAAATGTTGCATATTCTTGCATGGCACTGTCACATGCTGAAATAATCTTTGAAGGACTGTTACAGGTAGTAAGAATCAAGCTGTTCTGATAAAGTTTTAAAATGAGCTGTCTCATAGTGCTTGAATTTGTACTTGCAGGTAGCTAGATGGCACAACTAATACTGTGTGAGAGTTGAAGGGAAGGGGACTTGTCTTTATGAAACCAAAGGGGTTATATATGTTGTATTTTAGGGGTTTTTTTCCCTTGTAAACTAGTGGTATAGTGATCTAAAAAACACCCCCAAAACCAAAACCAGACAAAACAAAACAACCCCCACCAATCCTCTGTCCGAAGCAAAACCAGGAAGTCTGGTCCATAAAACACTACTTTTTTCCGTATCATGTTTTTGCTAAAATTTAACAAATTAATGCTCCAATAGATTTTGTGATGACCAAACCTCCCTGTGCAAAGAAACTGATGAGTTAAACTGTGGTCTATAAAAACATGTAACTATGCATAATTTTGCCGACATTTCATCCCAGTTTTCTCTAGATGTAATGCATTTTCGCTTTGCTTTGCCTTTGAAAAGAGAAAAACAACAGCACATTCATCACTTTATTAAAAATAGACAGTTATAGGCATAACAGTTAATCACATTCCAGTGCTGCCTTAGCTGTTTTTGTTCAGTCAGTAATTAAGTAATTGCACATGTGATTAATAGACAAATCTATTTCTACAGTTGTCATTTTCTAAATATCACTACACTGCAATAGCCATCAGTTACCAGGTTCCTTCAACTTTTAAAAGAGTTACTTTTTCCATGTCCGTGATAGCAGTTAAAAATGCTGGTGTTCAGAGCCTTGTGGGTTTTACTTAGTGGCAGGAAAATTCAAAATTACCATTACTAATTAATGCTGCAATTAGGTTTATTTTGTGTAATTAAATAAAAGGTTAAGTTCTGAAAACAAACACAAAATTTTTAGAATTTTTTTCATTTGCAAGAATAAAGCTTTCAAACTTCTTATTGAAATCAAATATATGTTAATCAAACTAAAAATGCCCTTTTGATTTATTAAATTGATAAACAATTTCTTCTTATAGTACAAACACTGTTAAACTATCTTTCATGTAAAGAGTTGTATACTGAAAGAATTATAATTACATGATAGTCTGTGGTGGAAGTTGCTAGAACTACTTTTCCCATGATACAATGATACTGCAGTTCCGCTCGCAGCCGGCAGGGGCGCTGGCGGCTCCCGGTGAGCAGGGCAGGTGCGATGGTTCCCCCGCGGCTGCAGGGGGCGCTCCGGAGCGAGCTCGGGGAGCACGCGGCAATGGCGGCCTGGCCAAGCCAGGAAGGGATGGAAGAAAAGGTTCACAAAACTCCTGGGCAGCCGATCCCGGTGCCCCAGCAGGGCCCACGGGAGCAACAGGCTGGAATGGCAGGAATGAGCACCAAATCCCAGGTGGTAGATGAGATGTATTGAACTCCGGAGCTGCAGCGGGAACCCCAGGATGTCTCGGCAGGCAGGGAGTGAGGAGCTGCAGTGTAGCGAAGGCTTGGGGCAGTGGCAAAAAAGCAGCGGGGGCGGGGCAGCAGCAGCCCGGCTCCCAGGGTAGGGAAACCCGGCTCCATATCCTGGGGTTTTTCCCCTGAGGCATTGGAGCAGACGGTAAAACGTCCCTCTTTTAGTGAGGTAGGGTGTTAAATAGGGTCCCAGTGCAACGACTGCTCCAGCAAGCAGAGCTCCACTCACGGTAGAAGGAAGGCAGCAGAAGGCAGAACCCCGCAGTGGTGATGAGTCCTCCCCACAGCAACGCAGCCACTCTCCCCTCCGAACACCTAGAGCACAACAGAGCTAGGGGCTCCACCCAGGCCCTTTTTCCCAGCACGAACCTCATGGCATCTCTGCCCTACACAAGAAAACCCCAGGTAAGAGAGAGTAGCCAGCTGGACCCTTCCCCTGAACTGTAGCCAGGTCTTTTTTCTCTCTTAAGTATCCAGTTGTTATTGTCTCCTAGCAACATGTATGGGGAAAATTCCTTAAGAGAAAAAAAGCAAAAGGGGAACTCCTGAAACCTCAACAACATGTTAAGGTTGCAGCTGAGCCCTTGGAAGATGAAAATCCATCTTCCATGCAGTGGATGCTTTGAAATAACGCTAGATTTATTTAAAGTCAAATATTACATTAAGAAAACAATTGGACAACATTTATTCATGAAACTTAATTAATCTTGCCAAAAGGCAAGTGCTGGTGTTTAAGTCTACACTGATCTTTGGTTAACGAGGCCTTATTGATATGATATTCATTTAATACTGATATTAATATCTCATTTGAATTACTGTAGCAAAAGTTTGAGTTTTTAAGTTTGTAGTAAGAAAGGCTGTCATTATCTGCAATGTAGATTCCTTTCTATCTGATGTCTCTAAATCAATGTGGGAACATGTTTGGGTGAGCAAGACACTACTGTCTGGGAACATTAGCAGTATTATAAAAAAGCAATTTCTATATGCTTCTGCACATGAAAATGCAGGTAGGACAATTTTTGGTGGAATGGAAGATGTAGTTCAGCATATCTATAAATGGCCAGTAAAGAATGGTTAAAGAAAAGTATGAGAACAGCAAAGTCGGAGAAAATAAGAAAAAGAAAGTTGTGATCAATACAAAATTAAGGTACTTTTCAAAACTGAAGAACTGTCATTTCAGTAAAGAGAAAAGGAACATTTGATTTTAGAATGTCACTATATTTCACTCTGAATTTATGAAGTGTTTTAAAGTCACATGTTTGGGAAATTTTTGATATTAAAATAGCTTGGAAATTCATCTATTTTGCTTCCTTGTTCGGCTAGTACAGCCTGAAAGTTCCCAAGGTCACTTAGTTCCAGTAAATAATTGTACAGATGAAGACATCATCTGCTTCACACAATTACCTGTTATTTTATGTTATCTACGAAATCTCTCAATCTATGAAATTGTATTTGAAAAAGTTTTCTGAAAGAAAAAAGTTCAGTTGCTTTCATCTTTTACTCTGCCTTAAAGTTGCAAATGGAAAGGAATAAAAAACTTCAAGTGCAGCAGTGATTCATTCCACTACATGAAGGTGTTAATTTCCAGTGAGGTGTTAATTTCTAGGTTTCTTTAATTACAAGCTATAGGAGATTTGAAAGAGGAGTAGAAGGGTTTTGATGAGGTAAACATTACTGTCTCCACGTCTCCAAAATGGTGATTCCAGCTTGTGTGTTCCTCTGCGCAGTATTTGCTGCAAAGGGACAGCCTGGGGTAAAGGAAAAACATCCTGGCCCTTGTTAGTCTTGTGTTTATGATTACTCTTCATCAACATCAACACCACGTAGGAAACCATGCTTTTAATTGACCATGCATCCACTGTACACTGGTTGACTGCAACGTGCTGATTTTAGGCTTCTGAGTATTTCTAGCTGGCATGGTAGACTTTCAGTGATTACTAAAGACAAGCAAAGAACAGTTTACAGGACACATTACTGTGACCCACACCACTGCCTCGGTAGCTGCTCTTGGAAATAATACATGGTTTCAGAGGGAAAGAGGATCTTGAGGACTCTAAATATCACAGTTCTCTTGCAGTTTTCCATTATGGCATTTGAGCTGTCAAAGCTTTGCTCAAGGCTCAAAAACCTCAATTCAAGTACAAATAGTTCAAAGCTTACTAAATTCCAATTATGATAGCACACAACTGTAAACTTATTTAGCATGCATGATGCTAACACAGCTGCCTTAAAGGGAAGAACTGTGATAAATTCCTCTATGCACTGTCCAAAAAGAAAAATCACTTAGTGATTATTTTTCGTTCTGCTCAGGAGAAAAAAACCCAAACAACTGAGAACCATCACTGATCTCAAACCACAGCTGTTACATACTGTGATGGCTACAAATCCTTTTGGTTCAGGTCTTCCTTGGCCCAGCAAAAACATTTCTAAAACAAAAATTCTCAAATTACTGTTTAGATTAAAAATATTACAAAAAGAAGTGATATTATTTACATACATGACATAAAAATAGTAGTCAAATTACACAAAACCACATTATTTTGCACTCAGGCATTTCATCAACACAGAACTATCAAAGTCCTTTTGGAGTAGTTTGGTCTTCATCTGTGATCCCAGATTTTGTGAAGATAACACAAACAATGGTCTGCTGGTAGAGGAGATGACAGGATGAAAGATAGGTTTTATAATTTAATTAGATGAATCTTGAATGATGATTTAATAACTTCGAACTAGTTTGGATCGGCTTCGAACATCAAATTGATGAGGGCCAATAAGCATGACATATTCTTTTTTGATATTTGCCGATAGCCAGATAGGATCAAAACATGGCCTAGTATTTATGCCATTGAAGAGGAGGGATTGCCTGCTTCTAATTTGCATCTATATTTAATCCAAAGGCAGTCATATTTTACAGCTATTTCTTCTGTACAGTAATTGTGTCATCACTATTATTTGATATGTGATAATCCAAGCTTGAAGATTTTCAAAGACAATATTTGCTGGTCTCTGTACTCAGCATATGTACTTGTGCTCATGCTGCTGTGTCCAGAAAGTTCCACTTTTTCTTGCCTCATATCGGTGGAAATCACTTTCTGACCTAGAGGTTTTTTGAGGCTTTTTGGTTTGTCCTTGTTTTAGAGCAGTTTTGGAAAGACATGTCTGGCTCCTCCATTTCTTAACAGATGTGTATGCAACATCCAGCTGCATTTCATCTTGTCTGTACTAAGTGTTTCAAAGACAAATTTCTACATCCAATATGCAAGCCGGTGTACCTCAGAATTTCTCTCTTAGATAATATTTTGTAGGAAATGGTGTGCAGCAGCGATTTTTGTCTGAGTTTAATCTTAATGCTTGTAACATTTCCCATTAGAACATGAACTGTGCATTAAAAAAAAAAAAATAGCCTACTCTTAGGAATATGGAACATTTTTTGACATAGAAAAAAACCCAAATGGCAATAGTCAAGGTAAAATCAAAGCTGAATTTGGAATTGTTTGCAGGTAGTATTTATCATCAAAGTATTTGGGGTTATTTTTTCCTTGTGTTTTCCCCCCCTTCTATTTTTTTTAGTTATATTATTATTCATAATATAAATGTTGCTCATTGACTTTGTCATGCTCATGACCTTGTCACAGTTACAAGCAGAAAAAATCTGAAGTACAGGCCAGTTTTTGGTCTATTACAACAAGTATATCACAGTAACAATAAAACTCATAACCTGATGTCTGCCAATATGGAACTTCAAGCTTAGCAGCATTGATTCAATTCAAATGCTGACTCTCACTGCAAGACTCACCCAGCCCATCCTGGCAGATGGAAGCCAAATCCCCATGCTGGGGTACACCTTGGTGTGCACCTACACAGCATCATAAGGCCAGATAGGAATCAGCTCCCAACTCCCACCAGGAAACCAAACTCCCTCAGTACTCTGAGCTGAACCGATCAGATGGAAACAGACCCTGGGATCTCAAAACTTTCTTTTCTTTTTTTTGTCACATAAAATCTACCGGCAGCTGCTCACTCTTGAATTGATAACATTTTATTTTTCCCTGTCTATTCAAGCGGCTTGTTTACTGTATTGCCAGAATGGTATGAATGAGACAGCATAGAAGAAAACGGTCACATTAGAATCATTTAACATTATTATCAATGCATCATTCCTCCCCTGTTGATTGTAACCTTCCAGTTATTGAACTTTATTTAACGTGTTTAGCAATAAATTTTAGAATGTGAACAGTTTGCTGAGGTTATCATAAAAAGAACAGAAAATGTCCATTTTAAATTATTCCTAAGTGGGGAACAATGGCAATAAAAAATAAAGCTTGCAATATGTGTGTTTAATAACGTGTGCAGGGAGGTGTTACATCTTTCATGCCTCCACTGGATTTTTCTCAGTTCCCTTCAATTTTTTAAGCAAATGTGTAACAGATTAGGGCTGGTTCATTGTATGTGAGGTGAGGGAACAGTAAGGGAACTAAGGCAAGGAAAGGCAAGGCAAAGCAAAGCAAGATGAGGACGTTTCTTGACCAAAAGAAACAGCTAGAAAAAAAAACGAGAAAAAACATGTACATGATCTTCAGAACTGAACGAATTAAAGCAGTAAGACTTAATATTGTAGTGACTTTTTTTTTGAATAGTTATTAAGAATTTTAGAGACCTTATCATTATGTCTAATTACTGAGAAAGTGGTAAATGGGTTTGTGACTTTGCAAATTAAATTGTATTTACCTGTACCAGTTTCATATCTATCTCAAGACCTCATGCATTTTTTATTGAGTTTTTGACGAGGATTGTTTTGCTAGAATCCATTTATGTCCATGGAAGCAATCAAATTTGTTGATAGCATCATGTTATCTTCCAGTAATGAAGTTAGCTTGTGTCCATAAATCACTTTTGCTTATAGGTGACCTCTATACTAACAGCAGTAACCCTCAGGATACCAGACTTCACACCTTACTGGTTGTGCTGGTGAGGGAAGAACATATAAGGAAGATATATGTTCAGAAATAAACAGTTATGGTTGTCTGTATTAAAGTTTTGTCAACTGCAATTTGAATTTACAAGTTGCCAAATTTTCCAAATGGCAAGGCCTGACCCACTTCATATGTACGTCTGTTGCCTTCATGGGCCCCAGGTTAAAGCTGGGTTCAAAGTGTTACAGGGAATGGAGTTACATCAGGCCTGGGTCCTTCAGGGCTTGAATTTAGGGCCAGTACTTTTCGGTGTGTTCATAAATTATCTGGACACAGGAGTCAAATACACAGTGAGTGAGTTTGGTGATGGTATGAAACTAGGAGGAGCTGTGGACTCCTCTGGGGGTCAAGAGGCCTTACAGAAAGATCTGGGTAGACTAGAGAGCTGGATAATCACCAGTTGAAAGTCATGTATGGATGACATATGAAATTTAATGAGACCAAGTGCTGGATGTGCAGATGAAATAATCCTGATGATGCATGTAAACTGAGGAGGTGAGGTTAGAAAGCAGCCCTGCAGAAAGAGATCTAGGGATCAGTTTCAGTATCAGTCAGCAGTGCCCTGGCAGCTAGGAGACCCACTTGTGTCCTAGGGAGCCTCAGACACAGCATCGCCAGCCGGGCAAGGGATTGTCCCGCTCTGCTCTGCACTGGGGTGGCCTCACCTCGATTGCTGTTTTATAAGGAGGACAACTTTTAGAGTGTGTCCAGAGGAGGGAGATCAAGATGGTGAAAGGCAAGACTCAGGAGGAGCAGCTGAGGTCACTTGGCTTGTTCAGCTTGGAGAAGAGAAGGCTGAGGGGTGACCTCACTGCAGTCTTCACCTTCCGAAAGGGAGACAGCAGAGGGGGAAATGGTGATCTCTCTCTCTGGTGACGAGTGATAGGACCCAAGAAACAGGCACGAAGATATGTCAGGGGAAGTTCAGATCAGACATTTGGAAAAGGCTCTTCAGTGAAAGGGTGGGTGGTTGCTGGAACAGAATGCAAAGGGAAGTGGTCATGGCCCGAAACCTGTTAAAGTTCAAGGAGCTTCTGGATGGTCCTTTTAGTCATATGGATTATTTTCAGGTAGTCCTGTGAGCAGCAGGAAGTTGGAATCAATTATATCAACAGGCCCCTTGCAACTTCAGATATTCTGTGATTCTGTCATTCTAAAGTTGAAACCAAAATTACCCTGAAGACAACCAAATTACCTGACTCTTTTATTAACTTATGTACAAAAAACCCCTTGATATTATAAATGGTGAAAAGAAGGATGTTTTCTTGGCTTCTTTTGTCTTTAAGAAAATGTATAGGAGAGAAAGATGTAGATCCTCCTTTTTCCTAGAAATATGGGATTTATTTTCTTTCTCAATATTTGCATTACTAGTTCTGTTTCCCATGTAAGGATATTTTGTGGATTTTTCAGTGTGACATATAAATATTGATTCTGTTTCACATGCCTCTGTTTGGGAAAGGCAATAATTGCACAAATGCTTTTGCTAAAAGATTTTCTGCAAACTACTTGCTAATAACAATAATAACAACAAAAGTAGCAGCTAAAAGCCCTCTGAAAATAGAAAAGTTTCAAGTGGTTTTTGGACTGCTAGAGAAATATGTTTGTTTTCTTATCTGTTTTTGCAATTTTAAACCGCATTGCGAAATATTCATTAAAGGAATTTTGTGTTCACATATTCTTAAAAACTGATAAAAACTCTTTCTACTACTTGATTCTCTAGCTTTCTGTGATACCAACTAGAATGAATGCCCAATATTAAAAAGACATATATTTTAAAGATATTGCAAAATACCAACAATCTGCTTTGATGAAGCCTAACCTCTCTGAAGCTAAAAATTCTGCCATAGTGAGGACAATATTTTTCATATTTTGAATTCTGATTTTGCATTACCCTCTCAGAGCTTCTCTTGAAAAATATCATTAAATAAAAAAAAATGGTTTGAGATCTGGCTACACATTACACTTCAGCTTTTAAAAATGCTTTTCACAAAACATTCTTCAATTTACATAGTACAATTATCATTATTATTGGATATATATAAAATGTTAAAAATAGAAAAGAAGATAAAATAGTTTGAGTGGATCAAAACCAATTGGGTTTAAAATTATATTTCTGTCATGATATAGTCCATGTTTCTAATGAGCAACTTCATTGTAACAGTTTCCTTCACAAATGAATACTGAGAAACCTAATAACCTTTTCCCTTAAAATTAAAATATTCCATTTAATTCTTTAAGCTACTTGTAGCTTTAAGATGAGAGGTTCTTATTAACACCACAGCTTTCTTCCTTTTCTATAGCAAAACCAAGTTAATTTAGCAATGATAAATTCTAAGCAGAGATAGGACAGAGATGGATAAGTAAAAATAGATGATATAGATAGATGATATAGATTGTGCAGATAAATATAGATAATAGATATAGATAGATATATATAATAGATAACAGATTATTTCAGCTGGAAGGGACCTATCCACAATCATTCAGTCCAAATGCCTGGCCAGTTTAGGCCTGACCAAAATTTAATATGTCCTACATTTTGTATATACATATATATATCAGAACACCTCTTAAACACTTACAGGCTGGGAGCATGAATCACCACTCTAGTAAGCCTGTTCCATTGCTTGACCACCCTCGCAATAGAGAAATATTTCTTAATGTCAAGTCCAAACCTCCCCGATGCAGTTTTGATCCACTCCCTTGCATCCTGTCACTGTACTCGAGGGAGAAGAACTCAGTACCTCCCTCTCCATATACCCTCCTCAGAAAGCTGTAGAGAGCAATGAGGTCATCTCTCAGTGTCCTTTTCTCCAAACTAGACAAAACCAAAGACCTCATCTGCTCCTCTCAAGATGCTGTTAAGTCCTGTCACCAGTTTTGTTGCCCTTCATTGGACACACTGGAGCACCTTTATGTCCTTTATAGATTGTGCAGCCCAGCACTGCACACAGCTCACAAGGTGAGGTGGCACCAATGCTGAATACAGCAGGATCATCGCCTCTTTTGACAGTCTGGCTGCACTGTGTTTGATGCCCCCAAGATGCAGTTAGCCCTTTTGGCTCCCCCAGGCACACTGCTGGCTCACAGTGATCCTGCTGCCAACAGCACCACCAGATCCTGTTCTGCAGGGCTGATCTCCAGCTACTCCTCTCCCAGTTCATACTTGTGTCCAAATTACTCTGTCCTACATGCAGAATCCTGTGCCTGGACTTGTTAAATTCTGTGCCACTGATGATTGCCTAATGCTCCAATCGGTCTAGAGACCTCTGCAAAACCTGTTGTCTCTCAAAAGAGTCTGCAGCACCACCCAGAGTGGTATCATCAGCATAAAAGTTAACCGTGTACCAACTCCTGCATCAGAAATAATGGCTAAATAGCAGAGACTGAACATATATCTGCAAGTGTCACAACACCAATCAATAGAAAGGTAAAATACACCTACCAGAAAACCATGATGCCTCTTATGGGACGTGGTTCATATTGTGTATACTCTGCTGAGCTCAGTGTATGGCTTAAGAAATCCTTAAAATAAGCAGATGCCAAGCCATAATTGAATGTCAGGTTTTAATTCTTGTCTGTATTCCTTTTGCCCCAACTTGTTTAGCGGCATTTACTATAATGTGACTAAATTTTCTGAGACTCATTTTAATGTTATTGCTTAAATTTCATAAATATGAGCATTTCAGTGTTGTCTAGTCAAAAGAAATAATAATTCATGGCTGACCTCTAACGACCATAGTCTGTGTGACATAGTCTGGAAATGATGATTTCTCCAAATTTTGTAAAGTAGCAGAACTAAAGCATTAAGACTGCAAATATTCTTTATAATTTTTCCATTTTCTTTTCTCCAGTACATGTACTTATGCCTATCTACAAAACAAGAATTTTCTAAAGTTGGCAATTGCATGATTTTATATCAAAATACTAGTTCAGTAAATTGCAAATGAATTTTGAAACAGTAATGTCAAGTCAATGTTAAATTTGATACATTTTAATCCTATGATCATTACCATGAGAATCTCCAAAAGATGTCACTGGAATCAATGGAGTTCTTTTGATCACTGTCTCAGGACTCGTTTGTCTTTTTACCTCCCTCAGAATTTTTTGTTTTCATTCTTCAGTACAGAAATGTTACGTCTCCATCACACTGAATATCTCAGGAAGTCTTAGAAAGCCTTGAAATACGATGTTGTGGTTTCTTCCCAACAATACTCAGAAGTCTGATACTAGGTAGTTTTACCTTTATTTTTTATGATAAGAGTATTGATTACTCACCAAAGCATATTAATCTGAGTACTTCTCTTTTTGCTCTTAATATACTCCATTCAAAGTAAGTAATAAACCATCCATCTCTACTGCATTACCCTCTTGGAAGTATGTCTGAGGCATTTCCTTATTGTGTAAACTAGTAATCTGGAAAATTGCCATTCTTTTAGAAAAGAGCAATTAAAAAAAAAATATATAGGGATTACATGCTCTTATGGGTTCTTTTAAAATTATGGCTTTTAAAAAAAGTCTTAAAAGCATTTCCAGGAGTAAAGAATGAAAGGGGCAGTATGTGGAATGTTTTCAGTAAGGAAAAAAATTCCCCTAGTTTGATCATCCTAACTAGATACCAACAATTTCTGTCTTTACAGCTTCTCTTGGTAACTAATATAATTTCTTGGTCATTTAATTTCCATTCCTGTAACTGCCCCTTTTGAGATTATTATATAGAATGTAATTTTGATAGCTCTAATCCAGCGGCTTGTAAGGATAGTCAGAAACAGAAAAGGAATGGAATAAGGAACAAAAAGAGAAAAGCATATGTGAGAATATATGGCAGTATGAATGAGATTTGAATTCAAAGCTGGCTTTGATAATCTGCTGTGATCAAAACATTGCAACTGTATTACCCATGAAAACACCTACAAAAACTGAGAATAAAATAACTACACTGCAATGAGCTAACTGCTCCTGTGTGTAAACATGAATTGTTTTGCTTTCTCAGTAAGCCTTACTTCAGGCCAGGAAATCAGAACAAGCATAGTCACAATCAGGATATGTCATTATGGAAAAATAAAAATTAAATAGCTGTTCAGGTTCCTGTGAGTCCTACAGTATGACTGGACAAACCAAATGCTGGAAGAGATGAGTCTGATTTGCTTTTCTAAATTCTTTTCAATATCATATTATTATGACTCAACTCTCAGCACTGGACATATATGTGTTTGCTTGTTATTCTTGAGACTTTGTTGACTTAATGCAGATGGTAAGCTCTTTTACTAAAATGGGAAATGTTAATTTATTTAATTTAAAAACATCCAAAGAGATATTTCAGAAACACTTTGTCCACTATTTTTATTGTACTGCCTTTGTTGCACAATTTTCACGTATTACTCTTTATTATAGCAATTTAGTTCACTGTTGAAATGAAGTAAAATTATGATTAACCTATTTATTAAATGGAAAAATATATTTCCATATCCACAGGGTAAATAGAAAAATAACCCTGAACAGAAAAGGGCTTTGGATAAGTTGTTTTCATCTCAGCTTGGTATTTTACAAATTGGAGAAGTCTGCCACTATAAATGCTTAAGCAGAAATCACTAATGTATTTTGAGATGAGGATATAAGAGCTTCATATCATTTTAGGTAATGTCTTCAAATGAGTGTCTGACATAAAATGATGAGTCCTGAGTACTTTTAAATTACTATTAAAATTGTCTGAGGGCTAATCAAATGTGTTTTTTGCCAGGAATGCTATGCCATCCAAAGCAGGTAATCACTTCTTTTCCAAAGTGTGTTGATTCAATCATAAATATTTAATTCAGTCTTACTAAATGCACATATCACTTGAGCTTTTGTTATTTTTCCTTTATCACAGGCAATTACTTCCTCTCTCCTCTCCCTCATTGTTTTGGTTTTTGTTTCTTTGCTTTTTAGGGGTCGTTGGGGGTATTTTTTGCGGGGGGAGAAGGGAGTGAGGTATTTATTGATTTGGTTTGGCTTGGTTTGAGTTGTTTTGAATTTTTTTTTTACATAGTCTATGCACAGTTTAGGTAGTTATTTGCCCAGAGTAAATAAGTAAATATACCAATCATATTTGTGATAGAGTTCATAGAAATCTGTGAGAAATTATTGAAATCGAGTGGTCTCCTCTCAAGTTGATTTAACAACTTAACAAAACCCCCTTGAAGTCCCTTAAGCTTCTTTGAAAGTTCTAGGCATAAGAGCCAATATAATTTTTTTTAAATATAATAAAAAAACATTGGTTTCAGGTGGCAATAGCAGATCAGATTTCTCAAATCTTTCCAGAATGAGAATTGTAAGATAAAGTAAAAAAGTTTATTAATTTATTCTTCTTTAATTAATTCCTTTTATTTCTTTGAAGTGTCATCTTTTTTTCAACAGAAACTTTGAAATGGTACCAGATAAATATTCATTCAACGACAAAAATCAAGTAGTTTGAACTCTTTGAAAATCAATTGAAAAATATTATCATGCTAACCTGAGCAAAATATAAGCTTACGTTGATAAGGTCCAATAATTGTTATCATTATTTCTAAGTCAAGTGCAGGTTTCCTTTATCAAGAAAGTCTTACACTATGCACTTTGTCTGAGTGATTCAATGTAATTAAAGCCAGAATTAATTAATAGAATCATAGAATATCTGGGGTTGGGAGTGACCTTAAAGATCATCCAGTTCTCTGCTTGCCCCTTGCCATGGGCAGGGGCACCTTTCACTAGATGGGGTTGCTCAAAGTCTCCCCTTACCAGGCACTGAACACTTCCAGGGATGGGGCATCCACTTTGAGCAACCTGTTCCAGTGCCTCCCTACCCTCACAGTGAAGAATTTCTTCCTAATATCTAACCTAAACCTACTCTCTTTCCATTTAAAGCCAGTGCTCCATGTCCTATCATTACATGCCCTTGTCAATAGTCTCTCTTCATCCAGTAGGCCGTGTTCAAGTAGGGAAAGGCCACAATAAGGTCTCCACAGAGTCTTCTCCTCTCCAAGCTTAACAGCCCCAACTCTCTCAGCCAGTATCATAGGAGAGGTGCTTCAATGCTCTAATCACCTTTATGATCCTTGTCTGAACTCATTCCAACAGTTTGATGTCCCTTCTGTGCTGAGGACCCCACAGATGGATGCAGCACTTCAGATGGGATCTCACAAGAACAGAGTAGAGGGGCAGAAACTCCTCCCTCACCCTGCTGGCCATATTGCTTTGGATGTAGCCCAGGATTCCATTGGTTTTCTGGGTTGTGAGCTCTCATTGACAGATGATGTCATCCACCAACACTCCCAAGTGCTTGTCCTCAGGGCTGCTCTCAACTCAGCCTGCATTTGTTCTTGGGTTGCCCGGACCCAGGTGCAGGACTTGCACTTCACTTTGTTGAACTTCATGAGGTACGCCCAAGTCTCAAGCCTGTTGGGATCCTTCTGGATGGCATCCCTTCCTTCCAGCAAGTGGACTGAACCACAGAGCTTGATGTTGTTGGCAGACTTGATGAGAGGGTGGTCATTCCCTCTGTCCATGTTGCCAACAAAGATGTTTGACAATGTCAGTCCACTTCCAAGGAACACCACTCATCTCTGGTCTCCACGTGGACTATGAGCCACTGACTTCAACCCTTTGAGTGTGACCAGTCAGCCAGTTCCTTATCCACTGCATGGTCCACCTGATCCATGTCTCTCCAGTTTGAAAACAAGGATATCATGAAATGCTTTGCACAACTACAGGCGGATGACATCAATCATCACATTCATTCATGTCAGTTCAGTCCATTAATTTCTCAAGGCCTATTTCTAGGAGGAAAGGTTTTGCATATAGTTGAAGGGAATCTAGATTCAGGTCTATTGCATTTGTGTTCTCTGTCAGACTGCAAAAAAATAAATGTGTGGAAATTTTATTAATATTTAAAACTGCAATACTTTCAACACATTAACAACAAAAGGAATGTAGTTTTTCCTGAAGAAATGGGTTTGATAACTTAGAGACTGACTTCGGATTTAAATGTAACACTTTTTCTGTTGTTCCCATGATAAGATGGAACATTTCTCTCAGCTAATGTTGTTGAAAATAAAATATTGAGAAATACATTGCGGAATGTGGGTGTGTTAATCTCACTCTATCCAATATATAAATGGACGGAGTTAGGTTTGAAAGTGATAAAGTTTATAGGAGCTGGCACTGGTGTTCACTTTGATCTTCACTGAAGTTAAATCTTTAATTTGCTATTTCATTATGTATAGAAATGTATCAGTTGTAGTACAGTATCGACTATATTGCAATTTCTATTCAGAACAGCTGAGACAGTATTTACTTAAAGAAAGACTAAGACTGCCCTGATGTGTACACGACACTGCTGCTGATTAGTTGCACCTTGGTTTCATCCCGGATCCAGCTATTTTGTAGCTTTATGGCCTCGCTGCTGAATTTCTGCTTCACAGTAAGACCCAGATTCAGTTCTACAGTATACACATTTTTCTAGCTAGAAACCTTTCCATCTTTGTGCATGTTAGTGTTTATTCCTAAGAGAAACACCTTAAATCTATTTACAAATGGGGTTTTCAGAGCACTTTCTCTATCTTCTCTTATTGAGCCACTTTTGACTTCCACCTCAACCTGCTTCTGCATCTGTGTTCTTCCAGTTCATCTGTTCTTTGTGGCACTCACAAATTTATTAGCACACACTATGTTCAGCCATCAAAATGATAATGAAACTATGAAGTGGTACAGGACATTTTCCAGATGGAAGACAAAGGTCTGAAGGACCCACTTGACATTCCTTCACTGTCTGCTGTTGAATTATTGAGACTTACTCTCTGATAACAATCAGTTTTGTGTCAGTTTTCTAGGACTTTTACCAAGACTGTACGCTTTGCTCAATTTCATCTGCGACATAAGGTAGATAATACAATAAACATGCTTTGTGGCTTGAGTAAATAGTATGATAACATTAATAATTTTTAATGTAACATCATGACTTCAGTACACTTCAAGGACTATTGTCCATACCTCTCACGTTCTATGTCAAGGATTTATTTAATATCAATTTAACATTTCTCTTTCACTATTCTTTTCAAAGAAAATGAGGAATTGACATGCAGCTGTGACTATTGAGCAACAGGAAGATCATGCAGCCCTGAACAGTGTCCTAAAATGGAAAGAAATGCAAATGTTTTCTGAATGACCTGGGTGAAGTAGCATCATTTTAGGGTTCATATACACAGGCTAATATTCCCATACTATTAACATGAAGACAAATTATTTGAAACTTTTTTGGCCTGGAGCACAATAATTTTTAGACCTCCTAAAAGAGGCTCACATCTATGTTTTCTTGAGTTTCCCATTCTTTATAAACTGTCCCAATCATTATATCTGCTTTATAATTGAATAGTTAAATAAATATATTTCCTGTAACAGCTGCAGATTTAATGATCACACAATTCATCACTGAATTTTTAAAGATCCAGAAGGTATTCTCACTCAGCAATGAAAGCTATTTATGTGACCAGTATTTTACCCTTTTTATGTCATTTTATGACAACACATCATATCCTATATATTCTGACTTATGAAATATGAGGATCAAATTTTCAAAGAAAATTCAAGGATTAACATGCAAGAGGAAATCAGAAAATGAAACAAAACATGCTTAATTATGTGGCATCGGATGTGACAAAACAAGTTTCTGGGAGAGAAAGAATAGCCACAATAATGAACAAACCATGGCATGGATAAAGACATTCAATCTGCCCAGTAGCTGTCCCTGAACCTCAGTATTTTACTTTTAAACTAGTCCCTTTTATTGCTTTATCTCTCTATTTTTCTGTACCTGTTTATCCCTAGATGATCTAGGTCCCTCTCCTCCCCACCTCTGTCCCATCCACAAAACATCCCATAATAAATCCTGTACAATCCAAAAATCCCTTCTCCCATGCATCTCAAAATGTGTCCCCTACCTCTTGTACTGGCCTCCAACGTATGACAAGCACATGCACAACCCAGTGAAGCTCTTGAGAACTTTTCTTCTGACTTGAATGGGTCTCTAAGCAATGATTTAAAAACATAAAGAAGAAAATGCCTCATATTCTGAGACTATAGGGCATGGCAAGTTATGACCTAAAGGGAAATTTTGCATTCAGATAAGAGTGTAATAGAAACCCCAGCTATGCAAAACGTCATAAATGTAATTGTGATGCTGGAGGGCCATTAACTGTGAGTGGCATGGCTTGCCTGCTGTAATCGGTGTGCTGGAGTGGGAGTATAACAGTGTGCTAGAGTAATTGAATAAACCGAAGGTAATCAAATCACTGAGTTACAATGACAGGTTTCTACAATATTTGTGGTGTATTTCAAAATATGATGCTTTCAATTTTTATTTTTCTTAATCTCCTAGCAAATTATAATAAGACCTGTGAAAATACAAAATGTATTAACATGGGAGAAACTGCTTTATAGTTTAAAAAAAGAAAAATACATTAAAATAAAAAAATGGTCCAGAAAAAGCAGCTGACACAACCTTTCTTTAAACTTCAGATACGATTATTTGACAAAACTGTTATAATCTAGAAAATACTCATATACTTTTGGATTTGGGGTTTTTTTGGGGGGGTCTTAAGCAAATTCACTTTGAAAGGTCATTCTCAATCATGCATACCAAAAGGAAAAAAAAAGGGAAAAAATGGAAATGTGAATGTAGAAAAGACCTGTCCTGAAATACATCTGCCTAGCAATGAAAAAAATAAGTAATTATGAAATTCACATGTGCTACTGTACTGCCAAATCACACAGGATGACAGAACAGCATTCATGCCTTACATGAATAGGTGTAAACTAACCAATTGATATTTGGCAAACCTACCATTACTCACCCAGCAATGCTTGTATTTTTTAGAAGCATTATTCAGGTGTCATGTAAAAAAAATCTACTTACTTCAAGTCATGTAGCAAAAAGTCTTTGATTTTTTCACCTTTTAATGATGTAATCTGTCATTTCTTATGAACAGAAACAAAGCAGCAAAGACAAACAAGGTTTTCTTCAAGCTGTTGTCTTCTCTTTTTCAGTCCTTCAATAATGAACATCTTTGTACATAGACAGAGGTAAATTTTGCTCATGAAGTATGACAGGAATACTTTTTTCCATATTTTTTTTCTGTATGTGTCTCAAAGTACTAAGTATTATTGTAGACTTCTGGTAGAAATAAGAGCACCAGGAATTTTAAGCAACCCTTTTTTGTGACAAGATATTCGTTTTGGTTTGGGCTAAAAAAATTCAATAATGATAAACTATTTGAAATCTCTGTTCTAAGATTGTTTATACTCATTAAAAGTCACTTTAGCTTACCTGACTACCACTCTACATCAAAAAGCTAAAAAGCCTCTACTTTTCATTCTTTCACTGAACAATATTCTCTTTTACAATTTCATATGTGAAAGAATTTTTACTAAGAAGAGAAAAAAACTGTCATCTTCTTCCATGAATCTTGATATGATTATTTGTTCACAGTGACAGTTTTGATTTGTTTGGTTTTTGTTTTTTGGGTTTCTTTTTCTCTTTTTACTGTCAGCATACAAAAATGAAGCATACGCTTTCTTCTTTAAGTGGATTTGAAGTTGGAACTTGCTTTTTGTTTTACAAGGAAATAGTACTAAAGATTATTAATAAATCTAAGGATGCTTGTTGAAAAGGGAAACTTATGTTCAACAATGTAAATTAAATAATGCAGGGGAAGACTTTCCACATAAAGGTCTTACAAAATATTATTTAAGCTCATATTCAGTGATGTTCAGCTCTTCCACCAGGCAGACAGAAGAACTAGAAGAAGGATGTGAGAGTGAGTGATAACAACTCTTCTCTCAAAATCTGTCACTACCCAATCAATACTTAAGAACACGTATGCTCGCGCTGTGGCTGTTAGTTTTGAATTATTGGGTACCTCAGCTGTCAGTGGAGCCAAATTGACTAGAACTTCAGAAATTCCAACTCACGCCACAGCAAAAATCCAGCTCTATGCTACTCTAACAATACTTGAAAGAGTGATGGCAAGCACAGCAGAGAGGGAGAATACTGCAGTCTCTGGATTCTTTTTAGGGTTTGGGCTAACATTCAAATGAAAGAATCACACACTGCTATTCAACAGACACCAGGTTTGATAGCTCAGATCATCAAAATCCAAACTGTTTTCATTGCGGTCTTTAATGGCAAGGCGAATAGCTGACTCTGCCTCTCACCCAGGAGCCATAAATTAACCTTATCAGCTTCAGAGTTGATAACACTTGCTCTGTTTACTCCAGTGATTTTAACTCTTTGCCATCATACACCCAGCTTCTCGGCACCCTGCTGTGTAAATACTGATTTCTGTGCTCCCCTTTCTATTAGAAATGTTAATTGTTGACAAGCAACTGAAATCCAAATGTATGGGCCATTATTATGTCTTCATTGGTAGGATTCCACTTGCTGGATTTCAACGTCGCCTGATTTATGGCCATAATGCTTTTGCAAATCAGCCACATGAATCGGAATCTGTACCATTATGGATGAACTGGCAGCTTTCCTAAGCATTACCTCTACTTTTTTTTTCTTTTTTTTTTCTCCTCTTCTTCTATAACTATTTCTCCAGCTACTCAATATTCAATAGCAGTAATAATTCAGCTTCCTTTTCACTTTATCCTTTCACTCCCCGAGAAAACATAAAAAGGTAGCAAAAGGCTTGTGTTAACATAAATCATAGTCTTTGACATTTGACTTCCTGTCAGAGGTTGCAGCAAAGAGAAATCCTTCAACATACAGAGACCTCTCCATATTACAGTCCAAAATTTTGACAGCATGATCACATTGGTAGTCCAGTATTCACTCTGCATCCTCCAAAATCTACAGTGTATTTTCCAGAAATGTTAAAGTTTAGCATTTTGTATTTTATTTTTGTTCTATGTAAGTAGCATTTTTCACTTGTCTTTGCTGTTTTATTATAGTGATTTCAAAGAGTTTTGGAAATTTATCAGGATCAGTTTCAATTGAAATATTTCTTTCTAAATCCTTGCAACTGTTTCCAATACAAATTACCTAGATAGATAGACAGATAGATAAGAGATAAAGATAGAGATAGATAGAGATAGAGATAGAGATAGAGATATAGAGTTGATATAGATGTAGATATAGATAGATGTAGATGCTTCCAATACAAATTACCTAGATAGATAGACAGATAGAGATATAGAGATAGAGATAGAGTTGATATAGACGTAGATATAGATAGATGTAGATATAGATGATATAGGTATAAATATAGATTTAGATAGAGATACAGGTATGGACAGAAATATATGTAGACATATAGAAATATAATATATAATATTATATATATTATAATATATAATATGTAATAGACACATATTCTATTCTATCATCCAAATCACTGACCAGAACTACATACTGTGTGCATTTATATGAGACCAATGAATATTACTCAGTTGTTCATGGTACTGGGCTGAGTAGCGTGGAGGGTACGATGGGTACCTTTGTTCTGTGTTTCCCAAATTCCCTTCACACAAAGACTAAAGTTTCTGTGTGAAGATTAATGTTTCTTTGTTTCTATAGAGACATGTCTTGAAATTGTTCAAGAAGCTGAAATTTTTCTATGCCAATCTCTCTCCCTTCAAAAAAGCCTAAACCAAATGAAAAAAAAAAAAAACCACCAAACCAGACATAGCTATCAGGTGATGCCAGGTGATAGGTAGGTGAGCTACAATAGATACTCAGGTGAAAATATTGATGCAGGAAGAGGGTTAGGTCAGGGAAGACAACCAAAGTGGACATACCTAAGCCTATAGGCACTGATAGGATGCTCCCACAGGTGCTGTGAGAGCTGGAAGGTGCCATTTCAAGGCCTCTCTTGAAAACCTTTGATTGATCTCTGTGACCGGGAAAATGCTGAAAGCCTGGAGGAAACAAAATGTGAGCTCCCTTCAAGAAGGCTAAGATAGGCAACCCAAGGAACTAAAGACCAGTCAACCTCACCTTGGACTCTGTGAAGCTGACAGAGCAGCTAATTCTTAAAACCACTTTTAACAACATATCAGTTCCGAAGTAGTCACCAAGGAGAAGCCATGCTTAATCTACTTGATAAATTCCTCTGTGTGTGGCATTAAGTGTCTATTGCAGTAACCATCTAACTGTTACTGTCTGCTTGGACTTTGCTGAGGTTTGTGAAACTGTCTCCCATAAAATTGTCATAGAGAAATTGTTGTTGTACAGGATGGATAAGCAAATGGTGGAAACTGAATGAATGACCAGGCCCAAAAGGTGGTGATCACTGGCAAAGAGTCTCATTGGAGAGCAGTGACTAGCTGTGCACCTTAGCAGAAAAATAGAATCCAGTCCTGTTAAATATATTTACTAGCAACCTGGATGAAAGCGTAGAGAGTATTCCCAGCAAGTCTGCAAGCAGCACCAACTTGGGAGGACTAATTGGCTGATAGGCCCAAGAGTTTTATTCCTGACATTCAGAGGAACTTTCACTGGAGAAATGGAGTGACATGAAGGGACCTCATAAAGTTCAGCAAATGGAAGTGCAAAGTCCATAACCTGGGGAAGACCAGCCCTATGTACCACTATATGCTGCAGGCTGGCCAGGTGGAAAGCAGCTGCAAAGAAAACTATCTGGGATTCCAGAGAATATTGGGTTGAATATGAACCAGCAATGTGCTTTTGTCACAGAAAAGACAAATAGTATCCTCAGCTACAGTAGAAGAAGTGTTTTCAACAGGTCTGAGGGAGATCTGATACTTTCCTCTTATTCAGCGCCTGGAGTGCTGCGTCCAGCAGGTCTGGTCTCTTCCTATTGAACACACGTAAGAAAGTTCAATAAAGAACCACAGGGATGATAAAGGAGCTATAACATCTTTCCTATGAGGATAGGCTGAAAGAGCTCTACTATTTAGCCTAGGGAACAGAAACCTCAGGGGTATATTGTTAATGTACGTAAATACCTGAGAAGGGGTGCGTAAAGAGAACAAGGCCAGGCTCTTTACAGTGGTGGTCAGGGATAGGACAAGAGGCAATGGAAACACACGGAAACACAGATTCTGTCTGACCATCAGGAAACTCTTTTTTGCTGTCTGGGTGTCTGAACTGGAAGCTGCCAACACAGGTTGCAGAGTCTCCATCTTCAACCGTACTAAAAAGCTTCCTACACGTGATGCTGGGCAACAGAGTCTAGGTGTCCCTATTAGACAAAATGAACACACTTCCCAAAGGTCCCCTCCAACATTAACCATTCTATGTAATTCTGGGACATAGTTGCAGAGAAACAATTTTTTTGAATTAGAAAAGCAGATTTTTCCAGGAAATTTTAAAATTATCTGTCATGGATAATTGTGTGTATGTAAGCCTCTTAGTATACAAAGAATAATCCTGTCCCTTAAACGGGGGATGAACTTGTTTTCTGTTTTCTACATATAGGTAAAATATATGAATCCTCCAATTCCCATTGCCACATCAAGACTGTATTCTGGCTTTGAAGATTTTGATGTAACTGACTGGTTTCCCTACAGAAAAAAAAGAACGATCAAAACAGAGAAAACTCCCAAACACCTCCCCACCAAAACCAGCCAAGCAGGAAACAAACAAACAAAAAAGAACAAAACCACAAAAACTGACAAAAAAACCCGAAACAAACAAACAAACAAAACACACACATAGAAAATCCCCGAATCAACCAAACCCACAAGTAGAGCAATAGTGAATGTGTACAGGATTATCATAAATAGTATTTATAAGTGATAAGGAAAGTGTTATTTAATGGCATCACTGTTGTGCATTTATATGCCTATTTCTTTTGTTCTGTTTCACTTTGAGCCTTGGGATAAGATTTATTATAAAGTTGCAGAGACCTATAGCTATATTCATGCAAAAAATTGCATCTTAAACTCTGTCTGACTATTGTATATATTTATTTAAAGCATGCTGTTGAGTTCTTCTGAGTTTTTCTCCTGGCCCTTTCCAGTTGTGATTTACAGTCTCAAGAGTGCTGATGTGTCTTTTTGCAATGCAAAATACTGTGTCAAGTCTTGAACAGGCTTCTGTTAACGTCAGATGTACCTTATTATTTTGGAACTAGATCAAATTTAGCTATTTCAAAGTTACCAAAAAAGAAAAGTCTACATATAAAGTATGTATACTCAAATATAATATGCATATGTACCAATCTTTTTTCCTCTTTTTTTCCTCTTCTACATGCTGCCATCCTGAAGCTTTGTAATGCTGTCAAATTTCATATATTCTAAATGTGAAATATTCTCAGAAGTAGATTACAGTGCTAAATTGTGTCAGTTTAATAAGATGAGGTTCAACTCAAGAGAGGAAAAATATAAAATTGTTTCAAATTGTTTGAAAACAAAACTCAAACTGTATATATGTCATGTTGACATATTTTTAAATAGAGGATTAATGAAAAATGTATATATGGCACTACAAATGCGCATCCTTCTTTGCAGTGAGTAAAAGTAGGTATTTACTGCCCTCAACAGCTTGCCCTGTCAAAACCATATTTGAGACACACCTAAAGATTACAGGTATTACAAGAGAGAGCTATAAATACTGGACAGTATATATGAATATGTTGGCGGACCTAAATCTATTTCTGATGGGATAAATGTTATCTATTCACTGAGTGCCACTCACTGAATGGCACTAATGCATACCTTGATTATTTTTCAGGAAGAATAAGACTTTCAAATTCAAAGGTGCAAAATCTTAAGACTGTAGGCAGTTTATTCATTTACATAATACAAGCATTTTAGTGAGCTAACATAGGCACTTGCTACTGTTAAGAAGGAAAATATTAAACCACAAAACAAAACTATTATACAACATGAAGCATGCAAAACGGGGTGTTAAACAAAGAAGACAATGTGGTAGTCAAATATGAAAAAATTCTTATAATCTTGAAGACATACCACTAACTATTAAAATAATAGATGAGTAATGTGAGAAAAGAGACAACTCTTCGTTAAATAAAGAATTAAAATAAATTATTGAAAACAGAAAAATTGAAAAATTACAGAAATTAGAAAAATATAAAAATTTGGGATCCTATGGCTCAGTAGATGGTATGCCCCAGGAGCGCAGGGATATGAGATCTTCTGGCTGAGACAGCACTGGACCTCAGGTAGAGAAAAATGACCTGCAATGCTGAGCTGACTTCTGGCTGGTCCAAAAGTCAAAAAAAATTATTAAAGGCTCCTTAATAGGAGTAAGGCTCTTAATGCCCAGCACTGACGTCCACCACACCGAGCCGACAAAGAACACTCCCTCCTCTCGCCTCTCAGAATTTTTTAAAGGCCGTCTCGTTTTTTTATAGTGCCTTTGCTCTGCCCCAGCCTGCCCACAGCCCGCCCACAGTCCGCCCCTTCAGTTTAAAGTGATTGGTGCTTTCCCTTTGATAGATCATCTGCATCCACCAATGGCTCATCGTTGTCGGAGGGGTGGTATTAGTTGAGATAAGGGAGCTAAAATGCCTTCATTAAAATTCGGGTTGCCATGGGGCTTGCCTGCAGGGCTAAGGGGCTAAAAATAGCTGGTGGCTGTTACAAACTGGAGTTTTGAAGTCAGCCCTTGGACTAAAGTGCAAAGTAAAAACACCTGAAAAAAAAAAAAATTAAAATACATCTAATACATCTTAAAACACTTGTAAAACTAGGCAATGAACATAGGAAAGATAACTCTTATGGTGTACAGGTGGTTTAAAGTTTGAGAAGGGGACATAAGTTGGGGATTTTTAACTGGGAAATTTCTAACTGGGAATGGTGCAACTCTCTTAATAAACTACTTTGAACAATTGAAAACACTGACAATGAAACTTGATTTTTGTACCTGGGCTGATGGGTTAATTTTAACATTTAAAATATTTAACTCAGAATTAATTAATTAATTAAAGCACTTAATATGCAAAGACCAGGCACAATTAGGGATTTCATGTGTGACAGTAATACAAGGTTTTGGGGAACTTCTGAACTCTACTGCACCACTCTACTGGACTTGAATGATTATTCTTCCCTGGCAAAAGTTGCCATGAACAAAAGCACTCGAGGCAGGGCCTACTTTCAAGTATGCTTAATTAAGCAAGTATGCTTAATGTCCTCATTTTTTCTCAATTTATCATGTTTCATCACATGTGAAGCTACCATGACACCTTAGTATTAGACACTGACAAGAAATGAGACTAACAGAGTACGTAAGTTGTCTTCTCTTTGGAGCTTCTGTATTGACCACAGCACTCAGGAGACATACAGCACCTGTAATGCAATCAATAACTGCCTTAAGAGTCTGAGAAAAGTAAAGGGTCACTGTAGGGCTTGCTTAACAGGGGAACTTTTAAAACTGTGTTGCAGCAGCATTGTCCTTCACACCTCAGGGCTCCAGAAGGCACTGAACCTACATGGGCTTCCTGCTGTTGTAGGCTGCTGTCAGTCTTCACCAACTTGGGTACCAAACTGAACCACAGAAAGGTTAAATAACAGAAAAAAAGTGCTGTCTGAAAAATCATTGTATATAATTCAAGGATTAAAAAATCACAAGGAAGATGATGGTGAACAAGCAACAGAAGAAAAGTGAGGACTGACCGATATGCTAATAGAAAGAAAGAAATGCAATGCTTTTTTGAAAACAGTCTTTATCACCTCTCCAAGTTTCAGTATTTAACTATCATTCCCACAGTGATTGTACCCATACAGCTAAATGTAGGTATACCTGCTACTGTCACAAACAGCCTTTGGAAACCCAATCAGTACAGAAATTGTTTCTTCATGTTTACTTCATGCTATCCTTTTTCAAGTCTTTGAAAGTGTGTTCAATTACCGTGCATCTATGATCACTGATGTCATTCTCAGAAATACCAATGATTACTGTTTTTAAAGGATGTGAATATTTTTCTGTGAATTCTGGACAAAAAAACCCCAAACAAACAGAATAGAAAACTGGGAATTATATCAACAAATTAGTACTTTAAGTACTTTGAATCAGGTTCCTGAATGACCTAAATTCATTGGGGTTGTGTCTTTCTACAATATGACATTCCAGAGATTTCACTTTTAACTTGCAGCACGTTGACAAGGGCATTTGCAAGATATTTTAGCTCTCTTCAATATCTGTTTTATTGTAGCAATACTTCAGTACATTTGCTTAGGGCTAAAATTTTCCTATAGATCTCTCCAGCTGTATTCTTCTAACAGCACAGAGGAGCACTGAAGGAAGCAGAGTTTAATTTAGCCCTCAGAGTGCCTCTGTCTATAACTTCATGCAAAATCCCTCTACTTTTTCATTAAGATTTCCAATCCCAGCACAGCTGTGTAGCTTCTTCTGGATTAGCTCCGGTTTAAGGTCAGAAGAAGACAGCATATTTCCCTATGCTATGGAATTGCAGTAGACATATGTAACAATTTAATTTTTGGATATTATTTAGCTAACAGATGCAGAGGTCATAGATAGTACATTGTGGGCTCTGTCTAATGAACTGGGTGACAGATATTGCAATTTTTTCAGACTGCTTTTTCTCTCAGTTTCACTGACTATATATATGGGACAAAGTACAGAAACCAAGAACCCAAAACATATCTAAGTTACTTACTTAATTAACAGCTTCTTATTTCTCTGATTCTGCTGCTGTTTCATTGCAGCCTTGGGACTTTATTTTTGTTCCAAACACTGAGAATCCAGGGAAGACACTGTATAGTGAACTACTATATAACATTAAATCATTTCCTTCACAGTGAACAGAAAAAACACTATGTACCAGGAATAGAGTTCAGGAACCTTATGCTACTTCCCTTATGCTACTACTAAGCCCAAGGTACAAGAAATGTGCAAGAATTCACCTAAAGACATGAGACTTGACTGTAAAAGAGCTGACTGAGTCCTGGAGTGCTGTCATTAAGTTTTTTTTCAAATTGCCTTTAAGGATCTATTTTGATATGCTGATGATAAGCATTAGTCAGAATAGTATTGTAAAAACTGTTTCTTTGACACTGAAATATAATATTTAGATTTCTCATGGAGGCAGAAAAATTTTCAAAGTCTGTCAATGATTTCTTAGTGGCTCCAGTCATATAATGGATGTTTAAATATCTGTAGTAGACAGAGGTTATTAAAAAAACTACATGGTTTAAGAACATTTTATAGAAAAATGCAGCTTCCTCTATCACAGTGGATCTAAAGGCCTGTGTGGTAAATGATACAAACACGATCAGCATTGAATGCAAGCTATGTTACTGGCTTTATTTGAGATAATGGTAGTGTGTAATGAGCTGTAGTGTGCACGCGGTTTCTCTGCTAAAAGCTCATTCATCAGTTTTCCCACACAGTTTAAGAGTAAAAAGCAGTCAAAGACAGTCCTATATCATTTAAAAAACATATTATTCAATTCACAGATTTTTTTTGTGTGCTACTGCTGCAGGCCACAGTTCAGTTTGATTTTAAGATCAAAGGTTATGCTAGTGACTGATAGGCTACTACAAGTTTTTTCTTTCCCAGAAGGGCAAGCAGGAACTTAATAGCCCTGACCTTTTGACTCAAACAGCTAAATTCAGGTGAGAAGACATTGAAGTGACACAAGTACATTCTTGCTGCATTTATCCTCCTCCTCTTCCCAAAACTTCCTAGGGGGTCACATTCCCCAAATGCTGCAAAAGTGAACAAAGGTGGTGCAAATCTCTTCTCCAGAAATCCTGACGTTTTCTTCTAGGGTGGTTCAAGCGCAGGAAGAGCTTACTTCTTATTTCTAGTGCAGATTTTTCTTTTGTCTAGTCTGGAGGAGGCTGAGGGGTGACCTCATTACTCTCTACAGGTTCCTGAGGAGAGGACATAGAGAGAGAGCTGCCAAGGTATTTTCCCTGAGATCCAGTGATAGGATGCATGGGAATGGGTCAAGGCTGCATCCAGAAAGGTTCTTGACATTAGGAAGGCTGTTTGTTTTAATGGCAGTGTGATCAAATGCTGAAACAGGTTTCCTAGAGAGGTGCTTGATGCCCCAAATTGGTCAGTGTTTAATAGGCATTTGGACAATGTTCTTGGTAACATCCATTACCTTTTGGTCAGCCCTGAAATGGTCAGGCAGTTGGACTGGATGATGGTTGACACATCCCTTCCAACTGAAATATTCTGTTTTAATGTATTCTGTTCTAATCTGCTCTGTTCTGTTCTTTTCAGAATTATACTGAAAATTTCTTTTCACACCTTTCCGCCGTAAATACATGCTGAGAGAAGTTCCCAGGTCTTAAAACCCATAGGTTTGTTCCTTTGCATAAACTCCATGTTCTAGTAACCTGTAGAACAAATATTTAAGGCTATCTAAGCCTTACAGACTTTGTAGTAAAATTAATTTGATTGGGCTGTTTGTTACAGCATCAATATTAATTCCCTATAATTTTAGGTGGAAAAGGACCTCTTCCAAATGCTTTTTTTAGGCCTTCTACATTTGCAAATTTAGCTGCTAATGTCAAATTCAGGCAGTGTAATTTGAAAGTTAGTCTTTTACTTATACATTCAGTAAAAATTTCTTGCAATTTCAAGCTCAATATATGTTAGATGTATAAGATCGTCTATTCTGTATATACACACCCCCCTACAAAGATTTATACATTTGTGTGTGTATACAAGAAAAGATGAAACAATGTTTACAAAGAAACATATCTCATGTCTATATATGAGTCAGGTCATCAGTACTTCACCAACTGACTGTGTGTATTTACTTTTTAAACTTTAGTAAAGTAAAAATTTAATCTGAAGCAATTTAATCTCAATAAGGTAATATGAGAGCTATGCCAATATGATGAAGGACAGACACCAAGATTATGCATATATTTCAGAATTCAAAAGTATTAGGTGTTTTCTGTAATTTTATAGGAAGGATTTGTTTAGATCAACAGCCAGGCTCAGATTAAGAACTTCTCTGCCATGAGTTAAATTTTGTGATCCTGTTTGGTGTTTAAATCATTGTAAGCCAGTGCACAGCTCAGGTATGGCCGATCAAGTCAGAAAGCATCCTTACTCAAGGAAGATCAGATTCTGGTGTCAAGCTTGGATCTTCAAACGCTTGCAGCAAGTTCTGGCTGATTTGGCTGTCTGTAACCTCACCTCAGGGAAAAAGTGAGACAGAAGTGTTGTCTAGGGAAACATGTAAAATCACATTAGAACTGGAAGACTTTGTCCCACAAAAGGTGTGATGGGACTGCCACCACTGTTGTCTTTTTGGCTTATGGGTCCATCCTGAAGCTCAAGAATGGATTTCGCCTTCCAGTACAGCTGCATGAAGCAGCATCTTTTAATGTTAAATAACTGCTATCACCACAGTCTTTTAAGCTGCCAGGCATTCCTGTTCTGGTGGCATACACAATCAGCATGAAATCAGAAAGATCTGAAATATGAAAGACCTGGAAGTCCTGGAGTTTCCAGAACACAGTCAAATCTTTAGAGATGAGACCAATATCACCTTCAGATCGGGCCTACGTGATGCCCGCTTGCATGCAGAAGTGACCATTGTAGTGCAAGTACACTGATAAATCCTCATAGATCTTGCAAGTTACATGACTATTTTAGAATTTAGGGCTTCAATTCAAATTCAGGCCAGTATCTGTTGTTTCAGTATGGTACTGCTTAATGTGTATACAGTATTAGAGACCAAAAAAATTGTAATCTCATCAAGCTCTTCACATGGAAACTACAGTGAGTGATATCCTCAAGATTTTCTTTATAATGTCCAGTGCTTCAACTAATCAGACAAGAACCTAGGAATGGTGAAAAGAAGCTAATATTTTTTTAACATCCTCTGTCAGAACCACGTGGTCATGGATGAACATAAATAGGCAGAAACCCCAAAGCATCTTTAGAGACCTTAGCATTTATGTATATGTATTTAAGCATCAGCATTTTGAATGAAGAAAAATGCTTTTGCATCCAGGATTTCTTGTAGTCTAAGGTATAGCAAAATGTATAAATTCTTTGGCTGAATTCAGACTAAATAAGAGCAAGTCCTGTTCTCAAATCTTAAGCCAATTAAAAAAAAAAAAAGCAAAACCAAAACCAGAAAAACCCCAAACACCATAACCAATACTTATCTGTAAAGACAACAGTCTTTGAAAGGTAAATATTTAAGCTTCAAAAACAGATAATCAGATTAAATGCTTGGGATCTGTGTAAGTACAATAACTTTCAGGTTCACTCTCAGCCAACTTAGAAACCAGAAATTTGGTAGCAACTCTCCAGCATGCAAAGACATTATCATAATCTGTTCTATAGCAACACTGTTAGCTGTGTAGTCATTTTGTTCCTACTAATGTATCTGCCCCCTCTGTTGAATGCAGGACACTATAGACAGTTACCAGGTACCTGTGCGATATCCTGTTTAAAACTGTGCTTTTGGACTAGGAGACCTGCAGCAGAATTATAACAAAAATAGCTGAATTGGTTGTTAGAAGCTTTTCCAACTGGAGCAGACCATACTACAGAGAACTTTAATTTGTAATGCATAAAATGAAATTCTTCAAGTATCAAAAGCCACAGTAAGGTTTCCCTGGAGCCATCTCTTCTCCAGGCTGAACAAACCCCACTTTCTCAGACTTTCCTCATAGGTGCACTCAATCCCACTGTCCACATCATTGATGAAGTCATTAAAAAGCACTTGTCCCAGTATGGACCTCTCAGGAACACCACTCATCACTGACATATGTGGTGACATATTCATTCTACTTAAAAATTTAACACTCAAGAGAAAGAGCTTTCACTGAGAAAGATTTCTTCTCCTGGGACAGAAAACTATTATTGGAAGTTATAATAATTAAACCTTGCAAAGTCTTGGCTTTTTTTTTTTTTTTCTACCAGACCTACTTTATATGTTCCTTCTTAAAGTCTTTATTTGTTCTGTCCTTTGCAATAAAAAAGCTAAGATAAGAGAAGGATATTTTTGCTTCCTCTATCAGAAACTTTACATAAGAAGACTAGTGGTTTGCCTATAATACAATAAGAAATATAATAAGTGGTTTGTTTTGACTTTAAAACCTGCTCCTGCAGTAGATTAAACAGACCCAATGGGAGGTGGATGATATGGAAGGCTGGACAACCTGTGGAACATTTTTACTATAATAATGTAATGAATAAATAATAAGAAATGTGACACTCTGTTTCTGTGGTTTATTGCAACATATTATTCATGCAGCTAGAGAAAGGTACCCTCTAGTATAAGCATTTCTTCAATCACCAGGGTACTTCTCCCACTACAGAGGTCCTGACCTTATCTTCAAAACCAGATAAAAGCAGGGGAAACATAACATCATGCAAGATTTATTTTTCAAGTTATCCTTAGCAGAATTCATTTTTTTGGGCATGGTGAGAAAGGCTGGGGAGAGGAGGCAAGAAAAAAATATGGCTTGGAAAATGAGAAATGGAATTCTCAGATGATGCATTTTATGGGTGCATATGGCCACTATTAAGGACCTTCCAGGGGACCACAGGGAAAGAGGAACTTGTCAACTTATTCTCATAGAAAGATTAATTAAGCTATTTGATACTGTTTGATTTAAATCTGTGTTCATTCTTCTTCTCTGATTTCTTTTTAGTGACTGTCTTGTTGGCAAGTTTCCGTGAAAGCAGCTACAGTGGTGGAGTTCGCCCTTTTGGCCAGGTGTCTTCTGTCAGAGAATTTGGGCTTGTTTTCTTACTGACAGAAGATGCAATTTCTTTTTCTGTCTCCCACATTTGCTCAATAAATTTTTCCTTTGAAAATTATTTGTTAGCCACAACTCATTACTTCATCAGTAATTTCGTTTATCTTCCCTACAGATGCAATTCTGTACTGTATACCACTGAATGTCCTTTGTCCATGAAGCCCAGTGAAGCAATCAGTGTGTCCTTTCATATATTCTATGTATCTTCCCTGTTCACGCCCTTTAGGAATCTGTTCATTAATGTTTGGAAAGTGGTAATGAGCAAAGGAAAGAGGGAAGACCTCAATCTGTGCCTCTTATGCAGTGAAAAACAAAATGCACTGCAATTGCTTTATTGGCAGAGTGTACCTGGAACTTTCAGTGTTTTCCAAAAACTTTTTAACTTCTCATACGTATCTTCATTTGTAGTAGGCAGAATTAAAATAGTACTGCCTTTTCCTAATCACCACTACTAGAAAAAATATATATGACAGCACTGTTATGTTAAAAAATAGTCAGTTATGTTCATATGTATATATTCAGGTGTTTATTTTTACTTTTGCCAGGCAAGTTCCTGGCCAGTTTCTGTTAGTGTCAGCAAACACAATTAAAATTTGTTGACAGACACAAAGTTTCCTTACTTCTGTTCATTTAGAAAAAACAGAGTGCAATTAAATCATACTTAGTATAGGATATTTTAGAAAGTCAGAGTTAGGGTATGATCTCAGTGTATACTATATATTAACAGGATGATTTGCCAAACGCATTATGTTCCAAGGTCTCATCAGCTGAATAAGAAAGAGCATCCATCCCTCACATTTTGTAAATGTGGTGGGATATTTAACCCTAATAACTGCCCCATTCCTCTTTTGCACTCCACAGAGTCTCATCAGAATATAAAACCTTGATTAGCTTTTGGATATCACAAATTAGACATAGAATATTAAGTAAGGTGAGGTTTTTTTTTTCCTTTCAGTCACAATAAATTTCATGCCTATGAGCAGACAACAGGATAACATCTAACAGTCTGAAATGTGAGAGGAAGGCAACCAGGGTCATCCAGCATTTTTTGTAACAGAGTGAAAACAAAGGTTTCATTTAAAACAATTTTTGTGGGTTTGAACATTCAGATTTCAGAGCAATTTTACAGTTCCAGAGCTGATTATTTTATTTATTTGCTTTTGTGATTTACAAAATTTTAAGCAGCACTGGGGTGTTCTATGTGTTACAGTATTATTTCATTTTTCTCTAAATGTCCCCTTTTCTGTAAGTGATTTTCACAACTGGACAGTTCTTTGCAGAAAAGATTCTGCTAGATGTAATCACATCTGCTCTTAATATTCCACATGCCTCTGGGGGAAAATATTGATACCTCTAAATGAGGTTTGTTCTCTGAATGCATGTGGGTGTTCCACAGTATTAGTGAAATTTGGATGTAGCTAAAAAAAAAAAAGCAGCTGTTTCAAAGACAAAATGTTTTCAGGAGGTGTTTTGTGAAAAAAAAAAAAAGGTGTTCTTTAAAGAATGGAAAGATAAACAACCCACAGTTAAATCCGTGGTCATGCATTTTGGTCAAATTTCATTTTGGTCAAATGTTACTAGCATAATATTTTATTCTAAATATGATAACATAGATTTCTACCAGATACCTCTGGGTCCTATCCAGACATTCTCCTCCTCAATATGAACTGTAACCAAGAGAGAAAAGGCTCACTTTATTAAAAAAGATTATAGAGTCAGGAAAAAAGTAATCACAGTACACCTGCGCTATTTAGTAAGAAGGCATTCAGAAAAAAAAAAAGTAGTGCTTTCTCAGATTGTGTCAATTTAAGAAACATATTTGGGGAGGTCTTGTGCAAACTGTGGAAATACAATTTTTAGTTTTCTAAACTTACGGTTTTTTCTAACACAAAAGATATGAATAAATGCACATGAAAATTTAGGCGGCAATGTAAATGGGAGCATTTACACTGCTCAAGGGAACATTGAGGATTTAGGAACACATCTGAATTTTGTTCCTAACACACATCTGTACACCGCTTTATGTAGTATGAGAATGAAACAGGATGAACTGGAAGCATTGGACAGTTCTCAGAGCTATGATGTCTTTGCTGTTAGGAAGACTTTGTGGAATAAGTCCCATGAATGGAGTGCTGTCATGGAGGCCTATAGGCTTTTCAGGAGTGATAGACAGGGAAGGCAAGATGAAGGTGAAGGAATTGCATTGAATGAAAAGGAGAGGTTTGACTGTACAGCCTCACCATTAGTGATGATGGGGTTGAGAGACTCTGGGTTAGGGGGATGGAAGAGGAGATATTGTAGTGGGTGTCTCCTACCAACTGCCCAGCCCAGCTAATAGCACAGGTAAGCTATTCTACAGGCAATTAGAAGAAATCTCTAAATCAGTATCCCTTGTATTGACATTTCAACTTCCCAGACATCAACTTGGAATATGATACAGTTGTGACAAGAAAATCTGTGAAACAGTCTGTGAAAATCCTGAACATTCTGAAGATGATTTCTGGTCAATAGTACTCATTGAGCCAATTAGAAAAGATTCACTTCTAGAGTTGTTATTGTGAATACAGAAGAATTTGTGACTCAATTCAAACTGTCTTTCCTAACATCTATCTCATATGCACCAAAGGGACTTTATCCCCTTCTACAGTACATGAAGGTTTTACTGGACAGGAGCAGTTTGATGGGTAGAGCTTCTGGTGTTAACCATACAGGTGGCCTATGCTAAATGTACATCCCAATGTTCGAAGGTCCCACCACCCATTGCTCTCAACATGGTTTTTAACAGTCCATTGTACTGTGGTGACATGGCACCCCTGAAAAGACTTGAGTCAGACAGTGGGACTCATTTCAAACATATCATCATAGACACCTGGGCCAGAGAGCACAGGATTGAGTGGGTGTATCATATTCTCTATTGTGCACCAGCCTCTGGGAAGACTCTGCTCGGCACTGGGGCTCTGCACTGCAGGAGGGCATCAGGCACAGCACTGCCAGCTGAGCAAGGGAGGGGACTGTCCCATTCTGCTCTGCACTGGGACGGCCTCACCTCCAGTGCTGGGGGCAGGTCTGGGTGCCACAGTATAAAAAAGACATTGAGCTGTTAGAGAACATCCAAAGGAGGACAATGAAGATGATGAAGAGTGTTAAGGTGAAGCCATATGGGGAGTGGCTGGGGTCATTTTGTCTGTTCAGCCTGGAGAAGAGGAGACTTGAGGGGAGACCTCATTGCAGGTGCAACTTCCTGGTGAGGGGAAGAGGAGGGGCAGGCACTGATCTCTGTAGTCACAGTGACAAGACCCGAGGGAATGGTCTGAAGTTGTTTTCAGGGGAGGTTTAGCTCAGATATTAGAAAAAGATTCTTCACTCAGAGGGTGGTTGGGCACTGGAACAGGTTCCCTACCCTGCCATGCATTGTTTGGCTGGAAAATCATGTCCTTTTTCTCTGAAGCTAGAGTCCCTTACCCTTGCCCCTAGCAATTGACATGAGATAGTATAGAATAACAATCTAGACATGCCCACATGGCACTAGGCTCCAGCTCCTCAGGGCTACTGCAAAAATTAACTCTGTCCTGGAAGGAACCAGGACAAGAATTTTGTCTAGTCTGTTAACAGAAACCAGCAATGTTCCTCAAAGCTCAACTCAAAGGACCTGTTCTGTTCAATACTTTTGTAAATTATTTGCATGCAGGACTTGAACACACCATAAAGTTTTTGCTGATGACACAAAACTGGGAGGTGCTGTTGACTCTTGAGGTATGAGAGGTCTTGCAGAGGGATCTGTGCAGATTGGAGCATTGGGGAACCATCAGTAGCGTGAAATTTAACAAGACAAAATGCCAGATTCTGCACCTAGGAAGGGGTAATTCTGGACATTAATATGATCTGGGAGAGGAGTGGCTGGAGATCAGCCCTGCAGAACAGGATCTGGGGGTGCTGGTTGGCAGCAGGATCACTGTGGGTCAGCATTGTGCGCCAGCAGCCGAGCCAACAAACTGCATCCTAGGGAGCAGTACAAGCAGGCCGACAAAAGTGGGGATTATCTTTCAAGGAATTCCCCTTTCAACAAATTCATGTAGAATCTGATTCAAGAAAATAAATACTATCTGTTGTTTAGATGTAGATACTGGTGATGAATGGTGGTGAACCATTAATTTAAAAGGACAATATAGCAGTCATTTAGCAGTAAACATAAATGGTGTCAGAAATGACAATCTCATAATCTTGTTAATTCTTGTAACTGTCTATAAATTATTAGATTTCCTGGAAATAGCCTTATTGAAGACAAAGACCTTTTAATCACAACACTGTGTTTCTACTGTTCTTCTATTGCTGTTTATTTAGTGCCAATGTGTTAGGAGTGAATTAAAAGACATTGTGATATCTTGATGTTACTTGGTGGCATCTTTGAAAGAAATTGAGTGAGATGTGTTCTTTTATTAATTATATGAAACAGAAATTCTGGTCTAACTTATTGGAACTTCACTTTACTGAAAGCAATAATGGGCACTGAGAAGAAGATCCTTAGGATGATATAGTGAAAGTGAAATTATTATTTTATAATCTACAAAGTGGGTCATTGATTTCTATTGAAATATATTTGTGATGAGAAGTTTCTCACGGGAGAATGAATACTGGTAAAGGAGAGAATAATTTGCTTATAGAAAAGATTGGTGCTAAAATTCATAAAATTATTAATTGACAAGGGATTGTAAGGGATTTTTTCCATTTAGGTTTTTTAACTATGTTTTGCCATGTGTGTGGAATGCTGACTCTGAATTGTGGCTGTGCTAGCAAGATAATAGCATGAAAAATTACAAGGTGTAACAGATAGCTAAGAGGGGTACAAGATATACAACTTGAAACAATGTTGATTAGTGGTTGGACCAACAACACAGCACCATGGTAAATGACAGAAACAAGAAACAGTGTAACAGTAGGAGAAATTAACATGAATTTCTGGTCGAGACAGAAATTACAAGAACAGCTCTATTACAGATAGTGATTAAGGGTATAAATTAGCAAAATTAGGATCTATAGGGAAAGAAAACATATATCAGACCTGTTTCAAAGAAATAATTGTACAGATTGAGAAAAACTTGAAAGGTGAAAAAAAAGGACTGTAGAAATACCAAAGTTTGGGTTTCCCCTGAAGTTGTCTTATTTCTTATCAGTGCTTCAGAAGAGGAGAATAATCCTGTTCTTGTGGCTATACCTCAGTGTGAATCACATCTGCAGTCAGGGGATTCCTGGAGTTTATGAAGTGCTAGGAAATGTTTTGATGGCAGTGATAGAGCATCCTAATATCACATGCATTCTATAAGCATTATTGTACCTTACTAGAACTACCTACAACAGCCTCCATCTTCTTCCTGTTGCATGAATGTTCTTAACATTCTTAACATATCTTAACAATATAGGGAAATGTTCTTAACATTCATGGAACAGGAGCATATAGGGTTTGTCTCCCCTGCTCTTCTGTGGGAATGGTAGCAAGGTTAGGAAGTATATAAACAAGTAGAAATATCAATATTTTATTGTTATCATTTAACTGTGTTGCAGAGGAATAGCTATACCTACAGAATTTGAAGTAAAGCTTCAAATTGAGACTGCAATAATTTCTGTAAGAAATACATGGTTTGTGGAAAGAAAATAACTGCAGCAAAACCCCCCAAACAACCCACAGTTTTTCTGCAAAATATACTGACAGCACTGAATTTGAAAGCTACTTACACCAGACTAGACTGGTAAATCTTTTACCTTGATGTGTCTCAGATAGTCTCTGTATCAAAAAATCACAGAAGCATGGTAATTTGAGAACTTATAAATAAAATTTAGATAAAAATACTATTTGCAATAAAATTTTGAATTATGGTCTAGTTTAATTTGTCTTCTGGAAAATTTATTCAGAATACAACTAATTAAGTTACCTTTGGAAATTTCCCAGCTAAAAAGTTCTTTTAAAAGAAGATTTTGAACCATTAAATTCAGATGTCATTTACCCTCTGGAAGCCATTAGTGCAGTACACATGAACAAGTGTCAACTTGTTTCTTACAGTAAGTGTCACTCTGTTAGAAAGGATATTTCTATCATATTTTTAATAAAAAAGAAATTGATAGAATATAGTGCTATATTCTGTATTTTCATTCTTTTTTTTATTCCCTGCAAGATACAGTGAAAAAAAGAAAGGTGGCAAAACCTGATCCATGCCATTTCTATTGCCTTCCAGGGAAAAAAAAAAAAAGGAAATGTGTAGTTTAAGGTTCTGTGAGTTTGTCTCCATTCCTTTTTTTCTTAATGCTTGACCATCTCTTTACTAGCCTGTGATTTGAGGGTATGCACACGGAACTGCTATCTTTCCCTAGTAACTCCAAGACTACTGGGCAGACTAGATATAACTCTCTAGATCAGCTGCATTTGCAGAATTAAGCTTGTGGAGTTGTTTCAGGACACAGACTTGCCACCTCCACCCTTATCAGTGGCTTCCTTTGTTTTTTAAAGTAGTGAGGAGTAAGTAATCTTTCTCTGCTTCTATTTCTTTCCTGTGAACTAGAAGACTAACTCTTCTTAAATTTCTGTCTCTTTGTTTTCAGACCTTGCTTCAGAAAGCAGAAGACTTTGTTTCCGATAATTGTTTCAGAAAGCAGGTTTTTAGTGGGTTTCTTCTGGACATGAAATAGTATCTGGGTTGTGTTTGCTGTAACAACGGAAAGTATGTCTTCAAAGTATGCCCCTCAGTGAATTATTACTTTGGTCATGATGCTTTGTAGTTAAGAGTCTCAGACCTTTTATCTGTGAAATCTTGATTTTTTGAATTTGTAGATTATTATAGATGAGTAAAGCATGTTTGAATGAGAAAATTATGAACAATTTTCAGGCAGATCATGGGCAATCTTCCGCATCTCTCTGAGTAACTTACCAGCTTGCTTTTGTTCAAAATTGCATCAATCCTTTACAATTGGATCATTTTGGCACCAATCTGTCTGTTCTCTAAGAGAACAGATAATTTTTTACTATTGTATCTTTAGTTCCTAACTTACTACTAAAGGTATATTGACTGAATTGAGGAAGGTCAGTCATATTGAAAGAATTAATTTTTCACATAAAATCACTTTGTACTCCAGTCTTATCAGATTAAACAGTTTCTGCTTTAAAAGAAAGGAAGTTTTAGTAAATGTTACTTTTCTTAAATCAATAGCAACAACACTGGTAGCACACCCAGTAATTGGAAATAAGGTCCCAATTTGGTAGTAAAATAATAGTCATTTGGACAGGGATATGTGCATTTTTGTATCTGAGGTAATACAAAAGTGTTAGCACAAAAGAGAAAGAATCACGAGTATATGAACCGTCCATGAGTTGTTTATATTCTTCAGTAGACATTATGTTTATCAAAGACTGATGAAAGATAACACAGGTGTATCAGAATAAGGAAAAAAATTTGCTTTTCCTTGTCATATAGTTAAATTAAAGTGAAAATTTTGGCACATTTTTTAACATTACTGTGACTGAGGGATATAAAATATAGGGAAATTTTCCCGTATTATTTAATCTCTAAACAAGTCACAGCACAAACCCCCAGTGCAAACCTGGATTTAAGAGCTAAAATTTTCATAAGTTGTCTACACTGTTTGGTTCTGATGTACTGCTTCGTGATTAAGAGAGTAGAAAACAGAATTGATTTTTCAATTGCTACCTAATTCAAATCAGAAATAAGCATAATCTTCTCTTTATTTTTCACTAGAGCAACTATTTAATGGCTCCTGCTCTTAGAACAAAGCAGCTCTTCCCCAATGTAATAGGTTGCTGTCTGCATTGCAACATAGAAAGAGTTATTGCTTACCTATTTTGTCTCAAGACAGAATATTGGTTTAAAAATGTATCATACGCTCTTGCCTTCTCCAATGACCCTCTCATCTTTATATTAAGAAATAGTAATTTTTGACTTATAAAAAAGAAAATAGCAATAAAAAAAATATAGTCTTCTTTTTCCTATTTTTTTGCATTTTTCCCTTTATCTCTAGGACTTACCAGTCTACATAGCACCGACAAGTATCTGCAGCCTTAATGTAACTGCTGAGTATTTAATTGGTGTCTTCATCTAATCAATAGCTTTAAATCCATGCATATTTTACATTAGGAAGCTTTTTCAACTACTTTTGGGCATATCCTACATGTGAACCTGCTGTGAAAAATTTATCTCTAAATTATCACTAGATATTAAAATTTCATATTTGAGAAATACAATATATGGAAAAACTAAATTTTCAATAAAAGAATAACTATTAAACATTAATCAAATTAGTCATTCAGTGACTAACCTATGTTTGAAGAAATTAGCTCTTCCTGAGAATATTCCAGCAAGAGAATCATCAAAAATATAATCCAAAATGATTTCATCAATACCATATATTCTCAAATTACCTGAGAAAGACCAGTATTTTCCAACTGAATTATTTAATTTGTGAATCAATTTGAGCAGCTGTGATTAGAAGTGGATAAGGACGTTTGTTTTTTTCTGCTTGCAGTCAGAAAAGTAGATTGTAGGGCTCTACACATGAACATAAGAGGTGACAACAGGTGATGAGCTGTTTTATTAAGGAGGATGACCTTATTTGCCCTACTGTATAGATCAAATGTATCCTTATTTCTTCAATTAAACTTCCATTTTAGAGAACTTTTATAAATTTAGACCAGCATATAACTGATAATGGACACAAAGAATACAGAATTTACAGGCCGCAAGGAAAGCCAACTCATTAATTGTGTTGAAATCAGCTCTAACTGGGTGAAAGATAATTCCAACAGGGGGAGATTGTGACACAAAGCCCACCTACCCAAGAAACACGCCAAATCAAAAGAAGAGAAGGACTAAGCATGTGGACTAATTACATCAGAAGCAAGGGAATCCTTCAGCTCCAGTGACCATGAGTTGGTAGAGTACAGGTTTCTGAGAGGAAGGAGCAGGGTGAAAAGCAAGATCACAATCCCAGACTGCAGAGGACAAGACTTAGTCAGGGAACCACTTAGAAGAATCCAGTGGGAAACATTAATAGAGTGGAGTGGTTCAGGAGATATTGTTTGATTTACAATGATCGTGTCCTCCAAGTTCAGTATTGATCTACTCTATTCTTGAGTTTTAATGGGGAAATTCAGGAAATCAAAAAAGGTAACAGGAGGCCTATGTGGATGATCAAGAATCTGCTGACAAAATTCCAACAAAAAATGAGTCATATGAGAATGAAAAGCAGGGTGGGATGACCCAGGAGAAATATAGATGTTGCTTGAAGATGCAGAGAGGGAGATGAGAAAGACAAACTTCATCCAATTTAGGTTGGGTGAAGAATATAAAAGGCTACAAGATAGGCTGCTGTAGCTACATCAGCAGCGAAAGAAAGAACAATGCACAAAAAAGTGCTGAAGGCCAATTGGACAGTAAGGACCTGAGGTTTCTTTTGAGGCCAGGAAGACGAACAAGAGCAAGTAAGGTGCCCTTGCATCAAAGACAGCCAACAACCTCATGGGCTGCATTAGGAGCACCACTGCCAGAAGGTGGAGGTCATCCTTCCCCTCTGTCCAGCACTGGTGAGGCCACTCCCAGAGTGCTGTGTCCAGTTCCTGGCTTCCCAGTACAAGAAACATGAACATATTGAAATCAATCCAGCAGTCACAAACATGGTAAAGGGACAAGAACATCTCTGTTATGATGACAGGCTGTGAGGTCTGGAACTGTTCAGCTTGGTGAAAAGATGGCTCAGAGGGAGAACTTACCCATTTGTGTAAGTACTTGAAGAATGGGCATATATAAAGTAGTGCCAGGCTTTCCTCAGGATTTAGGGATTAGAGGCATTAGATAATTATTGAAATATAAGTAATTGCACTTAAATATGAAAATGTTTTTCCTGTGGGGATGTTTGAACACTGGTGCAGTTTGCCCAGAGAGATTGTGGAGCCTCCATTCTCAGGCATATTTAAAACCCAAACATTGTTCAAGAGAACTTAGTGTAGGTGGCCTTTCTTTGACCCAGGGCTTGACTAGATGATCTCCAGATGCTTTGCCATCCTCAGTGATGGCAGCTCTGTGCAGCTGACACGTCTCAATTCTGTGAGAATCAAAGACTTTCTAAAAGTGTTGAGGCAGTTGCATGCCTTGAAACTTCATTCTTTTCTTTAGATTGGTCTTTTTGTCCCCTAAGGTGTACATGTACATATTTGTTTATTTTTAATCTGTTTGTGTATACTTGAAATACAGAAAAGTAATTTGAATTCTTCAAGCAAGAATCACATCGTGGCAAGATAAAAGCCCAAAAGATAACTCTGGACTTGGTTGCCTTCCAATGCAACTTAGATTTTCACAGTTTATTTAAATATGCATGAAGATTAGCTAAAGCAGTATCTATACAGCGTTAATAGATAGACATGACAAGGGAATAGAGGGGCTGATAATATTGGAGGGCTACAGGAGTATTGGCTTTAAATTAACTTTAAAAACGGTTTCAGTGTAGCTCAAATTAATTCAGTGAAACTGCACTGATTTACTCCTGGAAGGGTTTGGTCTTAAATATTGAAGTGTTTGGGAATTCTGAAATTGTATCCATAGCTAGAAATTCTGCAAAATGTCATTATTCCCTTTATTTCCTCTTGAACATCCTCTTCTTGGTTGCTCCTTGATTCCTGCAGCTTCCTTAAACTCTCAGTTCTTCTGAAGCTAGCATAACTTTCTCTATCTTTAACCAGATTTTTAAAAAGGGAAGATTCTTAGTGTCTACCAAAGACAAACTGAGTATACCTGCTTCTCTATCTGATATTTTCTACACCAATATGCATTATTTTATAGGACATTGTGATCTCAGCCCATCAAGAATTTTGAGCTAATAATATGAGTAATTTAGAAGTTTTTAAACAAATGTGCAAATATTTTCAAGGCACAACTTTACAGTGATATTTTAAGTAACATAAAACTGTAAGACACGGCTATAAGATACTCTATTGCTTATGATGTCATTTATGGCCAGGCAAGATGAAACTTAAAAATTATACAATAAATAATTTGGAATGATGACCTAAATTCTACTATTAAGTAAAAAAGATGACTGAAATGCTAAAACGCTAAAAAGGACATGAATGCACTCTCATCCAGTTGAGGAAACAACTACAGATAAAAGGCAGGAATATGAGATATAATAAACTTGTGCCAGACTCTGGCAGCAACATAATAGGAACATAATTTTTCTTCCAAGTTTTTTGAATAAAATGAAAATTGATTTAAATTTTCTAATCTATGAAATAACAGGGATTCATTTTCATTTTATTAAAAGAGTGTTAGAAATGGGTCTCCTTTAAAAACAGAGAAAATAACAGAAAATAGGATTTGTTGATTCTGGAACTGATTATTGCAATGCATGAACTAATGATGAGTGACTAGTGCTAGAATTAGTTAACACTACTTTTGATGAAGTTTCTGCATCATATTATCATATTAGTACCACTCTAAAACTTTTTTTTTCCAGAATAGTATTGCAGATAAGATTTTCTACCCATATAAATCACTGTAACCTCTAAGCAGTGAGTTTGTAAATAACAGCTGAATGACCCACTCTTTTTATATTAAGTGTGTGTAGACTAGCTGTGAAAGGCCAGTCTTTTCTTAACGGGTAGGTATTATTTTTACTTCTACAAACTATAGATCAAAAATATGAATCTCCAAATCATTGAAAAATATTTCTAGTCATATCACATGATATGAATTAACTAGATTGGTTTCCTTGCTGGTGTGTAATGTTACAAGGAGTATTTCTTACTCATTCCAATATGGATGTTACCATTTCTGGCAGTATTAATTCACAGAGCCACACTTTGGAGAATATTGAGCCATATTTTTTCAACTACCTAAATACATAAAATTCACACACTGAAGTTTATGTCCGATTCTTAGTGTGTACTATCCCATTGGAGATCCACAGACCATGAATATTTTAGATGTAAACGTGGGTGATTTGAAGCAACTGAGCATGAAAAGCTTTGAAACTGCAACCTCTTAAAACTCTAATGAGCAGCATATCCTTTGGATTAATTCCTATAATTTTGTAGATTGCTTCCTTTCCAAATAAGCTACTCAGAATTTTTAAGTCTCAAACCTGTATTCTCAGGTGCCATGAACTGCATCAGAGAACAACCTTGAAAATCTTGTAAATTATTTGTGCACCTCATATGACTTTTTCTTTCTCAAGATAAAGGGCAAAGTTCCAGGTGTTGCTGGATAGCATAGAATAGTAATTGTTCCAATTTTTATTTATTTAGTTAATCTGGGGTTTTAAAGCAGCATGAGATAACACTTAACTTATAAAACCATGGAGGAGGTATCTGTGAGATACGATGGTATCTCACTGTTCTGTGTAACTTCTCCAAGAAAACATGTAGGAGACTAAAATTTTATGAAATTTAATAAGAGATTTTAGCAGGCTGCTGTGATTGTTTTTATGATATTGTTCCTAAGTGACCAGACACTTTTGCTTATTGAACAATTACAAGCGAAAAGCACTGACAGAAGAACAGGACTCAAGGTATTTCTTAGGAACTCAGGATTTAGAAGTAATTAAATCCCCATTTTTATTTATTTATTTATTTATTTAGTCTAAATGAAAGGGAATTAATTGACTGAAATTTTAATGATGCCAAAAAAGACCTCCAAAGAGATCAGGTAAAAATCAGCTTTATTGCTCTAAGAGAAGTTAACATAAATGCAACCTTTTTTGTGCGATGTCTTACATTGTTCTTAAACTGGTAAAAACTCTTCCTCACACTATCAGGAAAATAACATGTATTTATCAATCACTTCAAGACTAGTATGACTTATATTTGACTTTGATAGCTTGATTATTATGTTCATGGTAGATCAGCAATTGGGCTTTCAGTGATCAAACAGAGCAGTCCCCTTCCAGGCAGGGTTTATCTCTGACACTTCCCATGTCCATGGGATCAAGCAATAAAATGGCTGCTCATTTGTTTGTCAGCAAGCAGCAGCAGTTCCTTCCTCTCCCTCATCTCCACAGACAGGTGCTTTTTCTATTTTGTTTCCAACCACTGACTTTTAGTTTGGGGGAGGAGGAGGAATATTGAGGAACCTACCTCTTCATATCTGTGACGTTTAGTATCTGCTCTGTTTCATATCATTTTTGTTGTCCCTGTTTTCCTTCCTACATTGCATTGATGATCTCTGATAATTAAAATTTCCAGGTTTGAAATGGATGAAAGAAGAAACAGCAGTTAGATGAGATTAATAACTATTCAGCTGTGTCAGGAAAGAATCTCTGGATTCTTTATGGCAGTGAAAAGATATTAATAGTTGTCTGTTTAAATATTTCACTGTTATCTTCAATAACCTTGTTTGCATTTTGTAGGAAAAAGCTAGGTATATCTTTTATGAAAGAGGCTATAACTTTTATAAGTAATGAGAGACTGGAAGCCTAATAAATCCTTCTATTTTAAGTGACATTATCAAATCTGTTTAACGAAAATTTTGGTAATCCCCAAAGAGAGAGAAATCCTTTAAAATGTGGATGTGCTCTTTGATCTGTTGAAGACCACTGTGAGGATCTGCAAGGTTACTGTGCCACACCTTTCCTGCACAAGCAATCAACCAAGGAACAACTTTATCCTTGTGCAAATTTCTGTATACCCTGCATCTTACTGCAGCATGTTGCTATTCTGTTTACAGATTCTGCTGCTCAAAAGAGCTGTACAAACAAGAGAGACGGAGTAGCTCAAAAACTGGTTTCTCATGGAAAATTTTGCCTCCTCTTAGATTGGCTATCCAGTCTAATCATGAGCCATTTCCACTGTATTTCACACTCCCAAGACTTCCCACAATCATTTTTTTTTTCTTTTACAGGGCCGGGAGACTGCCAGTATAGCTGAGATCAACCCCATCTATCCTCACATTTTTTTTTTTCTTTTACAGGGCCGGGAGACTGCCAGTATAGCTGAGATCAACCCCATCTATCCTCAGCTGGAGAAATACACAGCTGAAGTAATATCAGAGCTGCTCCAGTTTCACCACACTGCTATTTCTTATTGACAGAGCACATCTTCACAGAGCCATCTACAAATAGTTTACAAAACTCTGTAGCCTTCAGATACATACTATATCATAGGCTTTGGTAGGTGAAACTCTTTCAAAAAATAAACAAAATATATATTATCGAAAAACTTGCATCTAGCAATATTTCCATCAGCATAACTTTCTCTGGAAACACATATTGATGGAAAAGAAGGATAAGATTTCATGTAGCAGTACAGCAGGGTCTTGATAATCTGGGATCTGCCCCCAGTCCCAAAGTAATTTGACAAGTGAGGCAGAGGCTGCTGGTGTCTCTATTTACTGACTTATATAATGTAAGTGATAGGGGAAATAAGTTCTCTACTATTGCTATATGGCATTGTAGAACTCATATTTTGCTGGGAGAATTTCCTAGTTAAGATTTGATGGGGAAGCCAAAACATCCAGGGTGATCTGGACAGCATGATAACATTGGCAGTTGAGTTGTTTGGCCTTCAGCTCCATTTTCTTGAAGGTGAGTAAAAGTAAAAAGCCTTGCTTTAATAAGGTCTGAATATTGTACCTTGTCTTGTACTCCAGTTTGAAATCCTGCAAGAAGCCTTTTCAGGTTAGCCTTGCTGTTTTCATTCTGGACAGCTCAAACCATTTGTGTTTATTTTCCATCACAATCTACGAATAGCAGATTATAGAAGGAGAAAAGTTACTGCACAACAGTATCTGCACACACAGGAAAGAGGAGTGAGATGTAAAACAACCACGGGCTTCTGACAATCACTCCTAACATCAGTTTTATTCTTAAATTTTCCAGATCTTCCTTTTACAATGAAACAGAGCTATGAATACAGCAGTGTATTCATTCTTTGTGAGCTGGCAGGAGATTTACAAGTTTTTTGGTAAAGCAAATACAAATGTCATAACCTGAGGAAAAAAACAAAGGACAGAGTGAAACACTCAATATGACAAGTTTTTTACTAATTTTTATTTGAACTTGAACTTGTAAGAGCGGTTTTTGTATTAAATATGTTTTTTTCTGTAGTCACTACCAATTTATGTGTATATAAAAGTACTTTTGTGAAAGCATAAAGATGTCAAAAGAAAAATATGTTATTGTTTTAAGGAAAACAACAGCTTGAAGAAGAATGGTTTAGTGTTCAAGTAGTATATTACAGTAGAAATATAAATTTAATGGGTTTTTTACTATTCCCTTCGGATCGATTAACAGAGTGATTTTGGTTCATTTTTTTTCTTTTTTTCTTTTTTCCCAATTATGCTCAATAAGAAATGCATTAAAATTTTAACTGTAAAAACATTGTTTTATAGGCATCTTTGATGTTTTGGCATAATTGAAAATCTATGAAAAAAAAAAACCTCCTCTACTATTAGAAACCCTGTAATATTATAAAATCTACACCGTAAGTTCTTTAGACAATTAGAATAATCAGAATTTCTTTCCCCTATCACTTGGGGACATCCTTCAGTTAAATCATAAGAACTAGGTTATTCTTACTGGTTTATTATCTTATACAACGGTACCAGTATGAGGACAGACCTACAATAGAAACCATATATTTTCTTACACCATTTGTTTGTCTTGTTGGTTTCAACTGTAAATTACAGAAACTTTCAGACTGATATCCTACTTAAGAATAGGTGGATGAAGAGCTACCTATGCTCGCCAGAAATGATTGCTATTTTATCTTACGTTTCAGAAAAGCTGACAGTTACCTTCAGCACCTCTAGAAGCAGGAAGTCCTGAAATGCATTTCCAAAATAAGTCTCCTTTTCAGAGGTAAGCTCTGACAGTTCTCTGAAGATGACAATGAATCTGATCACCTCAAAAATTAGGTTGGTATGCTGCTGGAATGTAGACTAGCTTTTAAGTGCATCCTTCAAAAGTATTTTCTAGACATGCATGCTGTCATGTGTCTATTTGATTTCACTACAGATTGGCACTTCTGAGCCTTCTCTTCTTCAGGAGGAGAATGCCCTCACTACAATTCTCTCTGCCCCTTTCATAAGAGATGTGCCCTTCATCAGCTTCATTGCTCTTCTTTGGACATGCATCAGCACCTCAATATCTCTTGAATGCAGCCATTCATTGCTTCTTATCTGGAGAGATGAAATTTTGATTTATCTCAAAAATTCATTTAACTAAGACATTTATTTCAACCCAGTTGGAAGAAATGAAAGGAAAACTCTCTGAACACTGCTTTAAGTACTAATTAAATATATAACTTCTTGTATAAAAATATTTCAGTAGAGTATATGTGGGTCTTCTCAGACAAAGTGTGCTATCAAAATTTAGCAACATTTATTATAATTACCTGTGCTTTAGTAAATGATACTTTATTTTCTGTGAATAGTGTTAATGCTCTTTTTTTGCCTGGTACATAGCAAAACAATGTTCCTGCACAACTCTTAGTCCTATGAAGGCAGTAAATTGCAATATGAACAAAGGGAACCAGGTGTGGCATCCATCTTATTTTTCTGTTCATTGGGAAAGAAAGAAGGAATTTTAAAACAAGAAAAATCCTCTTTAACAAAAGTGCAGTGTGGAAATACTTACATAGTCTACACTCATTAGTATGTTCTAGTTTCAGCCTTTTTTTTCTGGTTAACTTCTGAAGAGAAACCATTAGCTCTACTTCAAGGCACCTCAATAATGAAAATTTGTAAACTTAAGCAGGGCAGAAAAGATGTAAAGTTTAAGATAAAAAATGTCAATGTTTAGAAAGTTCCTGCGTTTCTCATGGAACAGATCATAGCCACCAATATTCACTGGAGGCGTAAATGCTACTTCAAACTTGTAGGCTCTCACCTAGAGAAGTTCCAGAATTCAGTAAGGTGTGAATGTTGAACATGAATTGGAAAAGGAAAATGACCTTAATATTTCCAGCATATAGCCAGTCTAATGAAATGTAAAATCATGCAGTGCTGATGATCTAGTGTAGAAGGAAACCTATATCCTGTTATAGGATTTAGTTTAACACATCTCATACCCTTTTATTCCTAAACAATCTGGAAAGTTTGGATAATGCCTTCAGATGTATTGACATAACCTTGTAAAAGACATCTAGAGCTTTTTAACAACATGTCTTAACTGAATTAAAATAAAATAACAGAAGCACAAACTCAAAACAGAAAAGAAACTTCTTATTCTTAATGTAACAATTGCTGCTCTTTTCTGTGTATTTTATTGGAGGTCGACATAGATGAAGTTTGTTGGTACCTCTACCATTAAATCTGAGTCATGAAAGTTTACCTAGAGTTGCATCACTCACTGTAGATCACTTATGTAAAATATAAACCACTGAAGAGTAAGTCTTGCAGTAAGACAACATTTTTTTCTCTCTGTGCTCCAGGAAGACCCATCCTTTATTTAAAGATTCAAATGTGAGAAAGGAGGAATGTGTTTTTGTATTTAGTTTCAAATTTCAAGATTAAACATAAGTTTAGCCTAGATCAAGATAACTGTTTAGTCTTCCTTTAGAATCTAACGGTCTTGAAATTTTTCCCTAAAGTACGCATATCTGGCACAGGTCATTATAGATTATTAATATTTTACTCTTTATAACAGAAGAAAAGTAACTGGAAAACAGTAAAAAAAAAACTAGAAAGGAGTCTGCTTTGTGAAAAACTTAAGCTTTTCTTCTGAGGAAGATTTTCAAGTGATTCAGAAAAGATTCACTGTTTTGATAATATGAATGAAGACCTGGAAAACAGGTCACGATGTTCACATCTTAAAAATTACAGCTATTACAGAAGAAAGCAAAAGTGAATGATTTGATTTATAACCACTCTCATAATCAGAGTAATCAGGGGATGCATTTTCCCACACAAATTGGAAATGACATCACCACATGGATTCATTAATCTACAACACAGTGAACAGGACAAACTATGTGTTAATTTTATAAAAATGATGTCACTAGGAAAAAAAGTTTAAAAAGTTTCTCATACATCAAGGAAAATATAGAATTAAGCTCAATATTTTTACTGCATTTTCACGAACAAAAACTTAGAGAAGAGTGAACACAAAGGAACTCTCCTGGAGAGAGTGCACACTGCATCTTTAATTACAGAAAAAAAAAGATTTAACTTAAAGTGGAATCCACGTGCAATACATACATGTAAATTCAAGAGAAGAAAGCCAAGTGTTTTGCTGAGAGTAGATACCTTTCTGCATTCCTTGATATACATAGAGGTACAGTGCTGAAGAAAAGGTGTTTGGCAGAACTGCTACCAAAATGTGGTAAAATGGTGTCGTTTGTGTCTGGTTCTCTAACAAGGTTGTTTTTTAACAAGGAAGAAAACATGAGACTGCAACTTTAATGAAAAATATAGTCATAGAATCATAGAATATTCTGAGTTGGAAGGGACCCTTCAGGGTCACTGAGTCTAGCTTGTGCCATGATCACTCCAATATGTCACCTCCATGTCTAAACTGAATGTTTGCTCATTAAATATGTCATATGCTCATGTACCACACAGTCCTAGGAGGTAGATATTATTTCATTTTTATAGCAGTTGTGCAGTACAGGAGACCTGCACAGGTATGGATGACATTACTAAAACAAGTGTTTTGCTTTGGTTTAATTTCCAGAGTTCATAATCTGATTATATTGCCTCCACCTATTAGCTAAAACTAAACCTCTGTATTTTTGAAATTTAGGCTTTGGGTGCTAAAAGTCTAGGTGTCGTCTGTGACCCGCTGAGTAAACTTGGACAATAGAAAGCACATCTTTTCCCTCAGTTTGCTGATTTGTATAACAGGAATAATGAATCTTACCATCTTCACATGTTCTCTTTCCAACACTTTATAAAAAATCGCTATTATTAATTTATCCCTTAAGAGTCCCCATTTGTTATTGGATTCAAAGAGTAATGCAGTGACAGAAGATGAGGAAAAGGCTGAGGTAGTTAATGCCTACTTTGCCTCAGTCTTTAGGAGCAAGACCAGTTGTCCTCAGGGCATCCAGCCCCTAAGCTGGAAGACAGAGATGAGGAGAACGATGGTCTCATAATGTGGGAGGGAATGGTCAGTGTACAGTGTAATGTTATGGCCCTTACATAAACCCAAGTTTATGGGACTGGATGGGATCCACCCGAGGGTACTGAGAGAGCTGACAGAAGAGCTTGTCCAGCTATTTTCAGTCATTTATCCAAGGTGAGATCAGCAAATGTGAAGATCCAGTGAATTACAGCCTGACCTCAGTGCCGTAGAAGGTCATGGAGCAGCTCATGTTGAGGGTCATTATGTGCAGGACAACCAGGGAACTAGGCCTAGGCAGCAGGTAGGTCCCACTTGATCAATCTCATGTCCTATAACCAGGTAACCTGTTTTTTGGGTCACCCAGGGAAAGACTGTGGGTGTTACCTACCTAGACTTTAGTAAAGCCTTTGACCATTTCTCACAGCATTCTCCTGGAGCAACTTATGGCTGCTTATGGCTTGGACAGGTGCACTCTTTGCTGTATAAAAAACTGACTGGATGTCCTGACCCAGAAAATGGTGGTGAGTGGTGTCACCTCCAGCTCAGTCATAAGGGAGGTTCCCCATGGTTCAGCACTGGGACCAGTTCTGTTTAATAATTTTATTGATGATCTGCACAAAGGAATTGAGTGCACCCTCGGTTATTTTGTAGACATCACCAAGCTGGGAAAGAGTGAAGCTTCTTTCCATTACCTCTTGGTCACTGCATTTAGCCTATTTCCACTGTGTGAAATGGGGGCAATGAATATAATATTTCATTGTCTTCTGTCAAGTAAAACTGATAATCTTTGAAATGAAACTTGGGGTGTGGACCCTTGTTTCATTTTAAATGTTCAGAATGTGACTTCTGCCTTAATAGCAACAATAATCAAAACAATGTAAAATCATTATTTTCTGAGCATGTCCCCAGGAATTAAATCAGTGACTGCAATTATTTTACTCCTTCTAAAATGAAAATATATTCCTTAACATTCTTTCTTCATTTGCTAAAAGAACTTTGAAAACAACAACAAAAAAAGTTATCTTTATTGTTCATCATTAAAACAAACACAAAAGTACTTGGTACACTATTGTCATAGAAATTCATATTAGTAGAATTGTATTCTTGGTTGATAACACATCAGTTCAGTAACCAAAACATCAGACAAATATCCACTGATTAAAAAAATTAAAAAGTCTGGGAAATTACATTGTACCCTTAAATTTTCCTGACTCTGCAGTGTCAAAGGAATGACTTTTGCAGTCCATTCATGCTAAGATCAAGGAACCAAGGGGTCAGTTATATGAAATAATAGTCCATGGCTTTCTCAAAAGGGTAAATCACCTTTAATAGGTCATCTCTTGACAAATATAGGGAGAATAAATTGTATCTCAAGTAGGTATGATCTAGCCTAAGCCTTTGAAAATCTAAAAGCTGTCCTGTTTCTACCTTCAAGCAGGTTCAATGGTCTCAAGACTCCTACCATAGCCATACCGATGGCTACACAAGCTCAGCTGTTTTACAGTTTGGTGTGATGAAATAAACATGTTTTATCTTGCAGCAGTAAACAGGTGTGCATTCACACAAGTGGAAATTGTCTCAGTGAATCCAAATGCTGGGCTGAAATTAAGCAGTTTAACTTCAGAATGTAAACTCATTTAAAGAAAATTTTAATAAAAATATATTTGCTATTTATGTTGACTCAGTGATTTGTTCCACTTTTTGATTTCATATATTTTAAGGTTATTCCCAAAATAGTGAGAAAAAACCACAACAAATACCGTGAATTTTCATGAAGACTTTGCGTGTGGCAAAGAATGACAGACTGTAACAGCATTCACTAGGTTTTTCATGGATGCAGTCTGTAATGTACAACAGCTGTAATTCATTTTCTAAGATAATGAGGTAACTTAGGTTTCCAAAAACTGTATTTTTTTTTTAATAATGAATTAAATCTTTAAAAAAGAACCTTCAGTTTTCCTGTGTGACATCTTTGTCCTGGAGTTTCTTTTTAAGTGAAGATAAGTTGGACCTAAATTACTGCTTGCATGAAACTTCCTATGATCTCCTCTCTAATTTGTAAGACAATAACGAAAGTGATTAATTAGTGCTTTCTAACATATGAAAAGATGAAAAGCAGGTTTTTTTCATATGCAGAACAAGGTGCATTGCCATTTCAAAAGTCTTAGCAATCTTACAAATATAGGATAATGAAGAGGTTTGCTTACTATAGAGCTGGAAAAGACAAAGCTACCAAGCGGTGGCTCAGTTTTCCAAGTTCAAAGGAATTTAGCCATAATTCAAAGTCTCATCTTCAATAAAACAAAATTACCATGAGAAAATTCTACCTGTTCAGTCTGCTAATACTGTACTTATCTCTCTTTTGAGAATAAAGGGAATTGACAGACATTTTCTTCATTTGTGAAATATTTACCCTTAATTTTGTATATACATGTGTTGGTGTTTGTCTTCCCCATGGTTAAGTCATAACCATCAGTGGGAGTTGTGATGGCCTTGTCCAGCTTACTCTAGACTTTGGGGGATGAACGGCAATATGGTAGTCAAGTACTAAGGGTGCCCCACATGTCTTGCTAATAAGAAAATATGGCTCTAAGTCAATCATCTCACTTCCTGCATAGTGGACACCCCAGGCCCCATTGTGCTCTCCTTACAGCTGTGGGCTCCCTCTAGTAGGGACAAGGTTATCTCCCAACATTACATGTCAAGGTTGAAAGATTCCACCAAAGGTTCTTGGTCGGTGATGACTAGCATGCTAAGCTTTGAAATCTTAGGTGACTGATATAAAGGACTGAATTTTTTATATGTAATTCTTTTGACATAAACCATTGACCAAGTCTGGGATTAGGCATGGAGCCAACCACCACTAGATCACTGTATGAGAAAGAGTTTAGAAAGTAGTCCTTTCAAAAAGCAGTCCTTTCTGAAGCTCATGAATCATTGGGAGGGTCTCCCTAACAGTTTACCTGTCCCTGGCTTCTCTGCAGTAACTAAATGAACTGTACCTTGATATTGAATCATGTTAAAACACTGTGGCATTTACCATTGAGCTTTTTTAACTCACTGTATTAGTAAAAGTTGCTTCTCTCTTACAAATGAAGCACATTCCTCCATCCATTATAGAATATCACAATTCCCTTTTTGCAATCCTCATAAATTGTATCATTTTCTGATAGCTGACAAAGCTGACAGTACATGGGTCTTTAAAATACGGAGGAAGGTCCTCTTCTGGGCAAGTGTCTGTCAGGAAAGCATCCTTCATTAATGCCTTGGGCCATCCTTGAGAGGGGTCAGGACAGACTGTAAATGAAGTTTCAGTTTTCTTACTGTGATGTCAGGGGACAAACATACAATTTCATCTCTGCCAACATTGTTTCATTGCATAAACTGCTCATGTTGCAGGATTTGACATGTGAGTGTATATTTAGAAAGGTAATGAAAGCATTGTCTGCATTAGCAGCAGAGTTGGCAGTGGTGACCATTCCCATAGACAAGGCAGAGTTCTCCAACATGGGTCATCTCTGCAGTAGCAAACACTAGGAAACATCTGTACAACCCATCAAAGAGGAGAGGAAAAATCAGCATGAGAACATCCTATCTTCTCATCCTTTTCTGTGCAATTGGATTTGATATCTTTCAGAACTCATTTTTCTCTTCTGTGGACAGAATTCCCATTTGGTTTGTTATGAAAAAAATATGACTCCATAGCTAATTTTTTGCCTCTAAGTCTTTTCATCCCGTAGATACCAACTTATCTTACCTCAGAAAAGAGCCTGAGACTATCAAAGACTTTGGTGATACTGTTTGCCCTATCACAAATATAGAAGTAAAACTTTCACTGTTTTGGAGGAAGCTGAAAGTGGGTATATAGGATTTTATTCCTCATTACCTCACATTATTCCAAAAAAGCTGTGTCCTAAGTGTGCAGTTAACAGATATTTTCAGAATAAATAAAGCAAATAAAATACAATAGAAAAAATTTTAAAAATCATACTAGTATTTTTAAACTCCATCATTAGTATAGCAAAGCAATTACCTGTTTTACATTGCTTACATGCAAGGAAGAGAATGCTTATCCCCTTGCCTGGAAGCCATGGAGAATTTTACAAAGCATGATGAGGCCTCCTGACCTGCAACACCTACCTTAAGGTGAGGCAAGTATCTCTCTGTAATGTGCTGAATAACAGTGATTATATAGGCACATCCAACTTGATTGATTAGGATATACAAGTAACCTTTAGGTGTTTCTGGAGAAGAACAAGGAACAGCATCACACAGCAGGCTTATTTGGTTTTTATCATCCAGGAAGAATTCTTCCTGATAATCCAGCTTCAGATGGTTCCTGAACCAATCAGGGACTTGTGGAAACTTCCCAGTTTGCCAAAAAACTGCACTAGGACAATTGGATTAGGTGATCAGTTTATGTCTCTTCAAACTGAATTATTCTTTTCTATTCTATTCTATTCTATTCTAATCTGTGAGTGTCATTTCCTGGGGACAAACTGGGAAATGTCCCCTAGAAATTCATCACTTGCATTGGTAAAACCTTGTGAAGCAAAGTGATGCCACTGACAACTCTTTGACAAAAGGGACTCTGTGTCCAGGCTTGGGCAGTTGAGGGATGCATTCACAAAAACTGGGAGGGCCGAAGGTACAGGGAATGCAAGCGGTAATGTACAGAGAAATGAATAATCAGAAAAACGGACTAATATGGTTTCTCAAAGTTGTTTTCTGTTTGGAAAAAATCTAAAGTTTCATCTATATTTCTATAATGCTCTTTTGAAACACTACTTTGAAGGTATATTTTAGGGTCCAAGGAATTGCATGCGGTGGGTAATGCCCTGGTGCCTACAACAATGTCTCTGAAATTACCTCCACACACACCTCAGCATTTAATCTGACTTCAGAGCCATCAGACTGAAGTTCAGCCATCAACACTATATACACAAATGCTAGCATGCTAGTGTCCATGCATGTTGCTTTGATCTTTGCTGCTGTTGTTATTTTAAAAGTCTCCTAGAGAGTGTTCAACTGCAGTAGTATGTCTTTCTGGACGCTTTTATTTCCTTTCTGCAAAATCCTTGATATTTAAGCAACCTCTGATTTTTCATGTTGTAGTGTACTTATCCAGACATCAAGACCCTTTCAATGCATTACTGCATTGCTTGCACTAAAATGCTTTCCAATGGTTTGCATTACCTTCTGAAAATACCCTACATTATTTGTTTTGGGGAATTCCTGTGTCTCTAAATGATCATTTGCCAAAGGTATTGGTCCTTACTTATATAAAATCACAGAAATTTCAATGAGATTTACATAAAGCACAATGTAAAGATTTGTTTTAAAAATCAGAAAGCTGGTCCAAGCCTGTAAAGAATTATTGTCTGTAGCAAAGTAAATCCATTTTGTTAATCCCAGTTTGAAATCAGATGTTTTGCCCATTTGTATTTCATTGTCTTTTTGTATTTCAATGATTTTTGCCATTGCTATATCATACCAATAGAAACTAGAACACGTCAAAAGCCCAGCTTCTACCACTGCCCCTTGTCAAATTACAGCTAATGCAGCAGGCCTAAATAAGTAATTCTGAATCAAGATTAGGTACATGAAATGCCTGTAGGCAGACCAGTCTTCAGAATGACAAATCACTGTCTCAGACTTAAAGTTCAAAAATGCTGTGACAGTCAGAGCAGATTGAAATAGAAGAAGCTTAAACTGTAGTATAGAAAATCCAGGGGATGAAACCAAGTAGATGATGCTAGGATCTGGCTGTCAAGTATTTCAAAAGAAATGTTTCATAAGGACTACTTGGTGACATTGAAAATATTTTATGGTTTATTCTTAAGGAAATATTACTTGCAAAGAGAAGGGGAAGGAGATGTAGCTCCCTAAAATCTCTTAAAGACCAGCCATTAATTTCATTAAATATCTGAAAATCTAAAATATCATGAGCATGAGACATGGTATTGTAATGTTGTGCTTTTTTAAAATTGTTTTGAAGATTTATCATTGCTTTATGCCTTTAAAGTGCTCTTATGATGAATGTATTTCAGCTTAAAAAATACAACTTGTGAAGGTTTTGTTATTATACTCTTAATTTTAATATGTTATTGTACATGGGATAAGAGAAAGTGCTTAACACACAGACAGGGAAGTCTCAAAAATTGCCAGGTTCTTAGAACAGTTAGCTATGTTGGACAATGTCTCTGAGACTGTAACTACACAGAAAGGGAGTCCTTCACCTGGACTTAAGAAAAAAGACAGATAATGCATTAAAGTCTTGCAGCTTATGTTTGTCATAGGTATTTTTCTCTTAAAGACACTTTTCAAGGACCTCTGGAGGACAGACTCTTATTGTATTTGTTTTCTACTTTCTAACATTTTCTTAATGCAGAATAAATTGCTCCTCTCTTTCTCAAGAGAGACCCCCAAAGCTTAAGCTTTCTACTCTCCTTACTCATCTCCTCCTTTGTATATTTTTCCTAAGAAACAGACATATCCACAAATAAATAACAACAAAGGCAGCAGCATGTAACTATGTGTCAAAAAGAGTTCAGGAGAGATCCACAACCTGAGTGCATGACAAGGAAATTTCTTCAGTAGTGAAGTTTTCTGACAAGTTGCCTGTTGCATTGCAGTGGCATGCATCAGTCAGTGAGTGAATGAGCCCAGCATCTTTACTTGCTTTATGCATCTTAAGGCTGCCTAGCACGCAAGTAACTGTCTGCTGCCTGAATGGTAAGGACCTTCACAAAGAAATAAATGAAAATGCAGATGTTTGTTTCAGTATACAGAAGGATCCATGGCAAGTGGAAAATGGATGGCCTGTGTCTGTAGTGAATGCTAAATCACACTTCAAAAAAAAACCCAAACCAAAACAAAAACACCTACATGCAGCAAGTAGTCTTTGGGCAAGGCAAGTCAAGAAGTTTTGTGCTGCAGCTCTGCTGAGACAAGTGATTTGTACAAAAACAAGCAGGATTCTGGGATCTGAGTGTGGAACTTGGACCTTCTCCTCCTTCCTTAGTAGCCTGTGAGGTACGTATACCTATGAAAAATTGGACTTCTGCATATCTATTCACAAGCTTCAGCAGGGCATCTGCTTCCCCAGAACAAGAGCTAGTAAGGAGTTCAAAGAAAAATGGTCTCACATTCTAATTATATTGTACTAACTAGAATCAAACACTGAAAATAAGTTATCAGAACCTTGTAATAATTGAGGTTATATTAACTCATTTTTGCCATTTCAGAAATACACACACTACCTCAATCCTTGATCCACTTAAACTGTGAGAAACAACAGAAAAAGAGTGGAAAGTAATTTCTGGAAGCGAATCACTGTTATTTGTAAATAGCCTGGAACAACTCCATAGCTATGGTGATGTACAGTGATTTCTGAACTAGATTTTAAATCATCTCCACAATGTGAAATCATGCTCTGTAATAGCAACACCATTTCAACTGAGAACAGATACTGAGCACAGCTGTGAAGCAAAATCTGGGATAAATCCTCATAGTGGGAATTAGAAATAAACTATAAAACATCTGAGGTAATTTGAAATGAACTGGTAATATTCACTCTTCCAGTTTGGTGGTTTTTTGGATTTTTTTTTTTTTTTTTTTAGACCAAAGAGACATGAATTTTTTATTTGTCTGAAAGCTTGTTTTAACAGGTAAAACTTGAGACAAAATTAATGTCATTCTTGGGAGTGATTTGTTTAGGAAATCTCATAGAATATTTGTAGGAGCTAGTCAGCTACTATATTGCAACACGGTAGAAAGTGAAATTGTGGCATCATATTAACATAGTACTTATTTGCTAATATCTGTCAAAGGCATTATAGTTTGTGTCATTCCCTGCATACATAACCACTCTTGTTCTGTACTTTAATGGTCATATTAATAATAACAATCCTCTCACTGCTAAGTAAATTTCTAATGTATTTGTCATTACTACCTATCAGCTAACATTCAGAAGCCAATCTATAGAAAAAACTTGTTCTATTCTATTAATCACCTTCTGAATCACACACAAGACCAACAATTTACTTTGAACCACAACCTTTTCTCTTTACTTTCTGATCTCTCAGAAAGTCTGTCTCTTGCTTGCCAACTGCTCAATATACTGTCAAACCAAACGTAAAAACAAAAGAAGTCCCAGGCTAGCTCATTTAAACCAAACACCTCTGGCATATTCAAGTTTTATAAAAATTTTACTGGTAATTTCTGTATTTCTGTATTTTCTGTATTTCACCTCCAGAACACCATATTCTGAGCTATCACCACATATATTGATTGAATATCCAGTGTCATGAAATTTATTGTACCACAAACCCAGCAGTTCTACAGGCACAAGAAAGAGTGGTGAAAAACTGGTAAAAACACTAGAGAGATGGCTGTGTGCAACCAGAATAAACACATAGAGCTGTTTGGACAAGGATAAACTCCTTGCTTTGTAAAGCAACTTTTATTTTCAATAAGATACTAAGACCTCCTTTCACTGCCAGGAGTGACTGACATGTTTCGCTAGGATTTGCAAATACAGCTGTTCTTGCAAGACTTTCCAACAGAATTTAAGTGCCAGATAAGTGCCATTACTTTGCCCACATCATTCACACCAAGTACCCAAAAGAAACAATGTGAATGTGGAGTGATTTTTCTTTGTGCCATGAATCAAAGTACCTGTGCTGTTAGCACTTCTAGACACAAAACTTGAAGCACTTCTGCTTACATTTCCAAGCTGAGTATTTATGAAGTGTCATTTGTACTTGAGATTTTTCCAGGCTGTAACACAACTAGAAACTTGCATTTTAAATAGAAGTAAGATTTGGAAGACACTTTTAAGTCTTTTGTCCAAGGTTTGGCAAACCTAGATAGAGTTCTCTGCCACAGATTTCCTATGAGCCTACCAACATTCTTGTCCTGTTTCTTTAACATAGAATAAGTTCAAAGAACAACTTTTTTCAGTAGTCTTCTAATTCCTCCTATAATTTTAAACAAGATCCTTGGCAAGGTTTGGCCAACTGCATACTCACAGGCACATGCTAGGGACTATTAATAATAAGCTGAATGGATCAGTCGAAATTCATTTAAATCTTTACCACCCTGTATGGTCCTGCAAAAAGACTTTGTGTGCCTCTTCATGCCTTCATGAATGCAATACCTACTCATTTTATACTACTCTCAAGGACTGCTGTGCAACCTCACAGTGTTTCAGACACTTTGAAAAAAACACACAAAACCAGGCATTAAATGTGATGCTCATAAAGTAACCAAGGCCTATAAGACACAAAAGACTAGATTCACTGAGTGCAGACATGGCCTTCCCACCGTTCAGCTTCACAGAAAAAAAGTACTAGATACTGTCCTACTTAGAGATGTAGATTTAACTAATGTGTTCCACTTTCCTGTGTGTAATATGGGGATAAAACTTTCTAACCTCAGAGTCTTTATGTGAAGATATGTCAATTTCAGGTCATCAAATGCTTCAATAGTATTCAAGTGTCCTTTATCTAAGAATTTATAATTCTGAAACTTAGTGCATGTCCTCTGTAAAATCACTAATTCAGAAAATGTTCCCTTGATAATTTATTTAACAAGAATACTTGTGCATGATAATTAGAAGCACAACGTTGACTAATTTATGCAAATTCATTCAAGTGTTCAGGTGAACATTTACAACATTGACAAATACTATTCTGAACCATTGACTGTGCTTTAATACACCAACATAATCAAAGCTTTTTTCCAGAATAAGTAGGTTTCTGTAATTGTTAAAGGAATGAGTGGAAGAACAACAAAGACTAGGTGGGAAGCTGTTTTAAACAGGTTGAACTATGAAAAAAACCTGAAATTAAAAGATAGCTTGTGTAAACAGAGACTAAAGGATAAGCATCAAAATCAAGGTAGCACATTGCTATGGAGAGCTTTAACAATAACAGAAAAACTGGGGTTAAAGCAAAAAAAAAAAAAAAAAAATTAAGTGATATAGAGATTTAAGAGTAAAGAGAAAGGAAGAAAAGATTAATGATCTGAATAAAATAAAAAGGGATATTTCATTCAATACATTATTAGTCCAGAGGAAAAAGATATTAAAATGTGGATTGTAATCTCTGTTATTTTTATAATTTAATTTTCCTAACATGACCAAATTTTAATTCTATACCTGTATGCAGAATATAATTTGCACATAAAAGTGATTTTCTTTAAAGAGTGGCTCTAAGAAGATATTTAAGGAAACAAAATGTATTAGCTGAGGAGGCTATGTATTCTACATCCTTGGTGAAACTCTATACCCAACCAGATACTTTTCTCAGCAATCTGCCAAAGGGGACCCCTCTTGAGTACTGGGGTTGGACTAGAGACCTTGAGGGATGGCTGCCAGTCTTGTTGATTTTGTGATTCTATCAACTATAGAAAACAGAATAAAAATATTTTATCAGATAGTCCCAATTGCTACATTTCATATGTATCTTTTTTAATAAGATTAATGTAAATAATAGGTGAGAGCCATTCTAAGATTAAAACAAATAATGAGGATCTGAACAATTTAATATTTGAAAGATACAGGTTCTTCTCAAAACAAGATCAGTATTTCATGCTTCACTTCTGAGAATTACTTCCTACAGTGCTGTAGACCAGAAAAGAAAAAAAAAAGTGCCAAAAACAAGCCAAAGAAGAAAAAATCACCAAGCTACAAGGTTATGATTTTCAAGCAATGACCAGTGCAATTTCTTTTTACCCAGTTGGGGTATGACTTTCTAGGTTATTTCAAATAGATTTCTTTTTTTGCATGTGTATATTTATTTATCAGTTAAAATAATGAAATAGGTACAAAGATAGATCAACTTCTCTTTGCAGTGAAAAGTAAGCGGCCTATTCACATTCACATATCAGGAAGGTCTCACAAAACAAAAGTTTCTCTAGTTTGGCAGCCCTAAAAACAAATGAAAAATGAATTAATCCACAGATGCTAAGATTTTGGAACTGAAAACCAAAATGTATAAATCATTTTCAGTGACAGAAAGATGCTAATTGCAAGTGCCATAGACTGAATTTTTTTTTAATGAGATGGTCATCTGGCAAAGGGCAACACAGTTATGAGCTACTGTGCATATCACAGCAAAGTAAAATTTACTGTAAAGGAAATTTGAAAGTGCTTTATTATTCCAAAATCACAGTTTGGTTTCATTCATAAAAAGCACATTGCGTATACTTCAATATGACAATATGACAAGCCATCTCATTACTAAGAAGTAATTGTTGTTTTTAAGAGCTGGAAGGAGACTTTCTCCTATCTTCAGACAGTTAAGGAGATCATAATGTCCTAACCAAGCTTCTCCACGGAAGAGTGCAGCCAACTGTGATCATCTCCAAAATACTTTTGGAAAAAACAGATGTCACATGAAATATAATTTACTACATGTGGAGACAGAATTCAGGTTCTAATGCCATGGTTTTATTTCCCTTTGGCTTCCTCTGTTTTTCTTATAAATGAGTTCCCTATTTTTTGATGGGTACTTTTCCTTAGAACTTAGGCCTAGCATACAAGATTGAAACCCAGCATTTGCTTTGAATGTCTTCAGTGTGAGAGGTTCAGGATCTGGGTTCTTCACACAAAACAACTAGCTGTTTAATCATTACAACTGCAAAATTGGAGTTCAGTTTTCTGGAAGTTCCAGAATAGAATAAAACAAAGCTTGATCCATGTAGTCCTCACAAAGACCTTTACTTTGAGAATGAATTTTGATTGATGTATTTTCCTTTCCACAGATGCTGCAATTTAAATACTCATTTTACATTTTGACAACTGTAACTCTTAGTCTTAAAAATACTAGTATCTAAAAAGAATGTCTAAACAAGTTCATACAAGATTGGATGTGGACAACATTTCAAGTCAGACGTAGGGGGTTACTTCAGAAAGAGAGAAGGCTCAAGGGGAACTAAGAATCATGAAGAAGGGTAGAAAACACGACTCATTTATGATACTGTCTCCCTTGTGTAATGTAAACTACTGAATAATACACCAGTATTCATTTTTATACTATTCATAAAACACAGGAACTCTCCCTGTTACACATGTTAATGTCACAGACCATGTGCTTCTTTGATAAATCAGAGGGCATTGTTTTTCCTCTTGCAGTACTACTGTAACAGAGATATCAAAGAGATTTTATTATATCTTTGGAGCTACTAGTATTAAGAAACAGCACCAACATATCTGGAAAACCATTGCATTATGTGGCCTTTTCTTGGAATGACCAAATCATTTTTGTACCAATGTTCATGGGAAACAAAAACTGTGAAGGTGAAAGAAAACCCACAGTTTTTATTTTAGTGAACATTGTCAAAAACCTTCTTTTTCAGATTAGATTAGATTATTTTAAAGGGAATTAAAGATTGTAGCTAGAACTCTATGATATAGAGAAAAAAGATTGCTTGTGCCTGTGTTTTTCTAAGTTCTTTTTAGATACCAGAACAAAACTGTTGCTTACGTAGATCAATTTTCATGTCCACACTTGACAATCTATTTTCTCTACAAAGCTGAAAACTTCATTGACACCTTTGTCACATACTTTTGTTTTGTTTGAACACTTTGGGATTTTTATGAAGAAAGTTACGAATTTGATGAAAGAAATAAAATAATATGCCATAACTTTAAGTAAACTATGATATCTAGCCAAGAATTCAATGCATTTACATGAATGGATGTGAACAAAAGTAAAAGAATGACAGTGGCTGAAGAGTTGTAAAAGCAGGATAGTTCATAGAAGGAACCCTGTCAAGGGAGTAAGGACAGTTTGAGAAGCAAGGCAGGAGGAACAAGAGTTATTCAAAGTAAACTGGGCTCAAGTTGCAAGCTTAGACTAACAAAAAGCAGTATTGAACTTGAGCAAGTTAGTTCAGAGAATGGAAAAAATTCATCATGCAATAGGGCAAAAGTTTTTTTGCTTTCTCTGTATTTCAAAATACAAGAGCCAGTAAAAAGACTTAAACAAGGACTATTTACAGTAAAATATTACCGTAAGGAATAGGTAGGAAAAAGTTAGGAAAATTTAATTCCTAAAAGTCTTAAAAATATTAAGCTTTGAGAAGACTCACCAACAGGAATAGCACAACCCTCTTTTTTTTTTTTTTAACCAGATCTGAAGTTAGGTGAACTAACCATGGTTGTAAAATTTGTCACAGCAGTTTTGAGCTGCTTTATCTCAAATGTCCTTCAGCAGATAAAGAACAGTGATAATAATAATGGCGCTGTCATCTCACATCCAGACCTGCAAGTGTGATAAGAGAACTTCAGTTTAAAAAGGAATTCACCTTATTAGGCTGTAGAATTTCCTATAAGGACTCAGCCTTTCATTTTGGATTAATATAACTAAATACAGAAAGTGGGGGTTGAGGAAGTTCTAATTTTCATCATCAGCTTTTCTTTCCTGTTACAGTGGGGATTCTGTAACACGATGTATCAAACAAGGAGGCCTGTGGGAAAGAAATATATATGGATCGATTCTTGATAGATGTTTCAGAGATATTTATTTCTCCAGCCGCAAGGCTGGGGCTCTGCCGAGGAACTCTCACAGTCACAGGACCTGAGGGTCCTTGCCCGTGCAGGGAAACACAAACCAACCAATGGCAAACAAGGTTGACCAGGGACTAGGGAAACCCCGTGCCTCCCCCCCAGGGCTCCTCTCCCAGGACTACATGGCAGGGGGGAAGGGACGCAACATTTGACCTGTTTTATTTTTAACAAAAGAGATTTAAAACTTAACATTGGAAACAACTGGATAAACATAACAAGAGCAGTTTCAAAACAATACAAGCCACCCTCCTGAGTCTTTACATGTCCAAACAGATTCTGTGGAACATCTTAAGGCTGACAGAAGGGAGACAGAACTCTCTGAGCATGCTTTGTGGGGAAACTGAGGCAGGAGAGGGTTAAATTTCTTCCCCCCTCCCCCCCCCACACACTTTTTCATCCCCCACTCAGCATTGGAAAGGGATTTTTGGGGAAACAATTGACAAAGGCATGGTTTTGTGAGGGAATAAACGGATTGGGAATACACTGGGGGTAATAGGATATAGGGTAAAAGGGAAAGGTGGGATTAGGAAAGGGAGACTGAGGCTTATAATGGAGATACTGTCTAACATGACTATGATTTTTAGCATATATACTGCCTTTTACAGGAGTACCATCAGGCCCAGTGACCTGCGATGCTTGTAACCCCTTTCTACCTTGCACAATTTTGAATTCCACCACCTCTCCATCTCCCAAGCTTGGGATGCATTTTTCAGGGTTATTCTTTTAAATAGCAGTTCTATGAACTAATATGTCTTGCTGGTTGTCACATATCATTATAAAACCATAATTTTGTTTAACATTATACCATTTTACTATTCCTAAAACCTTAGCTACGGTGATCTTTCCCTTTTTCCGAGTGGCTGCTGTTTTCTGTCTCGCTGCGTTTTTGCTTTCTCTTTCACTTGCTCCTGTGTTGGAATTTCCAGGGTTGCTAGTGCTGCCAGGGCCGCCGGAGCTGCTCGTGCCTGTGCGTTCTTCCCAGAGTTGCATTTGGGGCTGCGTGGGCCGGGCCGGGCCGCGCCGCTCAGTTCTCTGTGCATCGCCGCTTCTGCTCTCAGCTGCGCTGCCACTGCCAGGCGCTGTACCCACATCTCATCCGGGCCCCCGAGCGATGACCCCCCCGTGCCCTGCTCCAGCGCGCATCTTGGCTGGACACGGCTTCGCTCCACCACCACTGCCGCCAGCTGCCACCCGTGCGCTGTCCCTCTCGGTCGGGCGTTCACGGGGCTCGCTCCACCACGCGCTGTGCTGGGCCGGACAGGCACCGCCGGGTCCCGCCGCACCTCGCTCCGCCGCCGACACTGCAGCTTGCGCCGCTCCGCCCGCACGCGGGAACTGCCTCGCTGCTGCTCGCAGAGTGCTCGGTCCACATGGCCTGGGTCGCACGGACTTGAGGCAGGCTTCCCTTCGCCAGGACACAGCTGACATTGCTCAACAGTCTCGGTAATTAAATAATATTCATGAAAATATTCTTCCATCGGCATATATTTTGACTCAAAAATTAACTGTGTCCAAACGGTTTTCCAAAAGTCTTTGGTAAGAATTAAATCCCAAGAAACATAGAAAAAGTTCTTAAACAGCCATGCCAGGAAGTTTTTCAGTTCCTTTTGAGCTTGAATTAAGCTAAAACTTACAAATCATTGTTCAAGAGTCTTTTTAAGATAAATGTCCATATGCAGCTCTGAGAGCCAAGAGTCTTTCCACAGTTCCTCCATGGTTTAGATATGGAATAGTAAAACAAAAACAAGAAGAGGAATCCGAAGTTTCTACTCACAGATCAGTCGCTTGGGGATCAGGGATCATTCTGCTCACAATTCCCCACAATTTGTTACAGTGGGGATTCTGTAACACAATGTATCAAACAAGGAGGCCCATGGAAAAGAAATATATATGGACCGATTCTTGATAGATGTTTCAGAGATGTTTATTTCTCCAGCCGCATGGCCGGGGCTCTGCCGAGGAACTCTCACAGTCACGGGACCCGAGGGTCCTTGCCCGCGCAGGGGAACCCAAACCAACCAATGGGGAACGAGGCTGAGCAGGGGCAGGGAAACCCTGTGCCTCCCCCCCAGGGCCCCTCTCCCAGGACCACATGGCAGGGGGGGAGGGACCCCAACACTTTCCTATGTACTGTAGATCAAGTCTGGTAGTTGGAAAGAAACAAGATTTCCAAGAGTGTTGTCACAGACCATGTGGAGGACCTTGGCAAATAGGTAATTTTTTCCCCTTTATTGCTGGGTGCCATGTTACATTTGGCCTGTCATCTGTACAATATCTTGTAGTGTCATTTTAAAACCTTCTCTTTATAGAGAAATAAGAGTGGACCCTGGCTTGATCTGTTTGTTAGGACATCTTTGGAGGTCACCTCCAACCACTGCAATTTATTAGGAGATTTCAGATTTCTCTGAGGCAGCTGACATACCTTGCTATGGCAGTAATTGCACCAGTTAAAGAAATTACCATGTTCAATTAAACTTATTACTGTGTACCTGCAGAGGCTCTTCATGCTAACTTTTACCACTTGTAAACTTCTGAGGTTGTCATGCAATTCTAAATTACTTAATTTTCATTGAGTCAAAATGGGAAGCACACATAAGCCCTGAGGTTTTGGTATTTGCCATACAGTGAAAAAAACAAACCCTTTTAAGGTTGTTACTGTCGTCAGGTAGTGTAGCCAGAGCAGGAAAATTACATCTGCTGTAATGATTGTAAAGCAGTGATTCAGGAAGATTTATTGTGATTTCAAATGGATGGAATTATTGATCACTTGTTAAATAAATGAAGAACTTAATCTCCATATGAACGTAAATTGTAATAATATTGCACATTTAATTAACAATAAGAAAAATAGATCAATTTTAACTTATAAAATTGTAAGTATTTTTAATTGAAGGTAATGTGCTGATGAGAGGAATAATTTAGATTTTTTGAAAAAACGCTATATTAGTTGAGAAAGAAATTCATTTTTGACTAAGCTATCATCCTTCCCCTATCTCTATGCCCCTCTCCCACAGAGATATTTGTAATTTATTCAAAGTAAAAAAGTTATCCTCTAGACATTGAATGTTAATATCTTAGACTCAGGTACTGTACTACTATTACCAACCATGATTTCTGTCATTTTCACTCAGATGAAAAGTTGTTAACAAAATTAAGAGGTAGAAATACAGAAAAATGTTTTTCATTGAAAAGTACAAAATTCCATTTATGTTTCTTGTTGAAACATCAATTCCAAGACAAATAAGTAAATGAGATGAGTTGTAGCTCTTGATTTGAAGGAGGTGGCAGTGGACCTAAAACAGGACGGCCTCTTAGGCAGCTGTGTGCCATTTTGGAAGCTGTGTATTTTCTAATCAGGGAAAGGAAGTAAAGTTTCAGGCATTAACAGACCTTTCCAGAGATTTATTTCATTACCAACTTGACATAAATGTCACTCCTCGAAACTTCAGGTAACATTCCTATTGGATTTTCTAGATTTGCTAAGGACAAGGCACACACTTCTTCATAACCTTCTTGGTTTTCCTTCCCTTAACAGCCTTTCTAAGGGGCCAAAACAATCAGATTGAATGTCCCCACCCCTTGAAAGCAGTGTAGTTGTAAACATAACAGGAATAGATTTATTCTCTCTTTGTAGGCACCTGCTGTTATTTCATCTGTGCTCAACAAAGATGGTAGTCCCTGGCAGAGAATGGGGCTGGGCTGCAAGTGATACCTAAAAAAGAAATATCCATTAATCATCCTTGTGGGTCTTTTACATGAAGAAGAAAAGAGAAAGCTTTGACACACATAAGATCATTTAGTGTAAATAACAGGGGAAGGGAGTAGTTTTCTTCCCTTCAACTCTGATTACCTAAAAACTTTGGTTAGTTACAATAACTTTGTTTGCTTATGCAAATTAAACCTTCTTTAGAGGTTAATTCACATTTAATTTTTCATTTTAAAACCTTCTCAACACTCTGATGAGCATAATAATTAATAGCAGCACAGCCTGATGATGTAAGTTCAATCTTTTTACTATTTCTTAGGGTAGAATTTAGCAGATATGCACACTTGTGAGGTTTCATGTTTCTAACTTTTTAAATTGAATTTTGTCATCATTATTACTAGTGTAAATCCTTTATTTTAGTATAAGTCCTACTAAAAAACTCAAAGAAAAAAAAATGAGATTTTCTAAATACGTTACTTTTTCCTCTATCTTAAATGTGTAATGTTCAGTTTCACATATGGAAATGTCACACTAATGTCATAAAATATAATTTTTATACATATGACCATTTGAAGATTGACTATTTTGGCAGTAAGAGTGGTTAAAATTAATGTGAGTGGGGCATAGGTTTTTTTTGCTGAATATTTTATAAACTTTTCAGATTTCCAGGGGAAGGATTAAATAAAACACTGTTTTAGTTTTTGAATCATCTTCTAAGAACTAATGTCAACATCCCACAATACTTTTCATGTCAACCGAACTAACTGTACACCCTGAGATTTAAACAAAAACCATATACACAAAAAACCCCAAACCAGGAATCACAGACCTTATTATTTCTTTTCTGTAAAATCAATCTTCTGAACAGTTGCTTATTTCTTGTGGACAGAACAAAGGGAGTGGTAAGAAAAAGTACAGAATCATAGAATATGCTGAGTTGGAAAGGGCCCATGAAGATCGTTGGGTCTGACTCCTGTCCCTTTGCAGCACATCCCCAAGAATCATGTTGTGCCTGAGATGTCAAGATTTTCTTGAACTTTGTCAGTCTTGGTGCTGTGACCCCTTCCCTGGGAAGCCTGTTCCCAGTGCTCAACTACTTTCTGGGTGAAAAACCTCCGATACCCAGCCTAAACCTCCCCTGACTCAGCTTCATGCCATTTCCTCAAGTCCTGTCACTGGTGTAGATGTCAGTGTCCACCCCTCCTCTTCCCCTCACATTGTGGTCTCTCCTCAATCTTCTCTTCTCCAGGCTGAATAGACCAAGTGACCTCTGCTGCTCCTCATACGGCTTTTCCTCAGGAACTTTCTGTGGTGCTGATCTCCAGGCTCTCATTCCCCATTCTATACACACAACCATGGTTGCCCCATCCCAGGTGCAGAATCCAGTATGTTCCCTTATTGAACTTCATATGATTGGTGGTTGCCCAACCCTCTAGTCTGTTGAGGTCTCTCTACAAGGCCTCCCTGCCACTGAGCAAGTCAGTATCTCCTCCCAGCTGAATTTGTCAGAAAACTTATTTAGTATTCCTTTGAGTCTGGCATCCAAGTGGTTAATGAAGATGTTGAAGAGCACAGGGCGGAGGATGGAGCCCTGTGGAGCCCCACCAATGACAGGTCACCAATCTGATAACACTCCATTCACTGTAACCCTTTGTGCCTGATCCTGAGCCAGCTGCTCACATATCACGAGGCCAGCTGTGTGCTGGACATTTTGTCCAGAAGGATACTGTGAGACACAGTAGCAAAAGCTTTGGTGAAGTTCAAAAAGCTGACATCAACTGGGTTTCCTTGGTCTGTTGGTGTCTCAGTTTTGGAGACAAAACTTCAGGAGGAAACACTCTGGAGTGAGTGTCTCCTCCGAAGCGAAAAGGGCCTCCCTTTTCCTCCGTCAATGAGACAAATGGGTCACAAGAACTGAAAGTGGGAAAAAGAAACCAATCTGTTATGAACACACAAACAAAACAGGGCAGAACAGGATAAAAAACACCCCCTCAAAATACAACAAATTCCCAGAGAGGGAACAGACACACGGGCTCGGACCAGCTGGGGCCACCCTGCGGGCCCGCCGGGGCCACCTCTGCAGGCTCCCCAGACCGGCGAGGAGGGAAGGGAGGCAGTGAGGCAAGGGGAAGGGAAGGGAAAAAGAACAAGAAAAAAAACCCAACAGACCCTTTTCCCAGCCAGCTGGAACACAAAGGAAACCCAAAGAGCAGCACAGCGCTCCTGGCACACTCCTTCCTGCACCCCCAGAGCCCCCGAGCCGCTGGGCCCGGCCGTTCATCGGCCCCGCACTCGGTCCTGTGGCCCCGGGTCCATCTTAAAGAAACAGCGCCTTGGGCATTGAGCGGATGGGTAAGGAATAAAGCGGCTTCGTAACATCACCCCAGGACAGCTGGGTTGGTTATCTTGTCATAGAAGGAAATAATGTTTGATAAGCAGGCCTTTCCCCTCATGAAGCCATGCAGCTGTGACTGATGACTGTGTTGTTCTTCAGATGTTTTTCAATACCTCCCAGGGTAATCTTTTCCATGATTTTACCAGGCACTGACAGACCCGCAGTTTCCATGGTCCTCCTTTTTTTCCATGTTCAGAAATGGGGACAACATTCACCAGCTTTCAGTCAGCTGGGACCTCTCTGGATTCCCAAGTCCACTCAAAAATCATCTTGTGATGACATCAGCCAGCTTTCCGAGGATTCTCTGATGAATCCCATCAGGCCCCATAGATATTTATGGATTCAGAAGGAGCAGCAGATGCTGCACCATTTCAGGGTCAACTGGGAGTTTATAATTCTTGCAGTCATGGTCCTCCGGCTGAGGGCACTGCCTTCCTCAGTATTGCCCTATGTTTTACTGATAATTGAAACACCTCCAGTACTGTGTGGGGAATGGACACAAATTCACATGTGTTTTGACTGTATTTTGTGATTTGCTTTTCAGTCTCTCTATATAAATATATATCTCCTACTTATTAATCCCCCACAAAAAATGAACCAGTGGTACCTATGATACAGACAGCTAATTGGAGTTAAAAAACAAACCTCATCAATGCTGAGAACTTTGCTGCCTTTCATTTTTCTCTATGGAAGATTTGCTTAAAAATTAAAAGGAGTGTGTTATTGAGTACTTTAAGAAAGGATGCATACTTCTTTAACATAGATATTTTCAACATATGGGAAATGTAAATTTCATGAAAGCTATTCAAAGGTGGGAACAAAGATAACTTCCTAAGCAGCCCTGAACTATTTATCTTCTCACATAAAAGGTTACATTCTAATCTCAAGGTAAATGGTCTGACTTTATTGCATTTTGGGCAGATTTACACCAGTCTAACTGAGATAAGATCTCTCTATTTGTGTTTATCCCAGAAAGAATTGTCCTTTTTTTTCTATTCATCCATCAAAAGATCGATCTTCAGGAAAGATTATTCTATAAAGTGCAGTAAGCAAACAAATCTGAACTTCTCTATCAGTCTTATTGCATATCATAGCAATTACTCTTGCTGTCATGAAAAGTAAAGTCTGATATCCTTTGAGTTTACATGTGCGAAACATAGACCTAAAAGTGTAATGCAACTTCAGACTCTTGAAAAGAGAATGCAGGCTGAAATGTTCAGCCACTTGTGGCATGTGTGGGCACCTGACTTGCAGCTTTCACAGGAAGCAGGGACATGTTATAAATATGCCACACATCAATGCAGAAAGATGGAACCCAAGCTAGGCATGAGAGAGAGCATATTATCTTGTGTGCCCTGGCCACACGCACAAAACAAGAAGGCTTGCCCATCTGTTTGATATTTTCCACTTTCAGGACTTGCATAGCTGTTTATTAAAGGTGTCTTCTTCCCACAGTCAATTCCTTCAGTGGTTTAGTTGCCTCTGCCTAATTCTTCAGTGCTTATTTTGTCAGAAAGATTTCCTGAATCTGAGTTGAAGGGTTTATTCTATTGGAAAACTACTTACATTTCCACATCCAAACTCTCTTAATCTTGGGCTGTCCTCTTCATCCAGGAACGACAAGGTGAATCATAACACAGGTCAGATGGAACAGTAAAAATGCAGTTTCTTCAGCACTTGCTTTTAGTTATATTTATTTTCTTTTTTTCTTATTTTTTCAGTTCCAACATAAGCAAAAATAAGTGCTAAATATTAAGATGGTGCTCAAAGTGCTAAATATTTTGTTGATGTTCAAAGCATATTGAAAGAAAAATTGAACATCTCTGGCCAGATACAAGAAGTTTTGGGTTTTCTGTTTCCTTCTCTACAAGCATGGATTCATTAAAGTTCTGTTTTCCAGTTCCTAAGTCAGGGGCCTACTCTACTGGAGGTAAACAAATCAAGTGAAGAGGCTCTATCACACTTTGGGTAGTGTGTAGTGGCCCCTCTATTCTGCTTTCCAGTTCTACTAAGAGCAAATCAGAATTAAAGATGGTCCCTAAATAAAAATCACAGATTTCATCAGCGATGCTTACATTATGTAGAATAAACTACAGAACTTACAAAAAGAAAAAAAAGAAAGCCAGCAAAGCAATCGCCAAGTCCAATATATGTTTAAGTCAACAAAATATTTTTCAGACACTAATGAGCTCAGAAATATTATCTACTTTGATGAAATAGAAAATAATAATATATAGAGATTTTGAAGAAAATAACCTTTTCCTTTTAAGCCATAATGTTAGCTGTATACAGTAGGAAAAAGAGTTTTCATATCTTACCTGTTTAAATCAAAGCAGCAAGATTGTAGGCATTTAACAACAAAGAATGTTTAGAGAAATTAATATGAAGGTAATATTTCTGATTTTCCAAAATATTTTGTAATAATGATCACTGAAGTATTCATTAAGTTTATAAAAGCTTCTGAGAGCTTATTACTTTTCTGAGAAGAAACATCTAAAGAATACTGCGTGGGCTATTTTGTGGAAATGAAGAGAGAGAACAAATTATTATTGCTGTCCAAATTCTAGTCTCCCACATGCTTTATGATTGTCTTAATGTTGTTTCACTTACGATCAAATTGGCTCAAATCTGCAGTAAATATGCTTTGCATCTTGGTAAGCATGGTGCTTTAGATCGTTATTTCGGTGTATACATATATAGATATATTTACACATATGCGGTATCAAAATGGTACAATTAGGATCAAGATACACTTAATTATTTGATGGATTTCATATTTTCTTCATCCTGTTTCTAATACATTTTTTCAGTAAATATATTATGATTATTATAATATTATAATATTATGATATTATATTATTATATTATATACTTATGAAATATAAGTAGTATTAAAAATTTAAAAAAAGTCTCTGAAACAAAGAGACCAAACTGGTGTGCAAATGTCTGAATTAACATTTTTTTATTACTTGCACATCTTTTTTTTTTCATCATAAACTTACTTTATATGTAGCACTCATACCTTTCTTTATCCCCAGGAGCAAAATTGAGCAGATAAGTGAGAGGGCAGAGCAGGGTAGCTATATACCTGTACAGCAGAAAGAACAAGTGGAATGAGAGTTTCAGCTCCCAAGATCAAGAATAAAACAACATCTTAAAAATCAGTTTACCTTCATAGAGAAATAAATAATTATTTTCCTTTTATACTCCTGTATTGGTTTTGTCTGGGATGGAGTTTATTTTCTTCATGGTTGTTCATATTCTGCTATGCTTTAGATTTCTGGTTCCCTGCAGGGAGTGAGAAAATGACTGAGACTTGGCTGACTGCTAACTTTAAACCACAACAACTCCCAAAATAACACAGCAAATTCTTAAATATTTCTTCCTCTTTTTTCACCCCTCGTATTCTGTTTTGGTTTTGGGGTTTTTTTTAGTTGGTTGGTTGGGGTTTTGGGGTGGTTTTTTGTTTGTTTGTTTGGGGTTTTTTTTGTTTTTTGTTTTGATTTTGGTTTTGTTTAGGTTTTGGTTTGTTGGTTTTTGTTGTTTTGTTGGGGTTTCTTTCTGTAGAGGAAAGTATAACTAGTTCAAAGGGGAAGTCTTGCTGCAGTTAGCTGTTTCTGCCTTAAGTCCCTAATTTCAAAAATATAATTAGTGTCTTGTCTGGTAAAGGGGCAATTTTCTTGTCTGCTAGGCATAAAGAATTTAAAATGATTGCTAGACCCCTCTTCAGTCAGCACAACCAAACCCTGGCATATTAAACCCAGGGTATAGGAAACACAAAAGGTGGAAAGGCTCCTAGGTGTGAGAAAAAAGCAGGTTTCAGAAATAAAGCAAAAGAATTTAGGAATCAGCTCTGGCTGCGAAAACTTGAAGATAGAAGAAGATACAATTATATAGCAAGCAAGGATGTTAAAACAATGGTTAGAGTTTTTAGGTTTGACTGAGATTGGTCTTGAAGTTATAGAAAATATGCTTAGCAAGATAGATAAGTTCAAGCTTAATAATGGAATATTGTGCATTATTATATAAGGCATAAAAAGCAAGTATTGTGTGCAATGGATGTACATGCACTATGAAGACTGATTAAAACAGTTGTCTGTAAACTTTAGAAGCATGTTATTGGTTAAAAAGCTTTTAAGAATGCTCTGTAACAAGGAAATCTTTGGCTGCCTGTGATGACATGAGTCTTGTTAACATCTCTTGTCTCTCAACTCTGTATATGAGACTGATGCCAAAATAAAATAATAAAAAGGCTCTGGGAACATCTGTCCGGGCTCCCCGTCCTGTTTGCTCTCCAAAAACGCCAACACCAGGGCACTGGGTTTTTGGATTTACCTGCCATTGCTGATCTCTGTGCTCTGACCAGACAAGCAGTATTCAAATCAGTGAATAAGTGACTATGAAGCAGATACACATCTGAGCTCCACATTTTTCAGGTATTTGGGACACAGAGACCTAGAATGTGCCCAGTAGGCTCACAGTGATAATTCTTGATCATTCTAATGTAAAGTGTAGGAGCACTAAGCCAAGAAAGAAGGCTAGTGGTTAGGGTACTGGTGCTTAGAATTGCTTCATTCCCTCTGAAGACCTGAAAAAATAGTTTGGAGGGGGAGACAGATGCATGGTATAGTCTGCCTTCTGTCCATTTTTTCTTATGGTGAAATGAACTTTGTTGTCACAAGTACAGAGAGACTTTTTAAATTTCAGAAGGAAAAGAGAACTGAGCTGAGTTATATTCTCCTAAGAAGCCTGGTGCTCCATGTATGTTACACTTCTGTGCTAAGTCCATACGAGGTTGTAATGATAGACATGACTACACTCACACAGCTTGCCATAGCATACCTTTCTTCTAAGTAAGACATACTGCCTTGAGCTCTGACACACCTTAAACCACATAACCTCATACTAAGTCAGGAATATGTGCTTCCTTCTCAGTGTAAGCAGAGATGACACAGTTCTGCTTGAAAAGACTCACCTGGCATTTCTTGCCAAGGCTAAACTCTGTATTCCAATTGGAATGTGGTCATATCTGCTAGAGCTATTTTATTTTTCCAGCCTGGCACCTGGAAAAGCAGAGTAATTATATCTGTTTCTCTTAATTTAATTTGTATTAAAATGGGACCTGTAAGTTAGAATAAAGCCTAGAAATTTTCTGGGTTCCTTAAAAACACAGAATACAGCCTAACTCTGCCCCTGATTATGTCATGAGCAAATCATGCATGACTCTATCACCTACAGAATTAAATATAAAACAAGGAGCTGCTGATTAAGCAACAGCAAAGAGTTCTCAGTAAGTGCGTTCACCATAAGCTCAAGAAAAGCTTTTCTTACAAGAGTAGCCAGGCAGCAGGGCAGGGCCCGGTCGAAGGGTGTGGTACCAAGATTTCCAACCTCTATGGGATGAAGCCCTGAGCAACTTGGTCTGACCACATAACTGAACCTCCACTGGACACTGAGTCAGTCTAGAGACCTCGTGAGCCTGTACCTGCCTAAACTGCCCTGTGGTGCTAGTCATGCATGATTCCATGAAGACGGCACTTCCTTATTAAAGTGGATAAAAATCCAGTTTGTTTATTGGTCAGTTTGCAACAGTATCAAAATATGACCTCTGTGAACAGCTGTCTGAAAGGCTGATGTGGTCCTTGTGTTTGCCTTGCTTGTCTCTGAGCAAGCAAGAATCTGGCATGAGGCATAGGTTTCATACATAATTGTATTGCACTCCTTCTCTGACCGTCTGAGATCATTAGTTTAAATTGGTGTCTGTAGATACTTACGATACCATTGCCCAAATACTTAATTTTTTATTATTTCAATAGTAAACCTGAAAAGGAGACTTGAGTGGGAGTGGTCATCACTGGGTCTCATTGAAATTTTTTGCATTATGGTGTTCCACTCTTAACAAACAGTGACATAGGTTTTGTGATAGAAGAGCCTGGGGTTTTTTTATTATTATTATTACTACTATTATTATCATTATTAGTAGCAGTAGTAGTAGTAGTATTTATCTGATAACTATGTCCTTTGGTTTGTTGTAACTTAAATTCACCATTACTTGCTCTGGAATTCAAATTTACAGAACCTAATCTTTCCAAGGAGGCTTCTTATATAAACTTTAATATCTAACAATGTACGTCTTTCTCCTTTGAAGTTAGAAGAGAAGGAGAAGAGAAATTTTATGGGCATGAATCTCCTCCAAATATATAATTCTCATAGAAGTGTTTTAGATAATTCTAAATACCCTTTTGTGTATAGAATTTATACTCACATGTAATAAAAATATATCTCAAGCAAATCACCCCAAATTATAACACAATTTTTTCATTACAGTGTCTTTTACAAAAAGTTATTCAAATGGCCCATATTGATCATCCCATTTTAAAGCGTATTGATATTATGTAAAGCAGCATAATTTATGAAATTATACTATTATGCTATTAATCTTTATAGAAATTTAAAAATATATCTTTCTACAGGAAATGCTTAGAAGTTTTCAGCTAATAATATTTACTGGAAGGATGATTTTTTAAATTTAAAATATAAATTCTGAAAGATTTCGTTTACCATTTAACAAAAAACCTTAGCAGAACTAAAACATATTGTTTTATTCCAATCTCTTATGTTGCTAGGATATCAGAGTTTAAGCATTCTTACTAATTTGATTCAACTGAAGTACAAGTTTTAATCACTGATACACTATGCCTTTAAACATCGTGTATATCTATAATAGTTTACTGCATTTGTTCCTGAATACTTATGGACATCTTGAGCTTTAAACATGATCAGAAAAATGGTGTCATATTTATCTGTGTATTCTCTCTTTTGATAAAGCTGCCTGACAGAAGTATTTGAAAGATGTAACTCTTAGTTAATTGTTAAATGCTTGAGTCAATAGTTTGGTAATGATTTTTCTAGCTCTGGCTTTACCAGTCTTGCAAATTTTGTGTTTGTGAACGATTCTAAATCACCAAAAGATACCTAGATTATATCATACTGTAATTCAAATAAAGATATGAGAATATCTTATTAACATCCTTTATAAAAGCACACAGTGTAGTGCTTCTTAATATTGATATTCTCTGAATACACAGGAATAATGAGCAAATTAGTTTTATCATTCCTTTCCTTCCTATTTAAATTACAGTATCTATTTTGCTATTCTGTCCTCAGAGAAGGAGCAATCACTCTCATTTTATGTACCTCCCTTCCCCTTTCTATTGTAGCATTTGTGATCAACCACAACTCCCTCATCACTTAACAGAAGCCTGTGCTGCTGGAGGAGAATTCAATCCCTTAAGAGGGGAAATGGAGGCAGTCAGAAGTTTCAAGTAAATTGGAAGTACAAGATCAGCTTGCCCTGTTGCTTTCCTGTCTGTATCTTCATGGCCATAATTCAGGAATATTTTTGGTTTTGTTCTGTTAGTATTGCATATTGTGACAAGAAGCAAGCACTTGGATCACACATGGAAATAGTTTCTGTCACATGAAAGAGTACCCCACTTGAGACTTTGGACTCTTTCAAAAGGCAATCTGTCCCTTAAGGTGACAAAACTGCAGCTCTGCAGCAGGAAAATAAATACACTCCCAAGAATGAATCAAGCAAAGCCTGTGTGACCCAGGAAAACACAGGTTTTAAATGGTCAGAGTGTGCCCTTGTCATTTTCCATCTGTTGCTGCTCCTTGAGTGCTCAAAAGCCTGACTGCCTGTCATTCTAACCCTTCCACCCCTGGAAAAAGAGCAGTGGCAAGAAGGACTTTGGAACATAACTACAGGGACAGAGGACATCAATTAAATAATTATCTGTGAATTATTTTCTCATCTGCAGCCCAAAATACTCTGTTCCTGCCGATAGTCCTGATGCTACCACATCTGTTAATCCAAGAAAAACTTCTTTGACATCTATATATCAGTGTCGTTTATTAGGGATGGATTCTATTATGCTTCCCATACAGACCCTTATTTATCATTTATCTCTGATACCAAGGACATAATTGGAACAGAAGCTGAACTAATTTGGTAGAATACTAGGGGTTGAACCTGTAATCAGTGAAAATCTTTTGGTACTGATAAAATGAAATATTAAGCAAGTATTTGGAAGGCCCCAGTAAAGACCAGAAGTAGTATAATGTCTATTCTAAGTTAGATGTCTCATTTTCAAGGTAGTAATTTTTTTATATAATTTCATGCATGTCATTTGAGTTAAAATATATTCAATAAACCTAAGGTTTTTAGGGCAAGGTTGCCACAGATTTAGTCAAATAGAGATTTCCCATAGAAAACATCGTCCCCAAGCCTTTGCTGAAAATCTTCCTTCAAGAATTCATTTCACTAAGTGTTGGGGTCCCTTCCCCCCACCATGTAGCCCTGGGAGAGGGGCCCTGGGGAGGAGACGCGGGGTCTCCCTGCCCCTGCTCAGCCTTGTTCCCGTTGGTTGGTTTGGCTTCCCTGATAACACCAAGGACCCTGGGGTCCCGTGACTGCGGAGTTCCTGAGCAGAGCCCCGGCCATGCAGCTGGAGAAATAAACATCTCTGAAACATCTACCAAGAATCTGTCCATATATACTTCGTTTCCACGGGACTCCTGGTTTGAAACATACTTGTTGCAGTAATCCCCGCTGCAACAACTAAGGGCAAATGCTATCAGGATAAAATACATTGATTTGTGAAAGCTTTTTGGAGTTTCAAAGGTCCCCAGGAGTTCATAATCTTGTGGTTTAGTTCTCTCTACTTTCAGGATTTTCAGCTGAGCTACACCTTTTAGGATGAATCTCTGTTCTGTATGCAGTGAGATTAGTTTACCTCACAGAAATAGAGAATTACAAGAACATCTCGGGGCCAGAATTGTCCAGGTGAATGGCAATATTTGTATACAACACACTGATAATTTTGTACTCATTTGGGCCACAAAGTTTAATGGACCTGTTCAAATTTGAGAAAATCAAACATGGCTTCTATTAAGTTGAAGGGTTTCCTATAAACAGTACTATATATTCAACACTATATTGCCAGTATACATTCTGCTAATAAGGAATTGCAAATTCCATTGTAAGGATGTGGTCATACTGAAGCAAGATGTCGTGAAAGGAATTTCTTTAGCCAGTTAGAATCTTGCACTAATGTATTTCTCCAATAGGTCAACATAACACAATATATAAGATAAAGGAAGTAATTTTAATGTATTTTTCTTCAGTCATGTCTGTGTTAATTATATTATCCTGCTTCTTCCATGTTGACTTTTAATAAATAGTGAACAGGTACTTCCTTCTTCATTTTAGCAAAGTTATGACTTTCGACCCTGACTTTTGATTAAGGCAATCTGAAATTCCATGTGTTTTATTACAACCAATTGAAAGTAAAAAAACCCCGAACATCAGAAATCTTACTTTGATGCTCAGTGGAGCAGGTAACCATAGTGATGAAGGAATTCCCATTGACTTTAACCATTAATCCTCTGAACAAATTCATCAATTGTTCCAAAGCTAATAAACTTTGATTTCTTTTTAAAGTAATGTGAATCAAACTGGGGTTTATTTTGGCTTTTTAGTTCTGGGTTTTCAAAATATCCATTTTATTGCACTACAAAAATGAGAACAAAGCTCTAGTGGTCTGTAATATTCATAAAGCAACATCAGAGACTTCCAAAGTTCTAATTAGGACTACACTTAAGTAAATTTTTCAGGAAAAAAAGCTTAATGCATTTCTTAAAAATGAGAAGTTTACTGCTACAAAAACTGCAGGAAAAAGTACTCTTATCTTTCCCAGGTTTTTGGATTTTTAAAACCAATTAGTTTCATATTCCTTAGACATCTCAAGTAAGTATAAGGCAGCAATAACAGTGTCATTTCACTGTATGAAAAGGAGAGACCAGCAGCAAGCACAAAATGACCCTGCCCCACTGCTTGGCACTGATGGGACCACTTCTGCTGTTTTGTTTCAAGACCTTTTTTTCTCTATACACTCGAGAAACAAGCATAGCTGAATGTTTTTGCCTCTACACAGATCAAAATATTATACCAACTACAAATAGTATTCTTCTCTACCTACAAATGCAGCTGCCAGCCTGACTCTTTACACCAGAAATGCCATCTGTTTTTAAAGTATTCATCTGATTATGAGTGAGCACTGAGTCTTTCTCCAGAATAACATAGTCTGTAGTGTAATGCTACACAAAGGTGCTAAGAACTTATTTGGAAGATTAAGACTATGTCTCAGTAATTCAGTACTTTTCTGTATTATGTCGAATAGCCATATATCAGAGGATAAACTTACCATCTTAATAGACTATATATTTTAAACAGGTTAGCACCTTCTTCAGTTCTCCTTTTTACAGGAGGAAAAAGCAGGGAACTGCTTTTTTAGAAGTCAGTGTTGCCCTATTAAAGGTTAAGAGTTTACCAAATAATAAATCACATTTGTTTTCAGAATGTTTCTCTACTACAATGGTATGAACAGACCGAAAATAAACTTCTTAGAATAAAAAAATAGAACTTGATTTAATATTGAAAATACCTTGAATCTACCTATCTGAAAGATTCCTGCTTTTCTTTAAAACAGCCTCTCATTTTGAGCTAATTTTTTTGCCTAGGCTTCAGTAAATACCTTCGCCTTCATATTTTGAGTCTCCGAGTTTTTCCTGTGGTGTTTTTCAAGCTTAACATCTTAGAAAGACATGTTTGATTTTTAAAGGACTTCCTTAGTTGTTTCCCTAGGCACAGTTTTATCTCTGATGAAGTCAACAGGGAAAAGGATTCTCCAAAATGACTGTATATCGCTCCTTTGAAACTAGGTGTGTGTCAAATCACAAATCCAGAAACAGAATTTTTTATGGTAAAGTTCAAAACATTCCCTTTCAGACCTTTTATTCTTCCTGCTGAAAACAAGGAGCCAAGATACAAATTCTAAACTCCCAAAACCTGTGACTTCTGGCTTAAAGAAATATGGCTTTAGCTTAACCATTATGTTTCTTTCTCTCTTATCAATCTAAAGCTACACCAAATGTCAGTCCACGAAAAAGATAAAGTTCTCTTATCCATATGAATGTAAACATGGAGATCCACTCAGGTTGGCCCCAAGAGCGCACAGCTCTTCTGGGAGTTGAACTGATGTGTGTGTGCCTGCAATACTTTCCTGTGCTGATGCATGTGGTACATACACATAAGTCTGATAAATGTTAAGGAATTGGTGGGTTGTAAATCAGCTGATGTCTGTGATTATTTGTATTTAACTGACTCAAATATTTCTGAGGTTTCTCTCAAAGATCTAAAGGTATTTATCCAAGATAACATTTTTCATCGTCTAAAATGTCCATAATAGGCAATGTGGTTATAAAAAACCCTATTTTGAAGACTTTTGTGTAACAGATGGCTAGGGTCAAAGAGACTCCAAAAATGAGGTCACTGAATGCAAACTGACTTTATATATGTCTAACCCTAAGCAATGAGTCTAATTACTATTTAGAATTGTCCTTTTTCAGTAAAACTTCATCTTCTATCTGTGTAATAGCTTAATTAAAAATATAAGATTTTATATAAGATAATATATATATTACATATATATATGGAAAATCATATGTATAAATAAGAAAATAAAAGATCATATACATATATAATCATACATATAAATAAAAAAAATAAGAAAAATAAGATCATATATAAGATCATATATTTTTATTTATATATATATATATATACACACCATATAAGAATAGTTTGGGTTTAAACATCTAGTACAATCTCCAAAATTCTATCTTCTCATGAGAAAATCATTTAAGAAGATATTTTAAATTATTTTCCGTAAAAAAATAAGCACAGTCTATAGCATACCCAGTGTTAATTTCATTACCTCGTATCACTTATATTATCTTAAAACCTAGTGGAGCAATATGTACTGTATGGAAGATATTTCTGTTAGAACGAGCTGCTTCTGCTTTTCAGAACAAACTAGTCACTTTGAAGTAATGAAAAAAAGGTCATATGCTGTCACAGTCAAGTTCTTGGACTTCATATAAATTAAGTTCAGTAGGGCATTTTTGTCAAGCCTTTTTGAAGGCAAGCTGAAACAAGCCATGAGGAGCAGATGGGACTATACCTGACGTTTTGCTATGTTTGTGCAGATATTCTGTATTGTGCTGATATCATAGAGTTCTAAAGAAGAAAATCTGCATGCTCAAGCTATTCTGCCCAAATAATAGCTGTAATTACTGAATTTTTTTTCAGTTGTTGACACCAATCTTTGCACCTCACTTTCAGTGAACACACATACAGATACGTTCTCATTTGCTTTTTGCTAAAGGAAGTTAGCTGACTAGAATTTTCTTTTTGAACTAAAAAAAGACTCTGAAGCAATGGACTAAAAACTATTTACAAAATGCCCTTTTTGTCAGGATGCAGAGATTTTCATGCTTATATCTGTGACAGGTAATATTTTTAAACATGTTTTAAATAAATTTTTATTTTTCAACACTCTTTCCTTCTGTGTTTTAAACCTGAAACACTAGTGTCTGGGCTACCTAAGACCTTGTGGAGGAGAAGAAAGACACTTCTCTCTTCAGGATTAAAACTGAGCCTATGCATGGAAAGAAAGTTTTAAAGGATCTGTAAAACAAAGAAATTGACAGTCACTACTGACCAAAGGAACTGCTCTTCAAGGTAAGCAGAAAAATTATATAGATGAGCAAACCACTAAATCTCGGCAGCTACAGACTTCATAGAGGACATCAGCCAGGGCTTACAATAAGCCAGATGCAGAAATATAATCAAACCTGGCAGAAGTACAAGAATATAATGGATGAAGATTTAAAAGTTGTGGGTTTTTAAAAATATTTCTGTAAAAGACTTTTATCTTCTTTGAGGACACTACTATCACCACATGAGAAGAAAATCTAGGCAACTCCACCTCAAAAGTCTTCTTTATGCCATGTCCAATTATGGTGTCTTGTGGATTTTCAGAGAGTTTCCATATTCATTCAAGCATATTTCCTTCCACCTTATTAAAACATGAACTGAGAGATTAGAAACAATGGTGAAAGACAGGTCTCTAACAGGCTGTTAAAGCATGGGAAATCTCTGTTTGAAAGCACACACCAAAGTAGGTTTACATATCAGATATATATATACATTAACTTAAAGAAGAGCTAAGCAAACAGTCAATAAAAAGATAAAACAAATGGTGCTCTGCAATGGTTACACCCTAAAGAACATCCTGTTTCTGGATGACTGGAAAGTCATTCAGTTATTATGAGTAAAACTTGCTGTAGTGAATTATTTCCCTATTCATAGCAATGTGACATCATTTCTTCCATTCCATTTCTCCCATTCTCAAGCACTGCAGGACAAACACTCCCTCAAGGAGGGCATTTTTTCCATGTGAGTGAGGTATCTTTGTATTTTTTCTTCATGACCGTGAACTCAGCAAAGCTCCCTGACCTAAAATAAAATTCACAAACATCTAAATCTATTGTAAAAATCAGTAGAGTAAATTATTTTAGTTACACTAATGAAAAATGCAAATAGGCTGATCTAGGAAAACCATAGGAGACAGCAGTCTGATTTCAACTACATTCACTATATAGAGGAAGAGTTCATTACTTCTCCTTGAAGGGAACTTCAAAGGGAGATTAGGTCACTGTCAGATAAAAACAGAGCTCTACTCACTAAATAATACTTGATTGAAGAAGAGGTTGAAAGAACATATTTTTCTGTATACTGAAGAATGTTACACTTAATTCCCTTATGACTGAAAAGTAGATGGTGCTTGTGACTATGCTGTCTGCCAGAAGGTGAATTAGCATTGCTTAATAAGTTTATAGTGATACAAGTCATAGAAGAACTCATTCAGTACAAGCTGAAGTCACAACTAACATTTGCATCCAGTAGATCTAATAAATACTTAATTATTTCTGCAAGCCTTGCCTTATATGCCATGAATAAACATTTTCAAATATGATCAATAACCTTCCTGAAAAAAAAACCCTAATTTAAAAAGCCACAGACTGCCCAGACATATTTGAAACTGCTTAATGCTTATGATATGAGAATCCTTGCACTGGACCCTAAGAGAGTCTAATCAGCTGCAACAATTCACTACAGCCCTTCACAGCTATTCCACTCTTCTCTCAGCCATCTTTGTTTCAACTTTAAAACATGCCTTACATTTTTTCCCAAAAAATTAATTAGCAAGTGCTGTCTGATCAATGTTTTTTTAACTATTTACCAATAGTAAGCTTTTATAAAAATATTAAGCTGCCTTAAAGATGTGAAAACAGTACACATAGATTGACTTTTGGATCACAGCTAAGCTGTTTATGCTATGATGAGACACTTGGGGTTCTTTAACACTTGACAGGAATAATGGCCCACATTTTGCCATCTATCTTTTAAGACTGCTTCCCCACTAATCTCATGCTCTGCCACTGTGTATTTTTAACATGATGGTGTCATATTAGGTCTTATTTAACTGTTTCATTTGGTTGGTTGTTTGATTGGGGTTTTTTTTAAGTTTGAAATGCTTGCAGTATTGTAACATTGTAAATGTTGTATTGGGTAATTATTTTGTCACATAGGAATCCAATTGCTTGTTGTTTTTCCTGGAATAATCTTTAAATTGTCATTTGCACAGGTTAGCATTCCACCAACTAGAAATTTCTGCTTCTTTCAGTAAACCTCAGCTAACCTTGCTTTTCTATTTATATGTAATGGTCTATACATTTACTCTCTGTATAGTGTACTATATACTATATACAAAGCTTCTTACATAGCGTTGACATCTTGACCTGACCTGCCAAGTAGGCCTGAGGCTAGGACATTTAAAAGATACAGGAAATATGTTCATGGAATTAAGGGGGCTCTGTAATAATAGACTTCATGTATTTATTCATTCTTAGCATTACATTATTTTTATCAGTAAGCATTTCTTAGATTAACAGAGCGACAAAGCAGTAATTTTGGATATATGCACTTTTCCAACTTTTACACAATTTTGGCAGGAGAATGAAGAATTTAAGCCCCCTTCTCACCAAAATCTCCGTGGTTAATATATGGGGTTATTTTCTAAAATCATGAATGGAAGGCATGTAAAGGAAGAGGGTAGTGAGGTTTTAATACAGAGCAGAGGGAATATGTGCACAGAGGAACAGCAGGTGCCTTCTAAAACAGTCAGTGTAAATTACTGACCTGAATTTTCTCATGAACAACCATTAATCTGTATTGATATGCTTGCCACTCAAATGGAGTTTTCCCTGTTTTGTACAAATGACCAGTAATATACTGGTAATATACTGGTAGCAGATGAGAGCATATAAGAAGTGGGAGACCAAAAGGGTTTTCTTTTCTAAATGAGGGGCAAAGATATTCAGTCAGTCAGGCCTCTATCAGTCATGTACATTACTTTCTTCACCTTCCTTCCTGAGGGTCTCCTGCAGTGCCAGGAGAGTCTGACCAGCAGCTTTGGGAGCTGCAATACAAGACCAAACCAAATTTACCACAGAAAGAGTTCAAACCAAGGTTTTCCAAATGCCAAGTAAAAGTTCACCAAAAACCAGATTTCCAGGGTGCAGCAAAGTAGTTTTGTACCAGCTACACTTCTAGGTATAGGTAGTAGAAGTAATTTCCTTGTGCAAAATGCTCGCAGTGGTAGCAATAAAGTAACATTTTAATGGAAAGTAATGTGGGCTTTTACAGCAAACTGAGCAATTTGCGAGCCAAAAACCAAAAGGCTTAATAATGCTATATTCTAAATCGCATTTGTAGCATCTGTGATTATTTTTATAAAGGTTCCAAAGTAATTTAGAACATAAAGATTAAAGATTCTTCCATCTGTGAGTAAGAAAAGATTGAAAAAAATAGGAGCTATTTCTCCTGTACTTCAGTAGCAGCTGAAGTACTAAGATTCTAATTGTTAGCTCATAGTCATTTATTTTACAGAGGACTTTCCGAAGTACCTTTTATCTTCCTACAGTTTCATTAAGTTAATTCCACACATTGTCATGAGATTAGTTCATTTTTCAGCTGGAAATGGAACTTGTCTGAGAAGGGTCAAAAGCCACCAGATATAGTGTCAAAGAGAGAATGATAAAGACTATTCTAAGATAGCATTTGGTCAGAAATCTTGTCATCAATTTTGAATGACATTTCTACCAGGAACACTGCAAATCATGTTGACTCCTTCACTGAGTGTCCTATTGACTTAGTTTGTTGCAGTCTGCTCAGGTTAGTGTGTACTGAAGCATATTTGAAAGGCTCTTCATCTCAGCTACAATATATTATTTAAAAATGTCAAGACTGTTTTGCTGTTGCTGGAAAATAAATGATTCTGTCTGAGTTCCTAACATGTACACAGAATCTTCTCTCGCTAATTTTCTTAAATTATGTATATCGTTGCTGTCTGCTGCAGATATAGGGTGAGTGTGTAATTTTCTTCTAGCCCATGATTTCCATATTCACATTTCCTCATTTAATTTTTTGGTAGGGATATATGGAAATGTATGGGCTATATTTGGCTGTACATATATGTACATATATATACATATTTTAATATATATTTTGAAGAGATATATATATACACACACTCTGTTTGATGCTGGCATCCTTAACCTGCCTATTTTCAAGCCTAGGATTCCCTGGTATTTTTTGATCTGATTTGGGATGCTGAATGTATTTCTTGTCCAAAAAGTTGAACTCCTGTAAACTTCAAGCTTTGGCAATGAGTTTTCCATAGTTACTAGTCCAGAATGAAAAATCTTCTGTCTTGTACTTGGTTCCTGATAGTTTTAATTCATGACTTACTGCACAAAAAATGACACTGAGTTTTGGGGCCAAGTGCTGGAGAGCTGGCCATAGTAACAACACATACACTGGTATAATTTGAGCATCGTTCTCCTTTTATTGTTTACCTATACAAGCTTATATCTACTTTTGCAAATATTCATGCCCAGTCCCTCTAGACGGCCTCTAATCAGTGGGGGAGACGACCAGTGTGTAACTTTGCCAAGGACTTTCAGGGCTGCCTGCAGCCAGGTGCTCTCCAGGCTTGCCTGCAGCCAGGGCCCAGTTCAGGGGCTTTTCCTCAGCAACCCTGGGTTGTCCAATCTTTCCAGAGGTATCATATGCCCCTGTTCCACAAGGAATCCCTCTACAACTGAGCAGCTGATCTCTCCCCAGGCATTCTGCATTTCTGCAGAAATCAGACACATCTCCCCACCTATCAACAAATTACCTTTTTTCCCTGTCTGTGGAGTTCTATCTTATTTGTTCATTACTCATATGCAAGCAGTTCTGTACTTTTCCATCATACACTGTTAGTAGATATTTGGTTTTTGAACTCCTACAGACCTCTGGTCTGACTACCATCTGGATCTTCTAAAATTTTTGGCTATTCATGTCATCATTTATTCCTTTAGAAATGCTGTCATTTCATTCACAGATATATTTTTGACAAGCTCCAATGAAAAACGTTTCTTGAATGGGAGATTTTATTCCCACTGAGGACTTTAATGCAAACAATACATTAGGTTTCTCTGCAACGTTCTTATCTTCTCTAAATGTTTCTTTTATATCCTAACAATTGGCTCTACAGACTCTCTGGCAGGCTTCGCTGTGTTTGAGGATTTTGCTAGTTTGTAATATCCTAAATTATTTTCTATTAAATATGAGAAAGTTTATGACCCTTTTCATTTCTTCTTTTTTAGTAAGTAGCTTCAGTCTTTTGAAGGATGTCTTCTTGCTTCAAATTAGCACCCTTTACCTTGCTGGGAAGCCATGCTGTCTTCATTTTGTCTTTTCTTAAACCTTTGTTATAAGGCAATATTTATTAGACCAAGACCTGTTATAGGGGCTGCTATGAAGTGGTTTTGAATATTCACCAAGTTTTCTTAAAGATTTTGACATATTAACTTCTTTTTAACAAGCTTCCTGCTTTTTTGTTAGTTTTCCTTTCCCCCCCCTTTTTTTTTTTTTTTTTTTTTTTTTTGTTATCAGAACTGCAGTGGCTTTTAAACTATATATGCATTAGTATTACTATCCTAATCAGCAGATCAGTATGAAAGATAAGTATGCATCTTTTCTCCCAGGTCCTTTACTCTCCAGGAATTTTTTTCTATTCGTGGAGGCAGTCAGTTTCTTTGGACTTGATCTAGAGATCCCATGGACACAGAAAATTTCTCAAAACCAGCACAGTCTATTTTGAAGACTCTTGTATTTTTTTAGCTCAGTATTGGAATAGCACAACAATAACTTGCCTTCCACCATTTTTATAGTGTGCCTAATGTGTTCAGTTCAGGACCAAATAATTAGTTCTCCTGTAAATTATTTTAAGATGTTGCAGTACATCTGTAGAATCATAGGTGCCACTGATTTGGTTTCCATGTAAATGTAATAGAACTTATCTTCTTTCTTCCATTTCTTATCAGTTTCTATTGCTTACACTATCCATTATCTGAGGTCAAACCAAAACTAAAAACCCAAAGGAAAACAAACAAACAAACAAAACCAAACAAAACCCCCTAACTATTATTTTTACCTATAATGGAAGCATCATCCCAAACTGAGCTACATTCTTCAAAGCTGGCCATCCTGTACTTCTGCCTTTGTAACTGGACCACCGATCAAATTAATTGCTTGAAAAACACATGAAAGCAGAGAAAGGGCATTCTTTACACTGCTTCAGCCAAAAGTTTTGTGATCTGTTTCAAAATGCAGAGAGGAGCTAGTCCAATTATGGAGTTATGGTAGAAAATATGAGGTTGAAGTGTAATTTCAGAATAGCAGAACCTCTAAAGTATATGAAATGTTATAGGAAAGAAAATATGACAAAATCAAGAGTTGATCAGGCCATTAGAGATCTGGTAGATCAAATCCAGGCAGAAAGAGTTCAAGAGAGCAGCAGTAAAAAAGGCAGTGGAAGACCCTGTGTGGAGTGGGGGAGATGTTAGGATACCATGCAGATATTTTCTGAATCTGTAGCTGCCGTTCTCTTCTTCCAACTAGTAGGACCCCTTGGCCCCAGAGACTTTGAAGTGTTTTCCTGTCTCCAGATCTGCCAGAATCCTGCAATATTGCCCGACGAAAGAACACCATATGCAAGTTATACATTATAAAAATTACCTTTCTAAACTTCTCTTGCCCTATTTGTTTGAAATACTTTCCTGAAAAATCTAAATTAGGGGTATATGAAGGCATATCTTCCTTGCAGTTCAGCTGGAGAGTTCACTTACCATCTACTCATCTCCAGAAGGACACCATTTTACTCATTTTCCATTTCCTAATATACTGTCTTGAGTCTTTCCTATTTCTTCACTTCTTGTAGTCCTGTGCTTTAAAATTCAAAACATGTGTCCTGGGTTGCAGTGTATTCTATTACCATCCCCATCAGCCGTTGAAATCAGGTGGGGCAGTGTTTCCTTGCCTCCTCCCCCCAGACTATCTTGCTGTTAATGGCCCATCATTGTCCTGCCGCATGACTCATAGATAACTCCCTCTGGACTATCATCTGTTAATGAGCCCAATCAACACCTGGCCTCATGACTCATTACCCCATTGTGAGATGCTCCACCCAGAGGGAGGAACCAAGCATCCCAGCGTGGATATAAGCTGAGGCTGAACACCAGAGAGGAGGCCTTTCCACTGGATTTCCAGAGGACAGGAGCTACACAGCCACCACTGGACCTTCTGAGGAAGAGCAGACCCTCTTTTCTACAGGATCACCGCTTCAGAGGACTGCAGCCATAATTCTAGCAGATTGCTACCACCACCCTGCCTAACAGGGACTCAGGTTGTGTCTTGACTCTGTCAGTTTGAACCAGTGTTTTCTTTTAGTTTTTTTTTTTCTTTCCTTTTCTTTAAACTTCCCCATTAAATTGTTATTCTGACTTGGTGCCTCCCACTGGTTTGTTTTCAAACTAGTACAACATGGAAGAACTTTTCCAATGTGCCAAATTTCTCATAATCTTATAAATAAAGACATATGTTAGTAGCAGAAAAGATTTTTACCTGTCACTGTTTTTAAGCTGTCAAATATGACACAATTGAAGCAGCACACTTTGTATATTAGTACAAGTTAGTATTAGTTAGTTACAATTAGTTTTTACAAACTCTGAAGCCTTATATATGTTATTTTTACAACAAAAGTCCTTGAAAAAATACTCTTTTGGTCTAAGTACATACATCTAATAAATGATTTTTAAAAGAACATCTGAAATTAAGAAATAAATGGGAGATTACACATTTTATTTTCCCTGGAAGCATTCTGTGGAGACATGAAAAATTGGATAAATATGATCTATATTAGCAGCCTTATTCTTGTGATCATGTTTTCTACAAATAACTAAAATATTAACAATTCTCAGAAAGATGTGAAGTTTCACTTTTTTATGTTGCACTTTAAAAACTGGATGACTTAATTTGCAGTTGACTTCCTGAGTCACACTCAGGTATGGATTTTTCAGGGGGGTCAGAAGGCCACAGTCACTAATTTCTCTGTCCTCAATACTCTTCCTCTTGATGAGTTTTCCTCCTGTTACCTTGTACAGGGTGTATGACTGGAGCCAAAGTAACTCACTGTCAAAAAAAATTCTTGATACAAGGCTATTTTTTCTGCCTCATTTATTAAAATATTTTAAATTAATTTGATTGTCACAAGTATGCTGAGGGTAAAATGCTGTTCAGGAAAAAGATTTGAGATTCATAAACACATTTTAAGAATGGAAGGGATTCCATTGTAAGCACCAAATTGATTTCTTTCATGACATAAAACAGTGTACTAGTTTGAAAACAAGCCAGTGGGAGGCACCAAGTCAGAATAACAATTTAATGGGGAAATTAAAGAAAAGGACAAACTAAAAGAAAACACTGGTTCAAATTGACAGAGTCAAGATACAACCTGGCACCCTGTTAGTCAGGGTGGTGGTAGCAGTCTGGTAGAATGGTGGCTGCAGTCCTCCTGAAGCAGTGATCCTGTAGAAAGGGTCTGCTCTTCCTCAGAAAGTCCAGTGGTGGCTGTGTAGCTCCTGTCCTCTGGAAATCCAGTGGAAAGGCCTCCTCTCTGGTGTTCAGCCTCAGCTTATATCCACGCTGGGATGCTTGGTTCCTCCCTCTGGGTGGAGCATCTCACAATGGGGTAATGAGTCATGAGGCCAGGTGTTGATTGGGCTCATTAACAGATGATAGTCCAGAGGGAGTTATCTATGAGTCATGCAGCAGGACAATGATGGGCCATTAACAGCAAGATAGTCTGGGGGGAGGAGGCAAGGAAACACTGCCCCACCTGATTTCAACGGCTGATGGGGATGGTAATAGAATACACTGCAACCCAGGACAAACAGTAACTTCCATAGCAGACCCAAAATTTCTCATTGAAATTGAAATCTAGTTAAATGAAACTCTCCATTCAGGTCATTCTTGTGAAAAGACAGACTTCCTCTGATCCATTTCTGAATCAGGAGTACAAAAAATTTGATTCTTAAACTTGTGTCATGAAAACATTTATCAAAATTCCTTAGGATATAGATGAAATGAAGTAAATATTTCAGTGGCATTCTGGCAGTTTTCATGCATGCACTCTCCACAAAGTTCAAGCCAAAATTGTTTCATTTGAGCTTTCCTGAATTATTAGCTTAAGTTGTTTTTTTTTTTTTTATTTATTTACATGAAACTAGTCAACAACTTAAATGAAATTTTCAATTAATTTCAAGTAATTTAGTTCTCTAGGTACTTTCTCACCAGTGTGTGAATGAGATTCTGAATAAGTGTAACTAATCACTATTTGTTTTGACTATTTAGACTTTAAATATTAGTATCACAATTTAATGGATACTAGACATGGAAAAATATCTTTGACATCTGAAGAGCTGTCTGTTCCCCAGAGGGAAACAGAAGACTGATCTCATGAATCGCTGTACAGTTGCTTATTATCTGTATCCTCTCTTACAAATAGTGAAAGTCTAACTTCTCTGATAAACAGCAAAATTGAAGTCCTGTCCCATGTGTTATTTCAAGAGGAGGAAACATATATACATATTTTATTTTCATTGATTTAAGTTTTTAAAAATTTCCCTAATTCCAGATATTATTTTTTATAAATTCCTCTGAATTTACCTTAGTCAGTGGCAGAGGTTGGCAATTTTCACTTGTTAATTTACTTAAGTATTAATTGCCATATCTCAGTTGAACGGATATTTTGTTGTTAGAAGCTTTCCTCATGCAACCACTGAAGAAAAATAAAAAGTTATTTGCAGAGGAATAAACACTGCCATGGAAATGCAAATCTTTATTAAAAAAGCAGAAAAACTGAAATTTTGCAAATGCTATAGGCAAAAATGAATTTGCATGGAGTTTTAGCTGTGTCTGTCCACTGCATTTCAGAGGAAAAATAAAACCATTTAATTTAATCCATCTGCTCCCTAGAGTGAATCCGGTGTCACAAGCACTGATGTCATCCTACAGCACTGCCTATTTTCAGACAGTTTCTGTTTTAAATATTTTCTACTATTAATATTTTTCAAAGCTGATTTTTCAAAAGACTAGTTTTCCCTATTCTTTTAAAATAATTTTTAATTATTTTGGGAGAAAACTTGCATAACTTAAGCAATAAGTCCATAGCATCTACATCATATTCTTCATGTAAATTTGATATTCTGAATTGCATATTTTTAAAAAGTAGAACAAATGTCCTTGCTTGATATAGCACAACATAGGTTTAGTATTAAGGAATATACAATATGGACTACTTTGACAATGTAGAATTCATCTAATAAAGTATAGTTATGCATTTAAACCGGAAACATTTTCTTCTCCATTATTTTTAAGCCACAACATACATTATATTAAGGAGTTTGCATATAGAATTGTTCAGGAATACTAGAGAAGAAAGGCAAGAATTCAAGCTTTACTCCAGTTTTGGGCAAAAATAAATTCTCGGTTCATTCAGAGGTAAAGAGAGAGATTTTTTCATTTTATTCTAAGATAAAATGTATCTTTATACCAGTCTCTCCTTGTACTATTTCTCAGATAAATTATTATAACTGGTACTTACAGTCAGTGAACTACTGTGTACTTCTAAGTCTGGCTGGAAGTGATTTGAAGCAATTTCAGAAAAATTGTAGTAATAGTATTCCAGGTAAAAAGGTAACAAAACATTAATAAGTTATAATTTTTAAATGTAATATTTTTACTTTTACTGCTCAGATTTAAGAAAATTAAAAAACAAAGAAGCAGGAAAAAAAAAACCAAACATAAAAAAACCCCCAAACAAAACCCAAACCAAAAAAAACCTAAGAAAAACCAGTCAACTAACCAATCAACCAACGACCCCCGAACAACAAGCAAAGATAGCAAATACAAATTTATGTGGCATATCCTTTTGAAAGTTAAAAGCAACATAAAACCATGGGGAAATGGAAGCTACCATGCATGCTTAATTACAGAGACATCTCTTACTCTATAAAAATATTTCATTTAAAAAACAAAACATCATTGAGGTGGCAGACAAAAGTACTCAGAAGTAAGAAAACTTCAAATTTAACTTTTGTCACTATAACCTCAACTTCATACCCTCTTGATTTATTTGAAAATTATTTAAAATTGAATCAGATTAACTGAATTGTACATTGAAGATATCTTTAAATACACAATTTTACCTCTGACATCTTGTGCTTAAGAATGAATACTTAGCCACCTTACTTCTGAACATGGATACTTTATAATATGTATTATATGATATATCTTCCCCTATACTAAATGCAGGATCTTTTTTGGTTCAGGAGAGTACTTCAGAATTTTGTATAAGCTTCAATTTATTGTGGGGTTTTTAATTAAAAGAACAATCTGAAATCTGAATATATTTTTGTTCTGATAAACAAAATAAGAATGCACATAGCATATTTTCTAGCCATGCAAGGTATAAAAGACTCTTTAGAAGAATAACTAAAACATTTTCAGGGAAAGTACTTAGAAGTACTTCAGCTTTCTAAGGCGATTTTCTTGGATTTGTTTCAAAATCCACCCCAGTAGTTGTATTTTCCTGGATGTCTGAGTTGATGTTGACTTGGAGTTTTGGAGAAGAAATAACTTTTTGATCTTTAATTTAGCTGGCAAGGTTTCCTAAGAGACAGTTGTTCTAGAGAAATGATTTTATAACATTTGATCATATTTTTCACCTATGCCATGCATTTTTTTCCAGGAAAAGAATTACCAGGAAAACTTTAAGAATACAGGTAATTTGTATTATATTGATCTGTGTGTCTCTGAGTATATGCATCCTTATATTTTAGAGTCTGAAATTTAAATTCTTTGACAATGTCATTTTGTAAAGTGAAAAAGTTAATTTCACAGACTATTATGTTTCTGCAGTGCAGGAGGACCTTTGCATAAGGCTTCTTTTGTTGCTAAGAAAGCCATCAAGCAGCAGTAAATACTTAGGATAAATTTGCTAAGCGCTGTCATTTTACCCAGCATCTCCACAAATGGTGCCATATGATTAGCTCAACTCTGACATAATTTCTTTAGTCTGCCTGCTAAAGGTGATGTGTTACTGGGTCTCAGGGTGCATATATATCTGTAACTGATATGGATCCAGACTTCCAGTCTTCCCCATTAGACTTACATTGCACGTCCTGGCTGCTGTTTTGTGATACCCTTCATGTTATGTCTCATCTCCACGTTTTTTGTGTGCTTGTGCTATCCTGTTTATAGCTCTTTCATTTCTCTCCTACTTTGGTTACTTAAAGGTCAGATATCAGTGTAGTTTTAGAATATCCATTTGTGTAGATTTTAACCCATGAGAGGCTAGTTCTGTTTTTCATTAATTTTACAATAGTTTTAAAACATATAACTAGTATTTAGGTATTTTGCAGAAAATGCAATCTCTCCACCTCACTACATTTTTTCCATGTATTTGTTGGCTACAGCTTCCTAAAACTTGTCAAATTAAGGAAATTGTGCTGACTTTTCTAAAAAGGCTAAAAAATATCATTAGAATTATGTTTTAAATACAATCCATAATAATTTGAAGGTTTGATTTTTTTTTTTTCCCATCAGTTTTTCTGGATTTACCAATTTTTCCAAAGGTTATTCTGGTTTTACTGGTTTTTTGAGGTCTGATTTCATAAGTTAAGAAACACATTGCTTTAAAAAAAAAATAAAGAGAAAAATTAACCTGCTCAAAATTATGACTAGATGCAAAAATCTGATTTAGATAAGTAAGGAAAAGAATACATTTTCTTTATTGGGTTCTTGATTCTTACAAACATGTTAATTATTTATGATGCACTTCAGTGAGAAACATTCTCAGAAAAATCTTTATTGCATTCTACTTAACAATAAGGAAAAAATGCACACTGCAATCATTCAAAATAAAGACACCAACAAACACACAAAAAAACCCCACTTCATTTTGGCAAGTAATGTTTTTCAGTGCTGTGGGAGATGCCTACATACCACAAGTCCTTGCTTGTGCACTCATGCAGCATTTGGGAGATATAACCTTTGTCTCCTTAGGCATTCCTCAGTTTTATGACAACCTTGTTGCTGCTAACTTTAGGACAGAATCTGAGTGATTATCAGCTTTTGGTAAATCTCCTCCCACAGGTGGTGGGAGCTTGCAGCTTGCAAGTGTTCACCCCTAACTAAGTGCGCACAATTATGGAAACAAATGTTGATGTAATGAGAAATGTAATGAGTTAATCGGAAACAAGAACCTGAAGAAATGAAGTCAACCAACACATGTTGATTACCAAAATACTGTCTTCAGATCAAGACAGATACAAGAACAAAGGGGAAGGAAGTTATTCTGTGAGTATTTTCCATGTTATTCTCAAGAAGGGAGGGTTAAAGCCAGGCCTTGTAAGTATGCTGATTTCTTCACATGCCTTATATGAATTAAAACTTTAAAAGCAAACTGCACAGATCTGCTGCTGAAACAAAAGCTCTTATCCTGCCTTCTAGTCACCATTTAATGAATTGTTTGATTCTGTCAGCTTTTAGATTTTGTGTGACAGCAACCCAAGTTTTTAAAAGGAGAACAGTGCAAGGAACAATACTAAAAAAAAACCCAGACAACAAACTCCCCCCTCTCTTGTATTTTCCCAATGAATTAATAAAGGATTGTATTTTAATTGTTGTCCAAATATTTCTCCAATAAAACCGGTAATTAAACAACAGCATTTAGTAAATTAAGACTGATGCCATGCTGAAAATATAGAATATGTTTAACAAATGTGTACATACAACACATATGCTATTGTTACTGAAAAATATTAGTAGAGCAATACAACAGATAAGAAAAAAGCTTATGAAAGAGTAAACCCACATAAAAATGGCTAACAGAGAAAGCTCTTTTAAACCATTTTTCTGAGGTGATGGTGAGAGATAAGTTTAGACATCAAAAGAAGGGATAGGTAAGATGATATGAAAGATATTGATTGAGAAAGACGAAAGTAGCAATGCTCTAAAAGCCTGTAGCACTTCAGCGCTGTGTGTTTCAGCCAAAGGAGTACTAGAGCACGACAATCTAACTTTTGAGGCGTGTTCCAAGGATTGCAACATGTGACTTTGTGTAGAAAAAGGGTCTGAACCATTTCTCACTGCCATATTCTTCAACAGGCTCAGCCATATAACCTAGACATTCTTGGTGTATTCCTTGAGCAAGCACATTAAGTCATAATATCTCTGTCTTAGGTGACATTGAATTAACTTAAGCAAGGACTTAAGCAAGCCCCATATGAGAGACTGAAATCTAATGGTTAATGGCTTAAACATTGCTATGAAGGACTTTGCCCATTATGGACAAACCTTATAAATAAACTGCAGCCACCAAAGCCCACCTCTCCCTGAATAGGCTGCCTGAGGGGAACTTTGGACTGTGAATTAAGCCGCCTAAGGGAACTTGAGATAAGGTAAAGGTGACACTATTGTCCAATTACTCAGGTCTAGGGAGAAGTGAACAACCCTGAGGGAGAAGAATATATCTATAAGAAAGCCAAACCCTGTAGCTGTGCTGAAAATCAGCTCTGGCTGAGTTCAGAGTGGGAGAGGCCATAGCCCACAGGTTCATACAATTCAGACACAAGAGAGCTAAAAAGGTGAGCTGCTTCTCACCATACATACAGACGTATTACTGTGAAATTATATTTTAATAATTGTGACCAGGCTTTGCTTCAGCCTTAAGCCTGTAAATTGGAGAAGCCCATCTTTTCCTTTCAATTAAACACATAAAAACAAGGAAAAGCAAATGCAAACAGTTTAATGGATAAATGCTAGTGTTGGTGAATTTTTTCATGTGGCTTGTTGAGAAAATACCTGATTTTTCTTCTCTCTCTATTTTTCTTTTGTTTAACCACAACTGGGCTATGGATTCCAACTTGGATTACTTGACATGACAAAGGGTGTTGGTCTACCTGTTTCAATTTTCTTTTCACTTGCATTCGGCACATATGTTCCAATGCAAGATCCATGTAAAAACTGATTTAGAAAAATATTCTGTCCTTCACTATACAGATACATTTTCCTTGAAACAAAAAAAGAGAGGAGTTCTATTTTATTTAGATTTAATAACTAATGAAATACAATTTATAATTGAAGTATTTTTTTAAAAAGTACAAAGAGTTGAATTGGAAAGGACATATTACACATCTTTAACCTAAATTGGTGGGTGACATTGGGAAACTTCTTGTTCATTGTAATGGAAGTAAGATTAGACTTGTGACAATGAGGGGGTTTGAGGTGCTTTTCCTATTTTTCTCCTTTTTTCTCTTCTAAGTGTACACCATTGATTAAACTGTGTCCAAAATTCCTATCTTGTCTTATTACTGGAAATAGCCTTTTTCTTCTACAAACTAATCAATCAACCAAAAAATAAATAAATAAAGAATGGTAAAAAAAATAACTAAAGTTGAACATTTTTATTGATTCTGTCCCATAACTCATGGAACATGTCCAATTAAATGCAGGAGCTCCAACTCTAGTTCCAGCTCTGCTCTAGATATCTGTCCTGGACTCCCTGAATACATATCTGTAAATATTTCTAAATAGTGGAAAAGCTAAGAACAGGCATCTGCTCCAAATTTTATTGCCAGATCACAGTTATAAAATTAATCTAGAAAGTTTCTTCTATTAATCAAGTCTGATCTTTGAAGCTGTTACTGTAAATGTAAAAGGGAGGATCAGTTGTCAAAGTGCCCTTGGTCTCTGACTGTCAGGAGTCACTGTGCTTTAAATGACATAATAAGGTTGGAGTTTTAAAGAGCAAAAGCCTTATAAGGGTTATATTTTGATTGACGAGTTACATTATGACTGTTATTATAGCAGAGACCTGGAAAACTATAGTAATTAGCTTGTCAGCTCAATTGTTACTCTTCATTAAAAATGACTATGAGGGAGCAATTAATCTCACATCTTTAGCATCATTAGGCTGTTCTGTTACTGCAGTTGTGTGCAGTTCCATATGTCAATTAATCTTCAGAACAATATTATTTTCTAATTTAAGTCTTCACTTTCCTTATTTTGATCTTGCACTCAAAGAGCAACAATAAATTTTGAACATATCCTAGACAAAATAAAATTGTTGAAACGGAACTAGAGTGGAAAATTCCACCTCAAAGTGTAAAATTTAAAATGGAGGTCATAATTATCTCTCAAATCAGGCCTTGCATAGCTTATTAATTCTCTGCAAAGACTAAAAAACCAGAAGATTATTGGTAATGCAGAAAGTCTAGGCTTGCACAAGTGAAGGAGCAACTGGGCTACTGTGTCTTTCTCTGCCTTCCTTATGTTTAACTTCATAATTGAGCCAAGTGGCAATGGAAGAAGTGTTACAGACCCAGAAAACTTAAACCCAAAGTTGGATCCATGAAGTCATGTTAAGTTGTGCTCATGAGACAGTGGAACTCAGGATCCTGTGTGGGTGAAGCAAAGCAGAACTTCTGGAGAGCTATCTTCGGCCTCTTCAAAGACCTACTTGGAAGTATGCCAAGGGGTAGGACTCTGGCAGAGAAGGGAGTCCAAGAGCTCTGGGCAATATTCAAGCATCTCTGCCTCCAAGCTCAAGACCAGAGTGTCCCCATGATGAAAAAATCGGGCAAAGGGGCCAGAAAATCTGCATGGACAATCAGGGAGCTTCTAGAAAATCCCACTTGGAAGAAAAGTGTTTATGGGATGTGAAAAGTGGACAGGACACATGGAAGGACTTTAGGAATATCATCACAGCATGCAGAGATGTGGCAAAGGCCAAGGCCCGCTTGGAATTGAGTCTGACAAGGGACATCAAGGACAACAAGAAGGGCTTTTAAAAGTACATCATCAGCAAAAGAATACCACGGAAAAGATGGAGCCACTGCTGAATTAGATGGGTGTCCTGGTATTGGAAGGCACAGAGATGCCACTGAAACAAATATTCAGTACTTCTGTTTGTATGTAGTACACAATGACCAAGACACATTTCTGAAGTATGTCAATGGGGAATCGCTAACACCAAAATAAATTCTAAACTGGAAACACCATAAAATTTTGAGTAAAACACACTTTGAACATGTTAAAAAAATGAAGTTCAACTAGCTTTTAAGATATCTTAAACTTTAATATTTATTCAACTTAGAAATGCATTCTGATTTTAGCTCTTCAGGAAGAGTAGAAATCAATTCACCTTTTCTGTCAGCTAAAGAAATATCTATAAACAAACTAAGAGGAATTGTTTCCTGTGCTCAACAGGAGACACCTTCCATGTGGGTAATACCTGAATTATCTGAAGAGCTGTTGAAGAGAGAAGACTTTGCTATGACTGTATACATTAGTCCTTTGTTCCTGTGTCTACTTACAAAGTGAACTGATTAAAACAGAGTCAAACTTCCTTGACAGAATTGTGAAACTCTTCAAGTTCATTGACATCCAGATGACACACCAGATAGATATTAAGCTATCAAATTCAAGTGCTTTCAAGACTCTGTTTCTCTCTGATACCTACAGATATATATATACATATATATCTCTATATGTATGTATGAAGGAAAACTTGTTTCAGATGTGTATGCATGCCTTTTTTTCATAAAAAAACTCATCTATACAGTACAAATACCAGTATTTTCCATCCAAAAGTTTTCAAATGTTGTATTTTTATTAACAGATACAGATTCTCCAAGTCAGATCTCTTGAACAAAGAATTTGAAGTTGTCTGTTCACTGAAAAGAGATGCAGAACAAAATTAATTTTCCAATTAAGTTCCGGTGGGAGGGCATTTATCAGTTAATATAGATGATTAAATTTAATAAGATAGCCCTTCTTTTAGGAATTGTAATCTGGTAGACTGCAAATGGAGCATGAGAGAAGCAGATTGAAATTGCCTGATGTAGGCAATTTTTTGTAGGGAACTTTTGTCTCACTATGGAATATGGAATAGATCTCTGAGAGGGCTTTCATTTGGTAAGATCAATGGGTGTGAAGAAAATATTAATAATATCTGAAGCAAAATTCCCAGCATCAGAGGAGATGATATACTGAGTCACCCTTGGTGACCAACACTTCCAGTAGTACATTGAAAACATTGTTTCATGTTTATAAAAAAAACCAGGTAATGACCTTGCAGAGAAGAAAAGTCAAATTTATGAAACTGGCAACCTATTCAAAATGTTTCTCAGCTGCAAATTAGTGGCATCACACCACAGTATTTGGAGGTATCACACCACAGGACAGGTACATACCAGTACCAAAGGAGATGTGGTGGCATGACGATGCGGATAATGATGGCTAGCACAGAAAAGCTGATATTTTCCTTTCCACATGTATGGCCTGAGAGTCAACATGGTAACACATGACAGCGTGCAATTCATAATGCCTAGGTCGTGATTGCTGAATCCAAAGCTAAAGAAGTAAATCTGTGCTCTTGATAAAATTGCCAGAGCAATTAATGTAGAATTGTACATTTTTGTACAGAATTGTACAGAATTGTAATGTACAATTAATGTAGACAAAAGAAATAACAATAAACTGAAAATCATATTCTTATCTTTTTCTTTCTCTAATGATGCAGTCAATAGCTCCATGAGGCTGGAAATGCCTTTTTATCTGGGTAAAAATCAAATATTCTTCTACTATCAGATAACTGATTTTGAAAACAAAGTAATCAAAATGGAAAGACAAAAACCTTTTGCTTAAATAAAAATAGAAATGCAAATTGCAAATCTCCACCTCATAGTTAATGACTGTGCAAGATTATACATGTTGTGCAACTTATTTAGGATCAAAGTAGTAGGAGGCTGATTTTTCAGAAAGGAATCACAGGTTATTTTCTCTGACAAGTATTTTTAGACTGGATAACATACATATTTATTGAATGCATACTGTTTCTCTGTGAATCAGGACTAAATTAAATACAGACTTCATAAAATATACTCACTTTGAAGTGTTTTAATAGTAAGCAAACATTTGCTGTTAAGAATGCAGTTTTTAAAGGAAGACAGTAAAGATAACAATAAACTGTATTTTTTTAATGACACAGGTCTTGCAGTTTCGCCCTTTCCTTCTTTAAGTCATAGGCATATCAATTCAAATAATTAAAAATAATCTTTACTGAGCATATAAATCCAGTGTTCAATTTATTGTTTTGGAAATAATTTTCAACTCAGCTGAAATTTGAATGAATTAGGTGTTATACCTTTGTATTTGAAGAAATTTGGAGTGTTTATATTGTTTCAGGTGGTTCAGACTTTAGCTTGCCTTCCACTGGTGGTTGGGGCCAGAGGACATTTTAAGAACAACAACTGATACCCTTGCTTTCTAAGAGCCAGTAAAGACAAAAATTATTAATATATCCACTTTTTATTCTTAATTTTTTACAGATCTTGGATAGGTTGCAAGGACTTTATGTTAAAAAATATGTAATTATTTATTTTGTCTTAATTTGCCTTTCATCCTCCTTCTGTCTTTTGATAGAGGTGTGCTACAGAGGATTCATAATGGGCCTGCAAAATGACAAGGAATTCCACACAAGAGGCTTGGCAGCCAGTGAAATTGATTTGCATGCATTGTTAAGTGAGTATGAAAAATCCAAGATGATAATGAAAGCGGTGATATCTCAGCAACAAGTTAACCAAAAGTTAAATCCTTCATTATGATATAGTGATGCAGACAGATTAGGAGTATAGGACTTAACAACAGACACCTCGTTGCTGTCACATTTATTTCTAATTCCCAGCACAGTAAAAAATGCAGTATGGAGGTTAGATGTGTATAGGAGCTATATTCTTAAATCCTCACTTTTAAATAATGCTCACAGTACTACTTCATAATTTAGCCATTCTCCTTTTTGTTGAACATTTTGTCTGTTTTCTTGTTAATCTACTGAGATAAACATGATAATAAAATTATTCTGTGTACTTGCCTGATTGCTAAAACTGAGACACGAATAAATGTTGGTTTCTCTATAATAATGAGTACTGCAATGCCATTTGTGGACCATCAGAGACAGGATTACAGTGTCAGTCTTATGAGAACATCATCATTCAAGCTTTGAAATACATTGTTATGGGATTTGTCAGTTTAATATCAAGTACACAGCCTGAGTCAACAGTGCATGGCAATGGAGGTTTTAAAATAAATCAGGAATTAAGAATACATTTATACCAAATTTATATACTTTTCTTTATACCTGTATGTACTGCTCCATTTAAAAATGAGCAGATTTGGGTTCCTCTGGGAGTTTTCCTCTCAATTTAGCCATTCATATGTAGGTTCATATTAATTCTGAGATGGTCTCTGATGCAAAGTGATGCCGAATGTGTCATTGCTGAAGCCAAACTTTTAAAATAAAATAAAATCAGATTTCTCCTCAGAAAATCTGAAGAACTCGAAGAGGCTGCTTTTTTTCTTTGTATATTTTTGGCTTTTTGGTTGGCTATTTTTTTGATTGGTTGGTTGGGTTTTTTTAAATATTATCATACAAGCTAACTGTAATCTGTTTCTGACATCATGATACTTGTCCAGAGTGATTAAACACAGCTTTTTAAAGTTTCATTTTCTTCAGTCAAAACCAAGGTTTTGCACATCCTCTGAAGCAACTGAAGCAGTTGTTCAGAACAGGTACAGAAGGGTAGAAAAAAAGCTTGTAAATGGGGAAAAAGACTTTAGACATAATAGGTGAAGGGACATGGGCAGAGCAATAAGAAAAATAATGAGAACTAAAACTGAGAAAAAGGAAATTAAAGGGACACAAAGACAAAGAAAATTGATTAGGCTGTAAAAAAAGTGCTTTACTTCTACAAAGAATAAAATATGCATTTTGGTTTGGTTTTTTTTTAAAGGCATAAAAAGCCCCAAACTACAAACACACACAGTGCTGTATTAAACAGATCATGAACGTTTGTTGAGGCATACAGTCTAATCCATCTTCCGTTATGCAAAGGACAGCTTTGGATCACAGTAAAATGCATTTACTAGTAAGATGTGTTTATGAATGAGATCTATTAAAATGAATCTGAAGAATCTATCTGAATCTATCTAAAGAATCTAGTAATACCCTAGTAAACTAGAGAATGGCTTAGACTCTTCTATTTATACCAACGGTTTTAAAAAAGCTGGTTAGATACTGAAAGACTTGCTTAAGTCTCATGTTCTCTGCTTCTCTTCAAAAAGGAAACAGCTCTTTTCATGTAGAAAGAAAACTACTAAAGAATCTGCTTTTGCTATGTAATTAAGACTTGCCTGAACCACTATGGAGAAGGGAGAATAAGAAAATGAATTTGATATTAATAAACTGCTTTTTAAAAATTATTATTTCTCGGTAAATGCAGACAGAATTAAACATGGTTTAGAAACTGGGGCACAGTGCAACCTCCTAGTGAGATGTATCAAACAGAAGAATAGACCTTTATACTTGATGTGAGAAAAGGGAAACTGAACTGTAATGAAAGGTCCCTTGGGGCTGCTATCAATTTAGTTCATTTTCACTTTACCGCAACCCCTTCTAATAAGTGCATCTTTCTTAATGATATTAATGATATTTAATCTGTGATATTGCTCAAGAATGAAGGATTTAATCTCTTTCTCAACATTTCTTAGAGCAGCTGGCTTCTGAGCTTGGTGCAGGTAATTATTAAATGGCCATTTAGCACTGTGTTTAAAGATGCCTCTTGCATGCTTTTGTTTTGTGGAAATTGCATTTTTTGTTTCTTCTTCTGCTATCTTGACCATGGAATCTGGCAGCAGAAATGACCTCTCCTTCAGTAATAGTGATGTGCATTCAACTGGAATTACCAAAACTCCCGAAAAATGTACTTGTTCATTTTCTGAAGTCTTGGTCTGATTTTTCCTGAAGCGTCCAAACAATTAGATTTTAGTTTACTGGAACTCTGTTAATATTTTTAGATCAGTTAAACTAATAATTTTTATTTTCCTTCTCTGTGTGCATACATTGCTACTATGCAAAACGCATTTGATAACTCTTGCCAGAAACTCCACTGTCTTCACAGGGTAGTTTTGCACCTAGATATGGACAATAAGATTAATTTCTGTGCATCTCTGCTTGCTAAAGAGGTCTGTCCTATGCAGTGATAGTATTCTAAGAAAATATGATCGTGTAGCTTTCATATTGCTTAGCAGTCATTGTTTCACAACCCTTTCAGAAATCTGTTGCTAAATCTTTGCACTATGAAAGTGGTATGTGTATTTGGGTATTCTATGCACATCATAATATTGGTACAATGAAAAACAAAGGGGAGAGAGCTAGATTTTATTTTGAGTTTGTGTAACTTGCTAGATTTAGGATAGGGAGTGAGGAATCATTTTACATGTGGAGAGCAAGCCACTGGTGCAGAAAGTATGTTCTTTGAAAAAGAAAAATTGTTGTTTCTTCAATAGGATCTATTAATTACAATGTAATGATAAGAATTGAATTTTATATTTAAACAATTAATGGATTATTTGTCCTTTCTGAAATTCATTCATCTTTAGCATTAACTCAGCATATCAACTTGTTTACCTCCATCTTTTTTCTTTGCACTTTTCTCCACCTAACCTGCACAAGTAAGTATTATTATGTGGGAAAAAATACTGAGAGCAAAATTAAAGAAAACTGGAACATTACATTTTAATAGAAAGAAATTGTGGTCAGCATGCTTGACTCCCCCCACAGAATACATGCTAAGGGGGGATGAAACAGAGCACAGAGCAGAGTGGAAATTTATAGACATAGTTATAACAATATGGAAATTACAGGGGGAAATGTGGTTACTACTCCTGGGATGAAATGAGGTCAGCATGCCCAATTCCCACACAAGCACATGGTAAGGCAGGATGGAAACAGAGCAGAGTGGAGGCACAGTGGCCAGGCTCTCTTTAAATCCCTGCAGAAGAGGGAACTTGGTGGTACCCTGTAGCTGATTAGTTGCATAGGAGCTCTCAAACAAGGGAGGTAAAAGATGTCTTTCTGTTGAACCAGCAACTGTGGCGAAGTCACTCTCTTCAGATGTAATACTGACACACGTCCATCCCAAATTTGCCTGCCCCCAGGGTATGGTCAGCTGTCATGGAATATCCTTAACTGGATGTCTAAGTAAGAAGTTAATTGAGAATACTGTTGCAGTTAAACATAGTAGTAAAAAATTCATCTTAATAAAATCTTCACATATTTATCAATAGCAATTTGAAATTAATTTTATTCCTAACTTTTGGAAAAGCAGGAAGTGTCAAGCTAAATCTTAAGCCATTGTTACAGTTTAATATTAACGCTGTAAGCCAATGTCTCTTGACAAGACAAGGAAGTAAATACAATAGTATCTTTATTGGTAATTCTATCCCAAATTTAACAGTACATCTGAGATGATCTTCATAATGTACTGTCTGTTGATGTTTAAAGAAGCTGATTTGTTTGTATCATGTACTACTGAGCAAAAGGTAAAAACAATGGCAGATTATTTATTTGCAAAACACTCTTCCAGAAAAAAACAGATGCGTTTGAAAAATTATGTAGCATTTTGATCTACCACGATCAGTATTCACTTTGTTAACAGTGACAAAGTTTTCAAGATTATGCCAGTTTGCCTGCAGCTGCTACTATATTTAACACAGATACATCTTTTACTTTCTCTTTCAGTGTATTAGGCAAAATGCATTCACCAAAGAATATCTTTTCCTGGAGACAATCTGAATTCATGTCAAAATTTATTTTATAATATTAAGTTCAGCTTTTGTTCACAGATCAAGACATAGCTCTGAAGATGAAATTACCATTTTAAAGCATTTTGGAAAGACATACATGCATCTTTTTCTCAGTGACGTGTTTAGTACAATAATTTAGATGCTCACAGTTTCACACCAAATTTCTTCATTTTCATTGGATTTGTCTCAACCCTTGGAAGTCTTTGTGGCTGTTCAGGTTTGGCCAAATTTAGAAATATATCCTCTGAGAGAAGGCACAACGACCCCTCCCCCACCAGGTTCAGGAAAAAATAAATTTTCCTCAAAGGAAAGTGAAGAAGATAAAACTATTTATTTAACAAACACATGGGAAAGGAAAATAATGTTAAATGGTAAAATCTTTTGCTGTGGGGGAAAAGCCCTGGGAAAGTGTTCGAGTCCTCCCTTTGGTCTCCTCGGAGCTGGGGCTTGGCCCAGGGCCAGGCCCTCTGTGCCCAGTGGAAAGCCCTCCTGATGTGTTCTGATGTTGAAGCAGTCCAGTAGAAAAGGGAGAAAATCCGAAATTCCAGAGAAGGAAAAATTCAACTCTCAGTCTCTCTCCAGAGAGCAAAGCAGCTGAACCACTGGCCAAAAAAAAAACTGTCCTGGGAGCAGCAAGCCGGGTGCTTCCTCCCTCCCCTGCTGCAGTGGGGAAAACCAATTGCTATCTGACCTTGAACAAGCTGCAAACTGCTTTGAAAAAGTTTTGTTCAGTTTTTCCTTCCCCCTCTCAGGCTCAGTTTAGAGGCATAGAAAGGCACAGGAATTAATTTCTGGGCATAGGCAGCGATATGGGATACACATCATAAGGTCACCCCAAGACAGTGGCATGTCTCATTGCATGCTTCTATAGAACTAAAATTCCCAACTATTTATGATTTTGTTTATAATATTTAAAAATCTCTAATACTTCAGAATTTTACTGTTTCTTCTGAACACAACTTCTTAATGATGCCAGTTATTATCAGTCTGGGGAATTGAAACAGAAAGAAAGGGATTTGTTTACAAAAGTGTACTTTATACCTTTTTGAAACATTTCCTAAAATGATAATTCAAGAAAAAGCAAGTTAAAGAGAACAGAATGTAGTTCTTCACGTTAGTGACTTCAGTCAAAATAAATGTTCTCAAGTGATTTAACCTTGTGTTTATTTATTTTTCTGGGTTTAACTTGATTTACGGCTTTGAAATGCACATTATTACCCATTTAATTTTAATGCCAAATATTTCAGCACACGATTTAACTGACAAAAACCTTCAGACAATCTGAAAATGTATTATGCGTGGTCATAAAATTTAGTCTCCTCTTGACTGGTGTTCATTTCAGTATACAAAAGACCTCAGCAAGCATGCACAGATATCTGCAGTTAGCAAATTAATATCAGTTTTTAATGAACAGTAATGGCATGAAATTATAGTAATTCAAACTATTTGAACTGTTACTGCATTTTTACAGAGGACAGTGTCCTGTCACAATATACCAAGCCAAAGTACCTGCTGCAGATATGTTAATTTCCTTTCAAAAAACACGTGAACAGTTAAATACATTGAAGAAGCAGCATAAAATGAACCATTAATAGACCATAGGTCTTCTGCGTCCCAGTCAAATGCCTCGTTTCATCAGCCACACAAAGCAGTGACTTCCACACTAGTCAATAGTAATCATACCTGGAAATAAGCCAAGTAAACAAAATGTGAAATTTAGTCTAGATAAAGGTACTCAGGCAACAAAAATTTAGCTTTTGACTTGTGATGAAGCTTGTCATAACGATGACTGCAGGAAACATTACATAACTTTTTCTGGATAAAATTTGTGTTTAGCATCCCCTCTGTTACTAAAGGTTACATAAATGTCAAATATACTATCAAACTTAAAAAAACAAGAAAACAACCCAAGCCCCAAACCTACCTCACTTTTCAAGGTCTTTCCTCAGGTTTTATAACAAATGACAAAGGAGATAGAGTCAGACAACTGCTGCAACAGATAGGAAATTCACAAATGTTCCCAACCTTTTTTAAACTCATTTTAACCATGAGCTACATGATTTATTTCCGAGAAACAGGATTAGTAAGTATCTTTTGGTTGGCAGATGTAAAAAAAACCTCTCCATAAACCCATTTGTCACTCCTATGTGGCAACTGTAAAATTATCTGCAGTAGGAAATAAGCCTATACAGTAATGGATGAACATGATACAGAAATATACTTAGCCAAATATTATATCTGCATCAATGCTCTTCTGACAATGAGAACACTCAACAGAGAAAATTTGATTTTAGATCAACTTACACACCTGGCCTGTGATTTCTGTAGCATATGACTCAGTATGTTTGACCCCTTGATATCGTTTCACTACAGAAATCTGTTATGCAAAGCCAGTTCAAGGCAAACCACTAATGGAAAAGCCTAGTTTCTTCATCATGTTTACTTTCATCCTGTGTAAGGTTTCTCTACCTCCTGTAAAGCATGGAGATACCCGGGCAAGCTACGTAAAAGGTAGCTCAGGACCTGGGGACAGCCTAGCTAAAGCAGCACTGTCTTCCAGAGGACATGCTCCATGCTAGCTGGATTTCTCCTAAACTGCTGGCAACTAGTAAATAAACCCAGCTGAAACATTTCTAACTGGAGCACAAATACAAATGGGAGCACAGAGTATGCTGGAATGCACTGTGTCCTTCTCCACTGCTTTGGTGATTGAGGCCACGGCAGGAGTGACCAAGGAGCCATAAAACCTTAAAACAGCTGAAGTTTGCTGGTGCTCCAGCACCAATGTCTAAAGACACCTTCATGGCAAGTTCCCATGGGCCTTTGTTCTATTATGCAGATTATCCACTTTTGGTTGGCCCGTTGGTCTACCACCCCTTTTACTCCCGATAAGTCCTTGTCCTAGAAAGTTCTCCCTTGTTCGATACCCCATTGGTTCTTGGTTCCCTGGTCCCTCCCCTTGCCTTTCCCATTGGTTATTGGTATGTTACCCCATGTTCTCTCCACCCCTTGGACCTCAGTTGATTGGTCCTGATGCTCTGCCCACCCCTTGTACTGCCCCCCATATAAAACCCTGGACCCCTCTGTTCTGGGTCCTTTGTCTCTGGATCCCTCCTTGCATAAGCGCCTTGGAACTCTACACAAAGGGTCCCTCCCACCTCATTATCTCTGGCTGCACTAGAAGAACTATCCTGCTTTGTGTGAGCATGTGTGGCTGTGTGTTACCACCTGCACTGTGAGTCTGGGTGTGTTCTTGTGTCCGTGTGTGGAACCCCTGAGCAGATCCTACGCTGGGACGCTTTCGGGAAGGATGCAGCATCCATACCACCAACTGCATTTCACCACATCACTCCACAGTCTCTTGACAGGTGCAGTGTCAGCAAGAGGTGACAGAAATGTGTGGCTGCACCACAGTCCGCAAGGCAGCCCCACCTAAACACCAGAAGTGAGGCAGAGCCCTGCAGCCTCTGGATGTAACATAGTGGTACAGACAGGGAACAGCCATTTTTTAAAGCCAACAGTAATGCAGTAAGTCTTACAAGGAAGGAAAAATATTTGATCTCTCAAGTTCTGAGCAATTTGCTTTTTTGAAATTGAATGTGTTTCCGCCTTTAAAATTGCATACCTATAAAACCTGTTTTAAGAAAATCAAAATTCACCATTGAAATAATTATTTTTCTAAAAATGGGTACTCTTGCCTTTTGTTGCATTTCTGTGTAATGTTTCCCTTGTCAATTTTTCTGTAAGGAGGGGACATTTTTTCTGAGAAAGCCATGCTTTAAATTGCCCTAACTATAAGAGCAGGCATAAATATTTCAAACTTCTTTACTTCTTTCATTTCAGAGAAAAGACTCCTCATTCCATCAGACTAGCCTTAAGGAGATGCATTTTAGGAGGCTAGTAAACCATTGAAGAAATACGACTTCTTTTCTCTGCAGCCTCTTTACGCAAGAAAGGCTTTGCTTTGGAATTGGATTTCTAGAGACGAGTTGATATGTTTAACCTTAAAATGAGTTATTTTATTATGATTCATTGCACCAAAAAAACCCTATTACAAGCATGTTGAATCTTCCAAAGTTCTTTGCTATATTAAAATAGATATAGTCAAGTGTGGTTTCATTTGTAAAAAATTTTTAGTTGGATTTTTGTTGTCTGTGATAACTTGGCCTGACTTTTTTTTTCCTAGAACTGTTGATATCAAAATATTTTACTGTTAAATACATAAATGAAAAAATCCAAATGAATATTAGTTTAAATACATAATCCAAATACTAATATGTATACTTTTATACTTTCAGAACTTTCCCTCCAAAAAGCAAGCTAAACATTTGGTGTGGATAGGCTTCATATAGTGGTTTAGCTGAGGTGATTTTACATGAATAATTTAATTATTATAAATTTATTTAAGTGTAGTACTCCTCCCTTGTATTCTTTAATTTATAAATCCTCATGAGAAACTTTATTTGTAAACATATTTTAAAATAAAGGACATTTTTAAGAGCCATTTTTTGCAAATGTTATTAATTAGGAAAGGAATGAAGACAGAGTTTCGTGTCCAGAACCATTATATTCAGTTTTATGGAAAAAAATATTGAAAATGGTGAGAGAGCAAAGAGGAGTGATGGTATTTTTTTGCAGAACAAGTTTGTGCAACTTTAGAATACTGTAATCTCTCAGAATTCATGTCTAGCTACGTTTTTGGATTGTAGTATCCCATTTACATTTTAGAACTTTTAGTTATTACTGGGAAATACTGGAAGTTGTATGTCTTCTTCCCTGAAAAGTAATGAGACTGGATTTTTGTATGGCATAAGCCATTTCATAACTTCTGAGATATGAAGCATTTTTAATTTTCAACCAGTCACAAAGAGACCCTTCAGTCACAGTATGGCATCATACCATTCCACTGTGGAAATGCTTTATTCTTATATTCTTCCATATTCACCTCATTGCAAGGGTAAGTTTGACAGTTAAAAAATGCTATTTTCCCATTCTGTGTTTCCCATTTTGTCTCTTTCTCTCTCAATGAGTAAGAGAGAATTGTAAGTGTTCACACACTTAACTAGCTGGATCACACACTACAAAATTTCTGTGAAAATGAGTGGTTTTGTTACAGAAAAAAATAATTTTCTCTTCCACATTTGGCTACATAAACTAAATTTTCCTTCTGTCCATTTCAGCATTAAAAGAGAAAAACAATTGTGTAGGAAAGATTCTTCACTAAGGAGATGATCTGAAAAGTGGAGAGGCAAGTTCTTGATCATTACATAAACAGAAGACTGAGTTAAAATGCCACTCTGATGCTGCCTCTTCTCTGGCACTGAAAGTGAGGTGCTTTTCTCTCTGATTAAGGTGGCACAGGCAACAAGAAGCCTTTACCTGAATGTGCTGAAATCAAGGGTCTTTAACTTTCTTTTGGTACTGTTGAGATATACATTTTCTCGTCAAGTGGTAAAATACAGAAAAATAATCTGCAGAAACTAAAAGGTGAATGCAAGAGGCCATGCCTCTGGAAAAGGAAAAAAAAAACAAAACCCAAGCTTTCCTCATATATTTAATAACTTATTTGGCATATAACTACCTTACTCTCTCACAGTGCATAAAAGTGGAGATGAGGAGAGAGATGCCAAAACACAAGTCACAGACTCTTGATTGGATATATTGGTTTGGTTTTAAATTTTAGTATCATTTAACTAGTAAAAGTCAATAGTGCCTGTCCTAGAAATCACTCCCTGTTATTCCTGAAAATGAACAATCCAGACTTCACGTTCAGAAGAACATCTCATTAGTTTTGGGGTTTTATCTTTGTTTTGCTTTTTTAACAATAATGTTATGGGGCAAACAAATACCTTTATATACTTCTCCTAATTCACTAGATTACTGCTTCTGTTAATCAGCAGAGTGGAGTAAAGTAGAAATCAGAGCAAAAAGGTATGAAATCACTGCTATCACTTATTTCTGACTTGCCTCACTAGAAAGGACATGAGAAATAATAATTCATAATAATGCCAAGATGTGTGTTATTTTGAAAAACAGCGGTGAAAGTTTCACAGAACACTAGAACAGGTGCATTGGTTAGGCTACTGGGCTGAGTAGCTCAGCATATTTGTCTCTAACAGTGTCAAGAGTAGGTGCCTACAGAGAGTAGCAAGAAGAAAGGCAGCACTAGAGCAACTTTCTCTTGACCTCTCTCCTGGCCCCTGACAATTGCGTGACAGGAACTTCCTGGGTTTGAGGTGACTTCCATGTGCTCCATTATTTGATATAGATTCTTTCTGGTATACAAAGGTTTCTAGCATTTTAATGATGAATAGAAGAGTGTGTCAAAACTTCTGATTAATCTTCTGTGTCAAAGTCTCTTCTAATTTTAAGGTATTTTGGTTGAATCAGAAGAATGGAGGGGGGTCAGTTCGCTGATACTGATGTTAAAATTATAATGATTGTCAAAATTTAATAATCATCATACAAAAAATAAAATTGTATCAGTTTAGAACACTTGGATAACACAATTACAATTTTGAGGAGGTGTTATTATTACTACTATCACTACTACTAATACTAAAATTCTTCTTCATCATCATCATTGTTATTGGTAGTAGTAGTAATAGTAGCATTTTTAATCATCATCATCATCATCGTCATCATCATCATCATCACTACAACAGCTTTGTGCGCCCAGAAGATTTGATTAGGAAATTTTGACTATTTACAGTAAAAAATGGAAAACAGATATTTCTTCCTTTCCAGCACTATAGTGCATTGCCTCAGCTTTAAAAACAAGTATGCTCTTGTACTCATTTATTCTGCCTTTAGGCAGGCACTATTTCAGATGAGTATAATTTAGTCAAAGTTTGAATGAGGGCTAGAGATCTCAAAAGTGATTCCTTTCCAATGAGTGATTTAGAGTGGAAAAGGGAAACAAAGTATTGCCCAGTGAAAAAAAGAGTGACACATGAACTCAATCATGTTATGAGACAACAGAGACTCCTCCTGAGGAAGAAAGAAAGAGAATCCCAGACTTTACCTGCCAATAACAGCACAAGATTCTATTCTGTTTCAGTTGAAATTTCAACACTCTATCTTCATTTTCTAGTTAAGGTGGCTGGTAATTTATGCCTCAGCAGTCTCTATCTAAACCAGATTTTCTCTATCAACAGTAAACCAAATACCCTTGCATTTCACAGTTCTATTAAACCTTTCATATGTTTGAGGCAACAATAAGAAAAATACTTTATTTTCGTGTGGTCTCATTTTAGGTATTTGTTCTTAGTTGTCAAGGCATAATCATTATCAAATATGATCTCTTTTTAAAACCAGGTTTTGTAATAAAAAAGGCCATTATGCAAAATTTGTATAACTTAAATCTTATTTTATGTGCAAATAAATTTATTATCTATTCTTGATTTTAATATTTTTTCTATGGTGATATTATTAATGCTACTACTAGTACTGTAAGTTCTTTGCTAATATAGTGGCAAAAGCATGGTTGCCTCAGGAAAAATTAAAATTTCAAACACAAAGGCAGAACTGTAAGAAAAAATTAACGGCAAGAAGAAAAACCCCACTCTATTACAGAAAACTCATCTGCAGTTTTAATTTGGGCACCTTTATTTTAAGCATAAAAAGATTTTTTGGACAATATCTAAGCAAAGGCTCAAAGGCTCATGATAACAAGAGCATTTTGTCTAATCATTCCACATCTAGGATTATCAGGTTATTAAAAACATAAATAAACTTGTGGTCTCATAATTAGATGTAAAATACAATAGGCAAAACCATACTCCCCATTCTCAGAAAAAAAACCTCACAAAAATATTTCTAGAATCATTCGTTAGATTACTTAACTTGTTGATGGTAGGTGGTAATGTATTCCTAGTACAATGGCTTGAGGACAGACGCAGGCAGAACTGGAAGAGTATAATGTACAAGAGCTAAGGTTATAGACCATGCAGCCATGAGGTGAAACAGATCACCTATTCCTTACATTTCTGTACTGAAGATCCAAACTTACAATTTTGGTAAAACTAAGCAGCTTCCCAAAATGTCCACTTCGAGACGTTTGTAGAACAAAAGCAGTAGCAATGGCCAGCCAAAATTGTCCTCTGCTTAGAGAGAAAGTGCAATAGTGAAGAGCTCATTGTTTGAGGCTTGGGTCTGCTGAAACTATTTTCAAGGAAACTGTAGCACGAAGTCTACTTTGGGTGATTTTAGAATTTCAAGTTTGTGCTGTCAGATTTGGCTTGTAGGCCCAAAACCAATTTTTATGGTTTTCAGCTGGATAGTGTGTCGATCCTAAGTGGTCATATTCTGTAAAACAATTTTTTAACCACAACAGAGTAATCTGTAGATACCTTCATTATAGTTTGGAAAAGAACACCCTCTCAATTTTAGTTTCAGTTTACCAGAATCCTCTATAAACAGTGCAAGGGTCTTCTGTGTACATGTAAAATCTCTTAGGCTTGCTTCTGACACTCTTGTAGCTTTTACAGTAGTCAATGATTGGTTTAGGGGAGTTTTAGGACAGCATCTGTCACTGCTTGCAAACAGTGTTGAGGAGGTAATACTTGGCAATGGTCAAGAAACACAGCTTTCACAAATTTATGGTCAGTGATAAAATTTCTGAAATATCTAAAAAAAAACCATGTTAGGGACAACCTTTTAGATTTTGTAGCACAAGTAAACAGTGTTGATCACAAGGCAGGTTTCTTCTTTTTTTTTTTTTTTTTTGTGAAAATCTTCATATATTTTGTAAGTAACGTGACTTGAATATATGTCTTACTCTACACATTCCTTTAAGGGAAGGAAGAAGAATTTTCTGATTTGTCATTCTTCTTACAACCCAGGAAAACCAACAAGGTAACTGTCTGTTTACTACAGCATACACTCAGATTTCAGGTGTTGTCCAGTCATTAATGTTAGTCTCATGATGCAATTGCCTTATACAAATTACATTTAAAGCCAAATTAAAATAATACACCATAAACAGGACTCACTGGAATCTGACAGAACAAATAATTTCCTAAATAAGAGAGAGGGCAAAAAATAGTGCTTTGGTTTTAACCTTTCTCATATCAATCATAAAGAAACCAAACAAACCGCACAGCCAAAACTGTCATTCAAAGTTTAAAAGTACTTTTCCCCTAGCCTCTGACTGATGCAGAAATACTGTCAGTAAAAATGTCAGTGGATGTGATAAATAATGAAGTGCTTAAACTGCAGATATTAGCACACATTCCTGGCACCCAGCGGTGTCTCTGTCAAATGTGTGAGTTGATTTCATTGTTACTATCAACACTTGCTTATAGGATTGCATCAGTGAAAAGTTAAAGCCTTCATTGCCCTCCATCCTACCATATGGTCCATGAAGTCAATGTGATTACCCCAATGTAATGTTACCTCTCTCAAAGTCTTGCAGATGAGTTCTTGGAAACTTCACAGTATGCATTAAACCATGCTCTGGAGAGTTCTTCCTTTTTTTCTCACAGGTGGGAGAATAAGTCTACACATAGAGCATCTTTCTCACGTTCACATGCAAGTGAGTGACGGTTTCACAAATCAGACTTAGGATTTCCCAGTCACAGTGAAAGCCTGGAGTGCAGAGACCGTCTCAGGCTTCAATGGACTGACAGGCAAACATTAACACAAGCACATGTTAGAATGCAAAGAATAGAGTCAGATCAGCCAGGCTGGGCTCCCAGAGACTTATTGCAACAAATTGGTGTAGAAATTAATGTTACTCTGGGCAGATTATTTGAAGCTCTTATCTGAGGCTTTTGTCCAGCCTGACCTCTCCTTAACTGTGATTCCCAAAAAATTCAAGTAATTTGGAAGTAAAGCTCAAGCTCCAGCAGGAAAGTAAGTCAAAATGTAATCTTGTCTGTTCCTTCCTGAGATACAACAAATCACAAGCTTTGGTTACCAAGGAAGACAAAATTATTTTGAAATTTCCTGCATTAACACTATTTAAAATTGTCTCCCATTCCATATTTCTATGAATTTTCTACCAAAAGTTGGTTCATAGCAGAAGCTCTTTCTATACTGATGTAGAGACATTTAATAACCCTTCACAGCCACTGGCTCATAGACCTCCTTCTTCCACAACTGTGAAGCAGTGTTACATTCAGAAGAAGGTATAAAAGCAACTGCCTTATGACAAGATGCTAATAAACAATGGTCTGGAGTAAAATATGTGATCCTAGACATTGTGAGAAACATTATAAATAAACCATGGAGAGTAGAAACAGCATGTAAAAAGGAAGTGAGTTATTAGTCAGTGGTAGGGGAACAGGGAAACGGGTGGAATAGTGGAGAAGGGACAATGAGATGAGTACACTTAAAGTGTAAGTGTCTTGCCTGAAAGACACCACATTTAGTGACTGAAGACAGTAATAGATCAGAAGAAAAAAAAAAAGAGTACGTTAGAGTAGCACAGTGAGAAATGGGAACACAGACACACCTTTCATCACAGATCAGAAAACATCACTCAGCGCAGTTGTTCCCTACTGCAAGGTCATGAAGGTGGCAGATGGCAAAGCTCTAACTGCACAAAAAGGCTTTAAGAAGTACTGGGGAGAAAGGAAAACAAGTTTTAAACATTTGGGGACAATCCACGATTGAGGCTAATGAGTTAATACTGGGAGAAGAGAGGCCTTCAACTCTTAAGGAGAAGAAATTAAAAATACAAAAGGGAGGGGGGAAAAAGGTTTTAAGCTACAAGAGGCCATTGATGGAGATTGTATCGCGGTAGAGTTCATAAAGCAGACTGACTACTGTGCAGTTAGCATGTTTTCAAAAAACCCATCCATGCAAAGGGAAGAGGGGGATGGGCTCTGAAGACCAACAAATCAGTTCGTATGAAAAGGAAACCTCAGGTCAGAGTGTGAAATCTAAAATACAGACCCATTTTCTTCACCATATCTTTTGCTTCTGCAGTTACTGTATGTCATCCTAAACTGTGACTTATGCTAGGTGAAGTTCTATACAGGTTATTTGTGGCAACATTACAAGAAGGATAGAAGAAATTGAGACTGGGGAAACGCCACTCCACATTACACCCTCCTGCAGAATATTCCTGATAGGAGAGCCAAAAATTATTCATCCATTCTCTCTGTGCATCACTGATTTTCAGATGAATTTCATATTTCCTTGAGTAAAGTTTGCAAGTGATGAAGTGACTATTTCTGAGGTGTTTCCTTACCCACTTTCTCCACCTGACTGAATGAGTCACAACCATGTAAGTTTTCAGTCTGAATTCTTCCTCATGTGTTTTAGGAACTCAGGACTGCAGCCCCAAACTACTTGAGGAGCAATATTTGTCTATGCAGATACTCAGATCAGAAATCTGAATCCCCTGACTACTCAACATTGCATTTCAGCCTGTGGAATTTCCTTTCATTACTGATTCACATATTGTTTCAACCCGAGTCAATACATCCATATGTATCAATTAGTTTAATTAAAACCAGTTTAGTTGTGGGAGGATGAGCTGTTATACAAAGAATCAGCATAGCTTATCAGTGAACTTCTAGCTACCGTTAACCTTGTGGTGACACAACATATCATGCAAATAGTGTGAAGAATATTAGCTAAAAGCACTAGGAGTTGGGGGACTGCTTTATGGACACTTGTTTTTTTCTGAACAGTTCTGCCCATCTGGCCTATATGCTTTTGCTGCACAAATACTGACGGAGGGTTCATCTCTTCAGTAGTCTAAAGAAATGCCTGCAGTTCTGGAACACGTATTCATTAATGAAGAGTAGCTACTTATGGTCATGATAGCAGCACAGACACCACAGAATGAACCTTATGACAGACTACACAGCCATAAAATCTCAGATTTATTTTGCAAACTATTTCATCACAGACTCCAGGGCTATTATCAGAGGCAGAGCAGGTTAATTCAAAGTTAGGTGAAGTAGGTTTCCAAAAGTCATAGAGATTCTTCTAGACTGCGGGAAGATAAATATTTTGGATAGGTACCAAAATTTACTTGTAATATCTTTTGACAAATTCTTCATTTTTTAGCAGAACATTTAGAGACACCAGAATTGTTGCTGCAAGGGAAAGGACAATGTGCCTGGGGAGCTGGACAATGAGGAAAAGATTTGAATCAGGCAGACAGTGTGAAGAAATCTTTATTTCTGGTTCTGCTATTGCTGGCAAAGACCATTAGCATATGCTGGCAACCTCTGCTAGTGAAAAATGAACCCTTTTGACACTTGTGCTTCTTCCCAGACTTCCTCTCAGTGTTTGATTACAAGCAAAAAAAAAAAAAAATCAGAATTTACAGGGAGGTTTAGTCAAGAATTTCACCTCAGCTTCTTGGGCAGTATTAACTAAGAATAATTTTTTTTTTTATTTGGAATAGGAAAGTTTAAAGGGAATTGAACAAACTGGTTGTCCTGAAAGAGGCACGATGAGATGGAAGAACAATGTTGAATGGCTGCTTCATAAATCCTTCCTTTAGAAAGAGGCTAGGTCAGGTCTAAAAGCCTAACAACACAAAGCTGTTTAAAACAAGAATTTACCATAGTTAAATACTAGAATTTAATTGAAATATTTGTTGGATGCAATGGGTAGGGTTTCAAAATATTACAAATATTTCACACAAGTAACTTTCCATAATGGCTTTTTTGACAAATCTTATCTTTACAAACAGACGACAACTTTTTTTTTTTTTTTTTTTTTTTTTTTATTTATATTTCCTATGGTATTTTTTTTTGTCTGAGATGTTCTTCCCCTTTTTTTTGTCTATTTTCTTAATTTTTCTTTAACAAAAAAAAATTCCATATATTTTGTTAATTTTCTTGTATTTCTGATTTGCTAAATCCCTCGCTAAAAGAAAGGGAGGCATCTGATTTGATATGCCAAGACTACAAATGTTCCGTGCAGATTTTCTCAACAGAGGTCTTTACATGCCACTTTAGTTGACTTGGATAATGCAGGTACTTCTGTATCTTCAAGTACTTTGTGTCTGGTGAGCTTCAAACTCTGACATTTGCATAGAAATTACTTTTTATATTAAAAGCTTAAATGGAACGTGTGTAGAAGATCAGGACATGTTATGAATTCCCTTCAGTCCATTTTTTGACTTATAAAATATGATGAAGAATATAAGACTTAATTTTCTATAAAGGGATACATTAAGTAGTTGTTGCTTTTAATTACATCACTGGATTTGGAGAGGAAATCTCCTTGCAAAAATTAGTAGCAATCATAGACAAAGTTATTATAGAGTGACAAAAGCTGGTGAAGAAATTCAGATACACAAGTGAACATGTGGCCTGAAATTGGCACTTTATTGGGCTATGTAAAACATGACTAAATTATAACCATTAGTGCCTTCATTTTGAGTCATGTGTCTAGTTTGGCATTTATACTACCTATGGTCATCAAAAGCAGATTTTGCACAAACTTTATACTAGAGTAGTATTTTGAATATTTGAGACTAAAGTACACTTAACAACAATGTGCTTCAAGAAATATGGGACTTGTGTGCCTTTTAATAAAACTAGGAATTTCTTTGGAGGCAGTATAACCTTTGAGTTTCAGAGTTGACAGCTGGTATTTATTTTAACTTCTGCAGATTTTGAATATTTATTGAACTATGTTTCTGTCAATGGCCAAAAATCAGGTCTGTACTTTTACTAAAGAAGCTGACAATTTCTTAAGCCTTACCATTCCAAATGTTTTCCTTGCTTTTTATTTCACTTTTCACGATAAAATGATTAAACCTAGAGACAATACTATTATGTTAGCAAAAATGAATACAGTTCTGATTTTCTCTTTCAAAATTTTTTTTTTTTATCAAGATCAAGCATTTTAAGTATGATCAACATACCTTTACTGTCATTTACAGTGACTCTAAGAAACAGGTGCAAAACCTTTGATGTATAATAGAAATGCACCCCAGAGACTCCTACATACTTTGTGTCAGGTCACGGCCGTTCAATTTGTCATGCTGCTCATTTACGGGAGTGAATCAGAAGTAAAAGTAATATTTAAAAGTGTGACATTATGTAATTGTCACATTTTAATGGCTTGTCAGCGTAAAAATATTTTGTGATAAGTAACTTTAATACAAGAAATGCTTTGTAAAATTGCAAAGACTGAAAGATTATCACGAAAATCCACATCATTCCTACACAGCTGGTTCTGAGGACACTTCCAGTAGTTTCCTAGTATCATGAGAGAATCTTGAGGTTTTAGAGGAGCTGTTCATTAGATGGTTGTTCATGTTTCCTTGCTGTATGCTACAGCAAACTTTTTTGAGTTATTAAAAAAAAAAAGGGGTTGGTAGTTATTCCACTTTTATGGAAACTGTACATATATATCCTGCATGTCAAAAACAGAGGTGCTGACCTTTGCTTTGCTTGTAGCTGTGGGAACTGACACTGTGCCTAGCACCAAAGGTATTAATTGCTTGCAAATATATGTATATTAGATATCAACAAACAGCAAAGCAAGCCTTGCAATTATTTAGTTCTGTATGTTTATGTTTATTAAATTAATGGGGAGGAGCCGAACAACAAATATTTATCTTAGAACATAATTGCAACAGGTGATGCCAGGCTGCCTGCATTGCTACTAAACACAAGATTCTGACGTGGACTCCTAAGAACTCTGAATCTGAGTTTGTAACTACAATGAGATGGATTAGAAGGAAGTATTAGAAGAAAATTATTATGAGGAAGAGAGAAGGATCTGTGTGTCATTTTTAGGGTGTTAGCCAACTACTACAAAAGCTGATCTTAGTCAATGAGTTTCAAGACTTGACATGTTTCACCTTCTACACATCTCTTAAAGAAAAATGTCTTAAATTACAGTTCTGTGTTTTATAATATCAATCAATTTTTCAAGTACTGTGTTTATAGAAATAATTACACTGAGACCAACAGCAATGGCTAACAAGAATTAAATAATTTGTGATTAAAAATTTATGAGTAACAAGATCTCTTGGTCAGTCATGAACATTAGTTATTCCTTTTAGACACTATAACATCAGAATACTTTTTTTTTTTTTTTTTTTGCTGTCTTTTTTCTTTTTTAGAAGACCATTATCACAAGTTCCTGACTCCAGTATTAACCAATTCATTAGAAGAAGGGAGTATCATTTACCAAAAGGGTAGCTTTCTAGTCTAATCTTCACAATGCATGCTTGCTGAAAAATGTGAAGGTCTTCAAGATATGCATTGCTGGTTTTAAGTTCAGTCAGAAGCTTTTAAACAGGCAGTAAGTATAACTGTTTTCACTATAAATAGTGCATCAACCAAAGCTCTCCTATAACTCATGATTTCATTTCTTAGCTTGCTCAAAAAGGAAACACAACAAACCTTTAGAGAGTCCTATATTTTAAATGCTCATGAAGATGCCACAGCAAACAGAAAAATATTTTCATATTGTCTTTCACCAGAAGCAGTATCAGTTGAAGTGCTGTCTGCATGTGAGTGTTTGATCCCCTGCCAATATATGCAACTATCGCCTAATACCCCGGGAAAGTACTGGTGAACAATCAGACAGGTACGTGTTGAGATCATGCGATAATTTTTGTCAGATTCATTCAGTGGTTTCTTGCACTTGTTTTTCTGTGGGAAAGCAGAAAGTGAAGCAGTCAGCACCCTAGAACACAGCATGTTTTAACTACGTCTTTTACAAACAGAAGTTACTCAATATGATGGATGCCTTAACTCTGAAACACAGAAGACCTCTAAGACAAGACCTAAACCTGCTTTAGGATGGAAACACTAATGTTAGTAGTCCTCTTTCTAGTCAAAGGACATGCATGAGAAAAATGTCTTGATTTGACTGACCCAGTGTTTGTCACCACCTGATTTATTAAGACAGAAACCTACAATGGCATTTGCTCACCAGACCCTTTTACAACTATAGGAGTGAAAAAGCTGTAACAATTAAGTGCCTTCACATCATGCAGAGGTACAAGGTCTAATTAGAGTACTAATCATCCACCAGGATGCTCCCCTGATTTCTCCCCCAAACAGCTGGATTTGTGTTCCAGCAGCTGAGTACCCCCACCAGTACTGAGTGCGTTTTGACTGTCATTATGATAAGAAGCTGTAATATAGTACAAACAAAAGTGTAACAATAAACACTAACTCCACAATATAATGTGGCATAAAAACTTCAGATGAGAAACTTCTCAACATAAATATGATATTAATTGTTCTGATTATCACTCAATACTGGAGGCCTTTTTACAGATCTTAATTTACAGATCATTTTTAAAGATCATCTTATTTGCCTTGTAGTGGGATTTGTAACAAAGAGTATGAAAAATCCAAAGTTTCTGAAATCATTTTGAAGTGGAAATATTGAAACAACATTTATGTTATTCTTTGTTAAATACTAGGCCTATGTGCAGTTTAATGCCTATGGGCTTAAAACCCAAAAGTTAAAATAAAATGTAATTAGATATTTTAACTTTTATTTGACTCACTAACTCTTAAAGCATGTTTCCCCCACAAACTAGGCAACATTTTCAAGATTTCAAAAAATATCATTGCTTCTACTATTTTTTTCTGCCATACATTTTCTAGGGTTAAAAGTCACAATACCAATATGCACCCTTCTGTAAAGTTCTTGACATTTGTTAGTGCTTGCCAACAGGTGAGATAAAATCATATGAAAAGGACATTATTAAAATAAATTTGATATTCATAAAACTCCTGTCAAATCTCTCTCAAACTTTGTTTCAGAAGTTTATTTTATATAATGTTTTTTCTTAAGTAGAGGGGAAAAGACAAGTGAAATCCAACAAATAGAATTCATTATTTTATTTGAAAAAATCATCCTTGTTTGCAAATTAAGTCCGTTTCTATGGGTCATACTCTTGTTTTCTAGATTTAAAAATATACAGACTTATATATGATAAACAGAGGGTTGGAGGCCCTCTCCTCTGCAGTTGGACTGAGAAAGTTGGGACTGTCCAACCTGGAGAGGAGAAGGCTCCACTGTTACCTTAGAGCAGCTTCCAATACCTAAAGGGGCTACAAGAGAGCTGGAGAGGGGCTTTTGACAAGGTCATGTAGTGAAAGAACATAATGGAATGGCTTTAAGCTGAAGGAGGGTAGAATAAGTTTAGATATAATTAACTTTTATGTAATTCTTTACAGTGAGGGTGGTAAGGCGCTGGAACAGGTTGCCCAGAGAAGCTGTGGATGCTTCGTCCCTGGAAGTGTTCAAAGCCAGGTTGGATGGAGGTCTGATTAACCTGATCTAGTGGAAGATGTCCCTGCCCATAGCAAGGGACTTGGAATTAGATAATTTTTAATATCCCTTCCAACCTAAACCATTCTATTACTCTATGAAAATGAGGAAAATAAAACACAGAAATAGTATTTGTATTATAAAGGGGAAGCATAACCCCTAATCCTGAAAACACTTTGAGTTAATAAAATATGAGCTAGAGTAGTTTGGTACTTACTTGCTATCACAGTTATAGAATGGGTAGTATTTAAGTCCACAGTTAAAATATAACCTTATATATATGTGAAGTAATTGCCTGTTCCCAAAACCATTTTTATACATCACAGCAGTCTGATAAGAGGAAAAGCTGCTTCCCTACAGTGTTCATGATTGTTATTGAAAAAATAGGTCTCTTTTGTGATCCAAAATAATTGCTCTGTCACCTATTGGGGTTTTTTGTCCATGGGTAGATTATTATCTCTGCCTTCCCAAGACTTTCCTTGCAACTTAAATTTTTACTTAAAATCTGTCCCTTTGCATGTGTAGAGAAAAGGGTGTTTTCAACAAATAATTGTTATGAAAGCCTAGATGTTGTAATTATTTCCAATTTTATTCATATAGTAGAAAATAATACCCAACTGTGATGATGGAAGGTTTATTATGTCTATGCAAAAACTCAGTGTTAAAATGCTATTGTTCAGTTTTGGTTTTGAAGGAGTATGTAGGCTCCACCTCTCTCTGCTGACATTAGAAAATGCTTCCAAAGCCTTTCTTTGGCATGATATTGTGATAGGTAAGTATTTTATATCCCTTTTCTTCCTTTCAAAAGAAAGTTTGCATAAGCAATGAACACTTACTAATTGTTGATGAGTATGACTTGATACCTGATGAGTCTAATTCTATTCAAATATGCATTATTTCAAACCAGGTGAAATGCAGTCACAGTTTAAGATACTGTGAGTGTGAATTCACCAGAGAAATAGCAAAAAAAAATGCAATTATCTACCTTTTCAATTTTATGAGGTCTTAATTGGTCAATAGCATATAAAATTTACTTTGTAGTTTCTATTAATTATGCTTTTACTTCACAAACTGGTCCAGTGGTGGCAACAAAAAACCCATTTTCTCGTCGATAAAATGAAGGAAAAAAAATCATTAGACTCCAACTATATATCAACTTGAAAATGAATATAAAATTATTTCAAGTAAAAGTACAATGGGAGAAGTATACCTATCAGCCACCTATTAGGAAGTCATCTGTAATAATTTAGGATGATTACTTTTAGCAAGTAAATAAGTGACCTAAGATGAAACTCCTTTTGCAGTTGCACTTCTACAGCATGAACTGCAAACAAAAATATTGCTGTTTTAATTGTTATCTTTCATTAAATGCAGTTCATAGAATACACAGCCTGTGTGTACATTTTCAACATCTGAAAGAGATTCTGAATAGGTTCTACTTCAACATCACTGCCTCCATCAGCTCAAATAACTTTGCAGGACCAGTGTTACCACCTCCATAATGACATATCTGACCTGAGAAAATTTGCCACTGAAACTAATGTATCTATTGAGTAATTCTCATGACTGGCTGGGACCTGAGCAAGCTTATTTACTTCTGGGCTTCCCGTATTCCTATATTTTTCAAAAGGAGCCAACATTCCCTCATCTTATTCAACTGTTTTTCAGAGAGAAGTCAAAAGACCTGCTCAGCTGGTTTATGGTGATAATGGTTTCTCAGGAAATATCCATTAAAAATATGTGTGTCTCAGTTGCTTCTCGCTTTGAATGTCTGGCAAGAGAAATTGTCCAGAGCTTTATATGGCTCTTAATAGATTGCAGGTTTTATTTATGGAAAATTTCAGAGGGGTTTTCAGTGGCTGGCCACATGCGATGGACTTTACTAGCACAACAAATCTGTGATTCCTTAGTGAGTAGAAAGGTTTAGTTAAGTATGAAAGTTTTCTGGTTTTGAAAGTATTTTCCACAATTTTTTTTCATTAAATGATTACAAAATCATTCCCAGTAACCCTGTAATTTGGGTATCACATATATGTAATGATCCCGTTTCAGCTGACACAGTTTTATTTTTCCCTTTTGTTTATGGATTAGTACATTGCTTGCTTTGAATTACTTTCTAAAGACTTATCAAAGAAGACAAAAATATAAATTTGTTTATAAAGTTAATTCTGAACATGAATCTGAGTTTTAAAGATAGATAATAGGCAAAGATTATCCATTGACACAAAGGAAGAACATGCATGAACATTCTCTGGAATTCTTTGAACAGCTCAGCAGTAACCATTTTTTTATGAGACCAGTATCAGTGAGAAAATAATTGTGTTTTGTTCATGGGTTGTAGTCAATACAGTGCCCACATAAGGTACAAACACTGGTTTTCATCCATAAGGTGAATTTTTTGAGGAAGCTGGCTTCAAATGGCAGTACCAAAAGGCCTGACTGGATATTTCATTGTTGCTTCTGTAGTTGTATGTGTGGTATGAGAACCTGGTGCTCTGAGCTGGATCAAAGGGGGAGAAAGTGCCCATGCCAATCTGAACTCATTTAGTATCGCTTTGCAGCAGGAGCAATATCAGGTCCTGTTGCTGTATTAGGACTGTTATTTTCTTTTTAGTTTTCTAGTAAAAGAAAAATGGCAGCAATTGTATTTTTCTCTGAAGGCAAATATCACAAGGTTTTTACAGTAATACAGGCAGACTGAGTATTCTCAAAGGTCTGCGAAGGAAGAAAGGGATTTTACTATTTAATTAACAGTTTAGATTTATTTTAAGCCTAATTACCTGCAGAACCACAAACCCCAAAACTAGCACAGGCTTGGAGACTGACTAATGACTGCGAGCTCACATAAAGAATGACCTCAACACATGGACCTTTTTTAAGTGCATTAAAGAAATAATAAAAGAGGAGTTGAGTCTCTCCTCCATCAGTGTGCAGAACTCACTGAGAGCTGGATGATTGCGGCTGACCAGTGGGATGCAACCTCCCAGTGACAGTAAAAGAAGATGAGATTTCCAGGCTGCATCAATATAGCATGGGTTGAATTAGCTGAGCATTCCACTGATTTCAGCCACCTTTTTTCAACGGTGGTGTTCTGGTTTTGGCCAGGGGTAGAGCTCATTTCCTTCATGATAGCTGGTATGGGAATGTGTTTTGGGTTTGTGCTAAAATGATGATGATAACACAGAGATGTTTTTGCTACTGCTGAACAGCATTTGCAGTGTCAAGGCCTTTTCTACTCCCCATCCCACCAGTCAGGAGACTGGGAGTGCACAGGGATTTGGGCAGGTATGCAGCCAGGAAAGCTGATCCCAGATGACTGAAGGGATATCCCATATCATATGATGTCATGGTCAGCATATGAAATGGGGGGGAAAGCAGGAAGGTTTGGACCTTTGGAGGGATGACATTTGTCTGCCCAAGTCACCATTACACATGATGGAACCCTGCTGAACACCTCCTGATAATGAGAAATAAAGAATGACTTCCTTGTATTGCTTTGCTTGAATGCATGGCTTTTGCTTTAACTATTAAAATGTCTTTGTCTCAATCCACAAGTTTTTTTTTATTTTTAGTCTTCGAGTCCTCTCTCTGATTCTGCAGTGGGCAGGAAGAAACTAGATATTGAATGATATTTAGTTGTTGGCTGGGGTTAAACTACAACAATCCTTTTTGGCATCCAGTGTGGGGCTCACAGCTTCAAGATAGTGACAAGTTTGCTTGGGGTGTGCTGGGTTGAATTTACATCTGTGCTGTTTAGCAGTACATCAGCAAGCTCCTGTGCTTGCCATGGGGCTCACTTGCCTGGTTGTACATTGGACTCTCGTGCTTGTTAGCAGATGCTTTTTACTTTCTCCACTCACTGCAGTGCTGTGCTGCTGATCACCTCCCTCTGCTGTGCCTGGGAACGTTCTGACTACAGCTCAGGCAACTTGCCTGGGCTGGAAGGTGGCCAGGGCATCACTGCTGTACCTGTGCTGCTGTACTGAACAGGCTGCAATTCCAATGTGAATTTGAGTCAGTGTCTCTTGGATGAGTCCATAGTGGAGCACATATTCACCTACAGCCCATGGGGGACCCCACGCTGAAATAGGTGGATGCAGCTGAAGAGGGCTGTGAATTGGGAAGCCTGCAGTAGAGCAAGCTTGTGGCAGGACCTGTAGACCTGTGGAGAAAGAAGCCCTACCGGAGCAGGTTTACTGTCAGAACTTGTGACCCCACAGGGATCCCATGCTGGGGCAGTCTGCTCCTGAGGGACTTTACCCAGAGGAAGGGACTCACACTAGAGCAGTGGAAGAAGAACTGCAGCATATGGAAAAGATCAAGAAGGACTGTCTTCTGTGGGGAGGACCCCACACTGGAACAGGAAAAGCAGAGATTCTCCTGCAGCTCATGAGGAATACCATGGTGAGACAGGCTGTCTCCTGAAGCCCATGGAAGTTTGTGGTGGACTGTAGCAGGAACCCCTTTTTGGTAACAATGCAAGGGGCAAGGGGAGGAGTTCACTGCAATGTCAAATATGATGGTCTGGCCCAAAGGGAGCAGAGGTGGAGATTATAGGGTTATATGTCTTTAAGTCAGTGTTTAAGGCCTAGTTGGATAAGACCTTGAGCAATCTGCTCTCATGGGAAATGTCCCTGCACATGGCAAGAAGGGCTGGGACTAGATGGTCTTTTAAGTCCCTTCCAATACCTCAGCATTCTGTGATTCTATGATTCTAAGTTGTTGTAACCCATGAGTTGAGCTGCTGGTTATAGGAATTGCTTTAACAGGAACCACCTGATCCAAGGTGGGGGGAGACTTGAACAAAGCAGCGCAACAGTGAACAAACCTGAGCTGGCGTTGGTGCCCAGGAGCTACACACACACACAACCCTGTCCCAAGTGACTGCCATACCTGATATCCCAGAGGCACATCCATGCACTAATGTATCACAAAGTTAAATATTAAACTGTCCACAACCTCCTTGTTTCAATTACTTTCACTCTGATACTTGTGGCAAGATAGACTTATTTACTCTGAAAATGAAACAAAAAAATCCTAACTGCTGCAACAGACACTGAGACACACAAAGCCTAATTACTTATATTCCACTGATGGATATGTTCTGCAAGTTAGAATGAATTTCTGTCCCACAGGAGTTAAAACATTTTCAGCATTTTAAGCAATGTGAAAACTGAAATGCTATGTGTTTCTGAATGAGTAATGACTGATCTTTTCTTCTTTGCTAATAAGACTGAGCTACACCTTATGTGACTCAAACCAAATGTTACAAACCAAAACTGAACACTTGTGTCTTTTGGACTACATAGTAAGCACTGAAATATGCAGGAAAGTACAATATATGGGAAAAGTGCTGCTCTGCATGCAGTTAAATAGAAGAATAACTTATGTTAAACCATCCTTTCTTTGTAAATTCCCTGAAAAGCACAGGCGCTGCTATGATCACTGATAATACATTCTTCTGTACTGTCATCCCACACTGGCACCCATTCAACTTTCCCAGTGAAACAGTATAGTATTACAGCTCCATTTTCTTTGTAATTAAGACAGTAATCAGGATGTCACTCATTACCTCCTCCTTCAGGCTAAAAGACAAGCCTTACAATACTCTGTTCAGAAGTGTCAGAATCAAGTTATTAGCCATAAAAATTAACTACATCAGCCTGTCTTAATCTTTGCACACATATGTGCACACTTTTAACACAGCTACATAATGGCAGAGGCAATATACAGAAGACAAGCAAAGCTTTGCTCTTCCCTACCTTGTCTCAAAGCACACAGCAAACCTTGCAGAATTAACTGATGTAGAGCTGCTTCTGCAGGAGGTAGGATTTTTTAACTGCCACAGTATTGAATACTCCTACTAGAGTCAATAGAAGCCCCTTAAAGAAGATCTGGGCTATTATATTATAAAGCTGAGGAGGAATGGCAGTGTGATGGGAGTGTACATCTCCACACATTTCCTCCTTGAGCATTCAGTCTCCAAGAGCCTAATTCAGCTCTACATCTTGCTCAGTGCTGGATGAGGAGGGAAGCATAGGTGGTAGCAATAGTTGTATAAATCCAGTTCTGGTAATTGTAGCTCTTCTGTAAGACAAAACTAGCTTAGTTATTATTAAAATGTCTATTCTATAGAGTAATTATTTAAAAGACAAACCCCAGAGAGAACCAAAACCACTAAAAACCATAAACTACTAAAGGTAGGGAACCCAGTCATTTCTCATGGCTATTATGACAACTAGCAAAAGTTACAGGAAAAATATTACCAATATCGACTGTATTTGCTCCAACAGCTTCAACATAAAAAGACTCATTCCAGTACTCCCTGACATTATACTGGACAATTCAGAACCTACTTTGTCTCAACATATTCTCCAGAGAGTATTTCTAGAACAATAACTTGACTTTACATCCTGTTGCAGAAATAGCAAGCTCTTAAACCACCTGTGAGAAATACATGCTTTTTCTAGTCCATCTCTATTCATTTACCACTCTTTCACATGCCTTGTAATTAAGTGATACGTTGAAGAGATTTCCTTTTCATGAACTAAGGTTGTCTTTTTATAAGAACAATATGAGAACTACTGATATAGATTAAGTGTTTCTTGTGAAACTCGTGTTGCTTTAATTTTAAATTCTACCATTTGATCACTTAATCAGACACTAGCAGATTTTAAAAAATCAAATAATTTCCTTTTCACTTCTCCTCTCTTCTTTTATCTTTAATCAAATGTGAACAATAGTACTAATTTTCTGCATATTCTTTTTCATTTTTTCATCTAAGAGTGTTAAGTCACATTGTTTAGGAAAGACAAGAAATTTCACTCTGAAGTTTGCTAGTCAGATTGTTATGAATTCCATAGCTTGTCAAATATTCACTTGAAAGGAAATTGTGTGATCTCACAAATGTGGGCTGATTGCACCATCATCTACACATCTTCTAGACACTTGATCTTGATTCTCCATCACTTTGTACCTTGAGTCATCACCCCGTGACATTGAAAGCCAAGAGCGTATGGGTACAGAGCTCTGGAGAACACCCAGAATTTCCATCCTTCACTCCTCTGAGGTATAAAAAGAAATCAGAAATAGTGGTCTACTAGTCATAATTATCTGCAACACGGGAAAGGGGATATAAGAGAAAGCATATAGGGGTTTCCAAGAGAAACCTTTCACAGAATGTGTCTGTGTAGCCTGCTTCTCACACTAATTACAAAGATGTGAAGGTGCTGGTTGGGAGTGAATGGCAGCATGCTTAAACACACTCACCATGAATATTGATTCACCTCTGAAGAGTTTTTCACAACTTGTTTCTCTGGTTTTGATGGAAACTTCACAAGTTCTCTATTCCTTATCATCAACTATGATAACATAAATTAGGTTTTCTGTATTAGAAAAAAAAAAGATAGTACAGACCAGAAAGATCAAATGACTAAATCTATATGTGGTGACTAAGATACAAGATTTGGGGGCAATTATATGTCTGTATGATTTGACTTCATATTTCTGTATATATAAACTGCAGTGAAAATATTCCGTAAAAAATATTTTTCACTCCCTTAAGCCCTGCATTTTCAAAGCAGATTTTTTAAGTGTTTGTGTTTATGTGTCTAAATGTAGTTAGGTGTATTTGATTTGGTTCATTTTATGTTGTACATATAGTTCATATTATGATATACCTATGTATTTAATATATATAACATATAATAATAAGGTAGTAAATATTAGTGCTAATATTTGTGTATATAGTTCCTCTTACAGTGAACAAATATTTTCTGTGTCCCATTGTTTTTTAAAGTTTTAATTTGCTTTTTAATCAGAGAAACTAGAAAGTCCTCATTAAGCCCACAAGAAGCCCAAAGAATTTATAGACTAACTCTTTTCATGACTTTATGAGCTGAAGATCCACTCTGCCAGAAAAGGAGACCAAAAAGAAGGAATCGCTGCAGAGTACTGCCCCTTTCCCAAGACACTGTCACATTGGAAGTGGATTTGCCTGCACTTCTTCAGTGTCCTCCTGATGAGCCAACCTTGCGTCAAGTCTCTTCACGTATCTTAGACCTGCAGGCCAAGAGGTACATCTCCAATTTCTGTGTGGCAGCAGTATTCTCTGACTTTTGACCCCCATGGTTTTCTGAGAACAAGTTAAATTGGTCCTAGCATTAAAGATCAGAAAATGGATGTCTCTAGTTCTCCAGCAATGTTACAACAAGTCTGTTGTTAACAAGAGGGAGGAATGAGTTTTTCGTACTAGTTAATGGGATTCTTTATTCTGTCTACTAAATATTTCTAGTTTTGTTCTCATACAGCCTAACAAAAAAAACCCAAAAGCCCTTCCTTTCATCATTCCCTTAGTTTTTTTGGCTGTTCTGTACCAGGAAAACATTCAGCAGTCTAATGACTGAATGCTGAAAAATGACGTGTCAGAGAAATACTGCCATTTCTTTAAGCTCGCAGAATTGAGGTAAAGACTGATTTGAGAGAACACCTTTCGTCAGATCATCATGGTATATTCTTACAAGCCCAAATTTTACCAATCTTTATTTTAATTGTAACTAACTGCATTTACATATAAGGTATGTATATATTATGTATATATTATGTATAAATATATAATATATATATGTTATATATATATTATGTATATATTATATATATATTATAGTATAAAGATATGTACATGGTAGGGGGTATTTTTCTATACCAATGTAGACACAAATATATTTGAAATGCAGAAAAATTTGAAAAAAAAGCTATTGATCCAGTGTCTGTTAACTTCATAAGTTAAGAAGGATAATATTTGTGTTTTATTTATGAAGTATATATCATAGGCTTTACTACTGAACAGAGGAAAAAAGGAATAGAGAATAGTGTAGCAGAATTTGTAATAAAACATGGAGGAAAGATGAGTGTACTAGTGTGGTGGAGATGACAAATTGTGCTGAAATTTAGATCACACTTTTTTGTGGACTTTGATGTATGTACATTTTTATACTTGCTTGGATATTATAAGGTCTTCTTGGAACACTGTATAAGCAGAGGCTGAAATGTTTTTCTTTTCTTTTCTTTTCTTTTCTTGGCTTTAATATCTTCGGCCATTATGCTACTATTAAGTACATTACCTTAGTAGCAACTTACTCAGATGGTTTGATGACAAACATGCCTGTCTGCCATTTACACTTCCTTTAAACGAGTAAATATTTGCAGCAAGTATATTACTAGAGTAAATCAGGGAAAACAATTCTGATCATAGTAGTTTTAAAATTTTAGCCTTCTCAAGAGAGTAAGCCTGAATCTAATATCAGTGACACTCCCCTACTGTGACCTTTTATAATATTTGGATATAAATTTGAAATGCTGGACTCAGTCCTTTTGATGTCAATTTAATTATAGCAGCAGGTTTTTTCCATAAGATTAATACAATATATGGTACAGCTTGAATCTGAAGCTCAGGGCTTTTTCTTCCTGATTCAAGATGCCTTAGCGTTTTGCCATGTGCCTCTAATGACATTTCTTGCAGAAACACGCAAGTAACTTGTCTCATATGACTGGAAGGTAGTCTCAAATATCTGGTTCTAAAGCACCATTGTTTACATTTCCTTGGTGCCTCCAAAAACACTCATAATGTTCAGACTGAAGTAAAAGTCTGTTTCATCACTGTCACTATAACAATTTTCTAGAGCCCTGAAAAACATGGACTTCTAGAGACTGTGTCTTGACACCTGTCATTCTGAAAACAGAAAAATTAAAGTTCCAGATATATTTCTGGCTAAGCATTTGCAGATTAGTGTTTCTGCTGAAATAAGGTTTTACTGGTACAGTTATGAAAAGGCAAGGCTGCTTGAAGCATTACTTGCAATACACTGGCACAGTACTACTGAAGTGGACCAAAAACCACCGTATATTGGACATCTGACCAGTGGGAAGTTGGGAAATTTACTGTTCTGGAAGCTGTTGATGGACAGCCACTTAAGCACTTGCATCATGGGAAATACCAGTGGTACCGTATAATCAAGGACATTTTTCATGAGCTGAGCTTTTCCCTATTTGTATCCCAAATGGATTTCAAAAAAAGTCCCAAGAATTGTATTTCTTCATTTCCGTTTGTAGTATAAGCTCATGCAGGTGCACCACAGAAAGGTCACAGAAATATGGGTTTGGAAGAAATTTTCTTTTGCAACCCATGCTACAAGCAAATTGCTTCCTCTTAATTAATACTTATACAATATTACACACCACTGTCATATGAGCAACTCATCATCTCCCCCAAGTGGATCACTACATAATATCACCAATAGAATGTTCTAGGTCTATTTTATTTTTTCTTATTTCTTCTGTGTTCTGATCTAATATGAAACTTGCATTGATGAAACTGCTACATGTCAAACCCAAATAATCAAAAAATGTAAATGAACTTATCACTAAAGAGAAAGTGGTTCACCTGCAGCTTTTTTCAACACAGCAGACTTTATGTATATTCATTCTACGTATGATAGAAATGAAAAGGTAACAAGGGAATAAGCAAGGATAATTCTATACCTGAACATTTTCTTTACAAAATTCCTTAGCTTTTGCAATGATCAAACACAAGAAGAGGCACAATGTTTCTGAAACATGGGAGGTTCCTTCAGAATATAAAGCAGAATTTCATGCTGTAAGGGTGACTGAGCACTGGCACAGTTTTTTCACAGAGGGAATGGAATTTCCATCCCTGAAGATACTCAAAGCTGTCTGGACATGGCTCTAGGTGGCCCTGCTTGAGCAGGGGCACTGGATCAGATGGCCTCCAGTGGTCCCTTCCATCCTCAACCATTCTCTTATCCTTTTATTCTATGAATGCCCATCCCATTATTAGATGTAATAATACATATAATTGATTCTAGAAGGTCATGTCACTGTCAATAAAAAGTGACACAGTCTTAACTGTATCATATTAACGCATCACTCCTTTTCTAGTCTTTCTCTAAGAGCTACCAAAAAAATTGTGTCAGCATACCCTTCAGATATTCCCTTCTTTATATCTGCCAGTATTCTTTGGCTTGGGAAGTGTTAGCGGGACCTGCTGTACTATAGTATCTTCATTACTCTTCTGAATACTTTGCTGGCTGCTCTCAGAGGAAACTAATACAAGTATCTTTTTCATTGCATGAATAATGAGACCAGGAAGGCAAAAGAAGTATACAGGTAAGATAGTAACTGAGACATAAGATATCCATTAACCGTATAGAACCTCTCTGTGATTAGCAGGCATATAGAAAAAACTTTCGTGTGTAAGGATTAAACAGCTTATAACACCAGGCCTTATCTTCCAAGTAAAGGTATTACAGTGATTAAGAGTTTTCTAATGAGATCTTAGATGTGTAAGCAAACATGTTCTCCATGTAGGTCGAATATTGTGTTTAACAGTGAGTTGTAAGTATTATTGTCATGTGAAAACGACACATGAAAACAGTAGCTTGAGATTGAGTTTAAGTTTTGAAATTTTAATCCTGTAAAATGATAGCAAATAGGAAGCAAAATGTTGGAGTAGATGCTAGTTATTTTGGAAATTGACAAAGATAAATAGGTGGTATACAGAAACTATAACAGTGTTGGAGCCAAAGCCTGTTGAAGTACTTGTAGAAATCTTTAGTTTTAGATTAGACAGTTGCTGTCTGTATGTCCTGGTGAAAAATTCAATGTCCCTTACTTGTCCTAAAATTGAAATATCTCTCACACACTTACAAGTGGATCTTAAAGGCATAAGCTGTTAAGTGGCCCTTGAAGACTGCAGATAATCTTGTGTTACCTCACTCTATGTATTACATTTTTTCCAAAGTGGCAATCTAATGCTTTTTCTATGGTTTCATATTAATATGTAATTTGCTCTTGAAGAGAGGGCTTGGAATAGCAAACTGGAGCTGCAGGACACACGTGTGCTTTGCTCAACTGTAAATGATCATGTAAGGCAGCAATGACTTAAAAGATTGAATAGTGCTGAAAAAAGGGAAAGGCACATAGTCCTGATTTTTGTGTATTACAAGTGGTATGACAAGTATTATGTAAATAAAACCTTGCTTCCCTAAATTATAAAAGATAAGAAGATTACATTTGTTTCTTCAAGTTACTAAAAAGCCTTTTCATCTCTGGCAGACAAGGAATGCCCAGTTCAATTTTAGAGACCTTTCTTAAAAGCTTTTTGTTTCACTGCAGTTAGGAATGTGAGTGATCAGGTGAAAGTGTTCCTTTTGCATTTTCTTGAGGCAAAGTCACTTTTGTCTAAGTGGGTACAACAGGATACAGGGAGAGAAAAGAGAGGGTTTAGTGGGTTTATTTCTCAAGTGGAAGCAGCCTCGTTCATCTCCTAGTACTGAGCATTACTATCAGTTTTGCAAGAATAATAGATATTGAGATTGAGAGCCAGAAAGAATAAATCTGTGCCAGTGTTTAGATTTCTGTATCTGGCTTAATTAAATATCTCATGGAAATGAATATCTCTACACGACATTACAGATATGGAAGGAGATGGAAAATTGACAAAGGCTTTGTATTCCTTGCAGCAAGTCGAGGAGTCTCTTGAATGTTCATATTTATTCAGTTATTAGTTGGCAAAGATCAATCCATTCACTAAGAGAAATATCAAAATTTTCTATTTGCAGTCAGACTGCTGTGTTTTTCAGTGACTGTGGTTCATCTTCCTGATGATTATTCAGGATCCTGAAGTCCTGATGACTTCCCACCCTTACTGGGACCTCTCTCCAAATTCCGTCCACCAGAGCACAAGGATTTCTTCCTTCTCAGTGTAGCAAGGAATGTTTGCAAAATTAAAATATGTATTTCCACAGACAGCCAAAAATGAGCAAATTTTTGGACACCTGCAGAACTGTTTTGAAGTAAAACACATGGATTTCTGGGGGTTTCAGTTATTCAGTGGTATACTAGAATATATTCGTACAATACAGATATATTGTGGCAAGAGACAACAGTACATTATTTTAAAAAAACCAAACAAAAACAGTTGTTCATCAAAACACTGCCAATTAAAAAAAAAAAAAAGAAGACAACCTAACCTAAATTTTTAATCATTGCTTTTCAAACGTTTTGGAAAAAATATTCTGTTCTAGCATAAAATGGGTAACTAATACGGATTTTCTTTTTAGATTTTCTTTTTAATAATAAAAAGACAGGCAGAACATAATTTGCTTTTAAACAGACACAGAAAAAAATAAAATTATTATCCTAAAGCCTGTATTCACAACCAAAAAAAGATGAAAATCAAACTCATAGTTCTGGGGGATTTTTTTCTTTCCCACTTATAATGTCAGGCCATCTGTCAGACATATAAAAGGGAATATTTTCATGAGCTGTTTACTTCCATAAAGGATAGTTTTCATAGCATTCAGAATTTTTTAAAGGTCAGAATGACATGGTTGCTGTGGTCAGAAAAGAAACAATGACCCTTCTGTGTGGAACAAATTGACTCTTCAGGTTAAATCTTCCCTTGGGGAAAATTTATGTAGTTGAGTCATACTGGGTTATATGGATTTACATCACTGTTAGGGTCTCTGCATATTCAAGCTATATCAATTTCTTTTACTGGTAAAACAAATGTGCTTTGTACACCACAAAATAAAGTTGGGCACAAAATTATGTGAGTGATGCCGAAAATCATTAAAAATTTTGTAATTAACCTACTTTTCTTTGCAAGATAAGAGTGAAAGACCTTGAATTTATTTTCTGAACAGAGAAAAAGGAGAAAAGGGCCAGGCTTTTCTGCAGGGGAAACAATAGTTGTTGCATCAACAGAATAGCACAGGGATTTCTGAATGGAGTTTAAACTACCTTGTTTATTGAACAATGTTGTGGTTATTTTCAAACTGTGACAGGTGTAATTAGAATATTCCTGCTACAGAAGACAGTCCTTCACTAATTTGTCTATATGCATATACATGCATAGAAATATGTGAGTAAGCTACACTATCACCTGTATTCCATTAAACGCAGAGGAGAAATGTACAACTAGAAATAATCAGGTAAGATGCTGAGAGATTTATCAGTATGAATCATATTTTTTTAAATTCTGTACCTATAAAATATTTGTGTATGGCAAGCAGAAATGAAATATTATGTAAAAGCTTAAAAAATAGGTTTTTTTCTGGAATCAATATGCAATCATCACAGCTTTATCATGAAAACATATATAAATATATTCCTAACTTCATTTGGCATTCAAAGTTTTTTCTTACTTTTTTATTAGAAAACTTTCTTCCATCATCTAAAAGAAAATACACCTCCAGATAAACAAAGAAATCTTTTCACCGTGATTTTAAATCAGTAACAACAATCCAGCAGACAGCGGAGTCGTGCCATGATAAAACAAGTGTTGCACAGACTATCTTACAATAATGAAAATTTAAATTCCAATGTGGAAGCAGTTTTGCTAAGAGATGCACCTTCTCTCATGTTGTACATGGTCTTTCTTGGGGAGAAATACAGTTTTATGTCTTTTTAAGACGTTAAATATTTTCAAGAATTTCCACCACAGTGGAACTGATCACCTCAAGATATGAACGTCTTAAGATTTGAATCAAAGTTCAGAATTTTTTTTATCGTTGTTAATCAGTAGCTGTAGCTGAACAATTATGATTGAGCAATTGCAGGATGAATGTTGTATTCTTGGCTAACATTTTGTTTCAAGGACAAGGGAAGACTCCCAAGATGAATGGGCTGTCTGAATGAGAGCCACCAGGAGTGAAGTCAGGACTGAGCAGTAACTGGGGGAAAGGTAATTCCAGCAGTGGGATCTCGACCACCAACTCAATGATCACCTCCTCCAAACAGGCCCCAGAGTCAGATGGAAGGAAGAATTGTGCCTGCAGACCAATTAGCATGAGGAGTGAGAGATATAACGAGCAAATAGGGAGATGAGTATTAATTGATGAAAAAGCCATGGAAACTGTAAACAATGAATGCTGACACCTTTGTTTGTTAAAATGTATAAATAGTATAAAGTTCAGATGATCAGGGAGCCAGCCTTTTGTGTGCTACCACCCATCTCCCCCCTTTGTGTACACTAGGATAAAACACAGAAATATCTTGCCAGGGTGTGTGAGTTGCTGCTGCACCAGGTAACAGGCCCGTGTTCTGGACAACAGGGTTCCTTTGAATTATGATGAAATGCATGGTCACACTTCCAAAGGAATTTGATTGATCCAGACTTTGAAACAGGGTATGCTCTAGGTGACGAAAACAGTCTGAAAGATTTCCATGAATGGTGCTCATATCATCTGCCTCCGAGAAAGCTTACAAGACTGATTTTGCTAGGCTGCTCAACTGTAGCTTTGGAGAAAACACTTAACTTCTCTGTTCCATTGCTTTTCTTCTAGCAATATTTTTAATTTCTTTTTCCCCCACCCATGTCCTTTTTTGCAAGATGGGCATAAAACTTCCTTTTTCTACTGCTCATTTTGTAGAGATGGAAAGGTTTTGTGCATAGGAAATACATATTGATAGGCTGTTTTTTAGAGAAGACATAATATGATGAGTTATTTGCAATAGGCTCCAGTGGTCTGGAAGCAGTATGACGCAGTATCCAAAACAGTATCCTGAAATGTTTTATTCAGTTATAGACTGGGAAGTAAAGAGCAGAAGCATAGCAGATTCCAGGATGAGATTAAAAATCTCAAATTTTTGAAGAGGAAATACATTTGCCTCTCTTTTTCATTCTTTCAGTTTTACAAGTTGTCATAGTTTGACACTGGCCAAATGCCAGGCACCCACAAAAGCTGCTCACTCTCCCTCCCCTGCTACAGCTGGGTAGAGAAGAGAAAAAATTTAAATGAAGCGTTTATGAGTTGAGATAAGGATAGGGAGAAAACACTCCTATTACCGCAGGCCTGGGCCCTAGGGTATATCACCATGTCCCGCAGCCATAGGAAGGAGGAGGAAGAGAGAAGATCCAGCAGGCAGGAATTGTGCAGCAAGATTGATTGATTGAATTATTTTACAAACTCTTTTATAGACTTTTTTCTTCATAGTCTAATTGGACAAAGGATCAGCCACCCCTTGGGGTGGTTGGCTAAAATCCTGAAACATCCATTGTCAAAATATTTTTCTACTATACCATAAACAAGACTTTTCAAGGTTGCAGATGGCTTGGGTGTTTACATTCTCTGCTACCTCTTCTGCGTGAGAGAAAAGTCTCTCACGGACTTAGAAAATAGCAAGAAAATCCTTGCTAGCAGCATTTTTGTATCTACGCACTCCAAGGGCAAAACAGGCTCATCTTAGAGGTACAAAATGAGTTTATTACTAACAAACTCAGAGAAGGATAATGAGAAGTAAAATAAACCCTTAAAACCACCTTTATTCCCGCCAGCCCCTCACTCCTTCCCATGCACAGCTCAGGGAGACAGGGCATGGGGGTTTGATCAGTTTGTCACCCAAGTTCTTCTTCTGCTACTCAGGGAGAGGAGTCTTCCCCTGCTGCACTTTGGGGTCCCTTCTGATGGGAGACCAGCGTGGTCCACTCTCATGAGCAGCAGTCCTCCCAAAACTGCTGCAGCGTGGGTCACTCTTCCACAGGGTGCAGTCCTTCAAGGACAGGCTGCTCCAGCCTGGAAGCCAGGGCCCCTCTCTGCACCGGGTCTCCCGCTGGATCACAGCCTCCTCCAGGCATCCACCTGCTCCAGCGTGGGCACCTCCCCCACGGGCTGTGGGTGGATCTCTACATCCTGCATGGACCCATGGGCTGCAGGGGCACAGCTGCTTCACCATGGTCTGCACCACGGCCTGCAGAGGAACCTCAGCTCCAGCACCTGGAACACCTCCTGCCCCTCCTTCTTCACTGACCCTGGTGTTGCCATGTTGTTTACCTCACGTGTTCTCACCTCCTCCTCTTCTCTTCACTATACGCCCACCCTTGTTTTGATTTTTTTCTTAAATACGTTTTCACAAAGGTGTTACCATCATCTCTAACTGGCCCAGTTTTGGCCAGTGGCGTGTCCATCTTTAGAGCCATCAGGGACTGGCTCTGCCAGACATGGTGGAAGCTTCTTGCAGCTTCTCACAGAAGCCACCTCCATGCCCCACTTGCTATCAAAAACCAGGCTGTGCAAAACAACACACAAGCTTTACTACTCTTCTTTGTTTTGGACTTGGTGAAGTGCAGCCCTCAGATTTGTAATGCTTTTTTGGCTCCCTGTATATGGGAGTACTGTTTTCATGACATCCCATTTGTCAACACCCCATACTTATAGCACACTGAAAATGGCAAAATACTGATAATGCATTGTGTAGTAGGTCCACTTTGTTATCAGCGAAAATTTTACCTAATATTAGCTAGATTTTGGCTTAAATAATGACCCGTGCTTATACGCTTTATCCTTGTTGAACTAAACACATGAAACTTGAAGTTTTTCCAGTTAAAGCAAGTTTTTATTTCCACCAGGTATGGAGTTTTGGTTTTGGTTTTGGTTGATTGGTTGGTTGGTGGGAGGGGGGGGGCCTGGTGTTTCTGTAAAAATAATAGTTGTTTAATAAAAGCATTTAAAGGGATTTTATTACATTTTTATTTCAACGACCAACACTAAAGGTAAAAAATCTTTCTATTAAGATTCCATATGAATGCTGAAGAAAAGGTTTTCTATTTATTGTCTACTATACTTGCTTGAATTTCATTACTTTTTGCAATTAAGTACTATTTCGCAGGATTATTTGGAGAAACAGCATATAGTAGGAAACAGCCAAGGAGATTTCTAGGTCAGTAGAATACAAACTCGTTCATTTATTCAGCTCTTAATATCTGACAATAGCAATCAGTTCTTATAGTGTCATAGAAATGGATCACACAACATGCTTCTTTAAGAAGCTGCTATGTGTAAATGTGGCATCTGCTATTCCAAACATGATTTTTATTGACTACTGAAGCTAATATATTTGATACATAAAATGCACATAAAACACACATAAAATGACTGTGTCTGTACTCCCACGGACTTCCATGGGCTGCAGTAGCACCTCATTCCCTCCATTTTCTGTAGATGAATAGATATTTTTATTTGTTATCACATTTTTTTAAAATATGTACTCATTCACAAACTGTTGTACTCAACATAATGTTGGTACTTTTTAAGCTCATCTGCTGGGACATTCTACTTATCCTATTTTTCCTAATCTCTCAGGAGTTTTTATTGTATTATTCTGTGATACTCTGAGAAGATATTGTTCTCTTGCTGGTTTTATTTTTAACCTGTCAGCTGAAGTTCTACCTCAAGATAAGTTCTTTTAGGACTTAAGAAATTAAATAGATTTCTTAATTTTCTTAATTCTTTAGATTTCTGTTTTGTGAAATAAACAGCAGTCAGGTGTTGTGAGGCCAAAAGTAAAAGATTATACAATGAACTGTTAACACATGCAATCCTGCTAAGTTTGAAATTGCCTAGTTGCAAATTTCAAGAACTGAAATAAGTGGATTTTTCTCAGAACACTGTGACAGAAGGACAGAAGTTGCAAACATTATTGCCATATGAATTCCTCCCAACCCTAGAATGATCTTTAGCACTTCATGAATTCCTACTGGACACTGAACAGGTCTAGTGATTACAAAAGAGAGTGATAAAGGAAAACTAGACTTCAAGTAAAAGTTTCAAGTAAAAGCTTCAGACTGAGGTACTTTTTTACTTGTTATGATAACCTAGGTGGAAATATGACAAGTTTGTTCTCATTTCATTAAAAACAATGCAAAAATATTAGATATATTTATAATATTATGGTATAACTAGAAGGTTATGTTAGATCAAGGGACAAAACAAAGAGCATAAGCGACAAGCACCAGGTGGCAAAACATAAAAATATTACAACCAGGCACAGACCTAATATTTAAGTAAATAACTGGGAGAATCAAGAAAATAACAAGAAGTCTAGAAAAGACGAGCTACCAAAAAAGACTGACCTATGAATGATGTTGGTTTTGAAATTTTTTTACACTGTGCTGATAAATCTGGTCTAGAAAAGTTATGTTTAATTTTGGTAAATGAATGTTTTAAGACTTTCTAGTGCACTTTAGCAGCTCAAGGAGATTTGTTCCAGATGGTTCTTGGTTTAACAACAAATGTAAACTTCAAAAATATAAATCTTGTTTCTTTTCAAAAATGTTTGATAGAACTGTTTTATGAAAATTTATTTTACTATCGTCTACTTAACATTTAAATATTTCCATTTCTAAGGTAAGATAAAACTGTGTAAAAAAAGTTTGTGGTGGAAATTCAACAGCTAACAAAATGTTGGGGTTTTTTTTTTATGTTCAGCAAACTCTTTTCTGAGGGAAAATTACTCTCATGCTGTGTGCTTAAGCACACCACAAACCTTGAAGTAAGAAGCAGTCACAGTACCAAAGCTAGCTTTCAAGGTGCCTCAGAAGCACCTACTTTGGCTCACTCGCTTTTCAGTTGTCAGCAGTTAATGTCTCAGTGGATGCCAGAGGGCCTCCAGTGCCTTTTCCTTTCCAGCTTGTGACAGCAATGAAAATAGTCAGATCTTCAGCCACATATAGCCGCTCTCTCCCTTGCAATTGTCTCTGATGGGCAATATGATTTGTCCTAAGAACACCAGGAGAGAGTTGTCCAAAGATAAGATAACTGGCCCGCCATTAAGATTAGATTTGTTGCCAATACAAAATGTAAATATTGCCAATGCAGTATGTATTACAAGCAGTTCTAAAGGGTTATGATATTAGGCAAGTTCCACTAGATATGTACCGGTTCACAGCCTTTGGCCTAGCAGAATGCACAATTACAAAGGAACAAAGGACCTGTGGAGCTATTTTGTCTCTGTGTGACCAGATCTTAGCTGAGGCCACTATTCAGCAGCTGCTCACATTTTGCCCAGTCAGCCCAGTCTCCAGCAGCATTTTATACCCTTTGCAGGCCGACGTAACAAAGTCAATCCCAATGATCACAGCTCACACATCTGTGGAATGAGAGCATTCAGACAGTTCTTCCTGCAATACCCACCCTGTGTTCTTAGGACAAATCATGTAGCCCATCAGTGGAAGTCGAGGGGTGGAGGGTGTGTGTTAGGGTGAGAACACGTGCAAAGACCTGCTACCAGAGCATGATCAATTTTGTAGTCTATAACCACCTTCAAGACCTCTAATAGATGTTTTTAGCTTAGTGATTGATTGCAGCCAAAAGCTCCAAAAAAGTGAGCAAATATGGCACTTCAGAAACATAAAACATCATATGCAACAGTGCAGCTTGTAAGACAGTGAAATACACAGGCTTCTGACCCTGCTGTTCATTATTCTAATTGAAATTACCTGGTTTGTGACCAAGGAGAAGAAAGCATTCTCCAGCAATTATATACTGCTACCTTTTTGCTGCCTATTTTATTAAAGTTTTGCTTGAAAGATCGAATGATTTTTTAATGTATGAATGAAGATCTCTTCAGCAGTGGATAGAAGTATACAAATGAGTACCACACACTTAACAGAGAGAATGTTTTCATTTGATTGATAACTTGTTTTTTTAATTTTGTAAAGTGAAATCTAATTTGAATGAAAATAATTGGGGGAGAATACTAAATATGTATGTATAAGGTTGAATTATTAGGGTAACCCTTTCATTGATAAATACAGAGTTTTCTCTTTCACATATGTGGAAACACATACATCAAGGCAGAGATTTTGATTGATACTAGGTAAGTGTGTTCACGTGCAGGAAAGGGGAAGGCAATTGGCAAAGAACTTTTGACTCTTGTTTGTCCTGCAATAGTTGATAATTAGTGGCATGGTTTCAAAAAAAATTCAGTCATGCCATTAAGTTTTATTTCTCACTGGCCAGCTAAGTTAATTGGAACACTTTTATTTTCATTGATCTACAGACTATTCACTCATACATTACCCGTTTATTCCTACTCTTCGCAGATTTAATCACAACACTACAGTGACATAGATAGAAAACTATTTCAATGTGAAATTATGTGTCTGAACAAAACAGATAAGGCAGGCAAATAAACAAAACATCACATAATAATTAAAAGTATTTTGATTGTAGCTGAAAAGACAACACAAGACATGACAATTCTAATTTCTTGTAAAAGCCCTTTAAGATGGTGGCTCACTAATAAAGCAATATTTATGGCCTTTGTATCAAAAACCTGTAATGATATTTACAACATAAGAAAAGCAATATTAATTTGGCAAGTGCTAATAAAATTCCCCGAGTGTGAACATTGTATTTTAAGATAAGGATTTTTAAGTTGGTGAGTTTGTGAGGTTCATCATCTTTGTATTTGAACCAAAAGCTGAGCTTAAGGTACCTCATTTGTACACCTTGCATGACAGCAGCTTACCATCTTCTTTGCAAGGTAAAATGTATGAATTATTGTTCAACTTGATCTTCAACCCTCTCTATGCTACATGGTCTCTATCATTTATAATTTTGGGTAGAGGTTATTAGAGGTACATTCTTGTCTGTTCGTTTTAGTATTTGCATTTCAATCCTACCAATTTGTCTAATCTTTTCCCAAGTTTTTAATATTGTGTTTTCCCCCTTCACAGAGTCTAGTCTAAAAATTTGCAAGTTCATTTTTCACCATAAAAACAAAATAATTATTTTCTTTTTAACATGATTCCATATGTCAGTAAGTGCTACATCATTCTAACTTTATGGAACTTGGTGAATAACAATTTTTCCTTCATCCATACCACTGCTTTCGTGACTTTGTTAGAATGTTTTGTTTCATGGCCCCTCAGTGGGATTGCACTTGTTTCCAGGTAGACTGAGGAGTTACTGAGAAGCCTGTTAGAGATCAACTGAAGAACATTATTGGCAACTAGTGGGATTTCCTCTACTTATGCAAGTGTAATTGCTACAAGTAGTAGATATTTTTTCCTCAACACAAGTCAAAGGGGAAAACTAGCAGTCATTATTGTTGAAGTTGACAAAGAATCATAGAATCTTATAGTATCCTCAAGTGAAAGAGACCCACAAGGATTGCAGAAATTCAACCCCTGTCCCTGCACAGGACTACACCATGCGCCCAAGGGCATTGTACAAATGAACAAAGATGTTCATTGAGACTCTTTAAAGCAAAGCAGGAGGCACTGAAGAGAAGGTAGGCCCTGTCTGCTTCACTGTTGTGTTTGGTTTCAAAGCTCGGTGTAGAATAGACATGAGAGAGGATAATCACATTTAGCGTAAAACAGAACAGGTCACCCTTGTTCCATGTTCTGCAGAATTACTCTGGTTACTAACCAGTTTTCCATCTTTAGCTACTTGATTTTTTTTATACACACTTGTCATGCTGCAGTACCGAGCATGGATTCAATCCTGAAAAAAGTTTGGTACTGCAAACCTATTTATATTGATATAGGCATCAGTTATGTCTATTGCGTTAATTCTGTGGTATGAGTAGAATTTCTGGTGCAAGTGTCCTTGCAGTTTTTTTTAAAAAATATCACCAAAATAACATGGAAATAGATCTTTGGTACTGGTACACTCCACTACAAAACTCTTGAACTATTGGTGAAAATGTTTCCTCCACAATTGCTTCTGTTAAGAAATTATCATATAGGAAGTGAGGTGAGGGTGTTGATAGAAAAGATAAAGATGTAAAATCTTTGCAATCTATGGGTATCTTGCCTCCTTGCCATAAACCAGCAGACATTTCAAATTCAGAGTCTGACCACTGGTGACTGGATGAAGATTTGTTGTAAGTGCCAATATCTAGAAAGAAGAAAAGAAAAAAACTTCTTTCCAACAAAAGATAATGAATGTCTGAGAAATGCTATGTTTCATAAATATGTTTTCCAGTCTTTTAATTAAATTTTATTATTACTTCTCAGCTTTCACTTCCTTCCACATACTATTTTGTATATATACCCCAAAACAGTTGGTTTGGTTTTGAAAATGAGTTTGTCTTCTCACTCATGTGTTTTTTAATAAACAAAAGGCAGAGGAGATAATGCGTAGGAATGATATTCAAAAATATATATACTTGAAGTTTTATTTTAAACTCCATGAAAAGCACAGGTACTCATGCTGTGAATTTGTGCCCAATTTTACCAGAAGTTTGGACAAATACAGACAGGGAAGTAATTTTTATAATTATTGCTGGAAGTTACCCCAGGCTGGAGTACATAACTGAGGGAGCAAAAGTACATAACAATCACCAGAATTTTAGTATACAGTAATTTGCTTTGCTTCTTCATAAAAGCATGACTCACAGAACCACAATCACTCATCCATAAGGAATCATGTTCTGTTTACTCCTGAGGTTCATGAGTCTTAATACTTTCTAAAAATGTAAATATATTGCTCACAGTGTTCAATCTCTGGGCCCTCTGTATGTGGATTAAGTCCCATTGATAAGTAGGTAGAAACATATGCAGTTTAAAAACTCCAGTAATTAAACTGTAATATAAATTGCAAGAAAACACAGTTTCAAATGGAGTCATCTTGTTTTTCGACTGCTTAGAGTCTGCTACAGCAGGATATCTGACGAGATAAATTTTTTCTCCTCTTTCGATCATGGAAAATGTCTTTTTACTGCCTGAATTTGGATAATATATTTTGTCATTTTACCTGGAGAACTTTTGCTTTCTCAGATGACTAAAAATTCTTTGCTGTGGGAGTGTCCAGATAATACTGTTTTGTCAGAAAATGCTTTAAAGAATTAGATATTTGTTTATGTTTGGAAGACTCCAAACTAAACTATTGCTAGATCATTATTTCCCACTGAGTATTCTTATTCCCAAGACCTTTTTATTTTAAAGGTTCTTTCATCAAATTGAATTGCATCCCAAGTGTAAAGTGCACTTGCATAACTGAAGTAGTAAGCACATAGCTTAAAAAAATGCTTCATTTGTTTTTCTTAATTTAAAACGTGTACTTTACCATTTCCTAAATACAACGACGCAATATTCTGTTGACACCATATTTGTTCTGCCAGTGAGCTTACCATCAAACATTTGTAAAGAGATACTTGCAAGTAATGAGATTTCATTATTAAAGCTCTGATTTTTTTTTGTGCTGAGAGGTATTGTATATGATATGTGGAAACCTGAAAATGCTTATTTATGTATGAGGTAATTATATTCATGTCAGCAGTCCCATTGAGTTAATGAGATTATTAGCAAGAGAAAAGTTGCTCCTATTTTGGTGTTTTCAGAATTAGACCATGTATTCTATTTCTATGTTTGCGAAATCTTAGAAGCTGTTCAAGCAGCTCTTTTCCTCCCAGATTTGCTCAATCCTAATTGTTAGACCTATATGTTACTGAGTAGGAATATCCAAGTCCTTTAAGCAGCTTTAAAGATCTAAGCCTAATATACTTGATAGATGCCTATGCTAATGTCATCACTTTCCCTGGTCTCTGTGCTGATTTTCATAAGCATTGCTAATCAGTATGACAGAACAATATGGTTTCTTTTTTTAATCTCAGGAGTTCTTAGCCTGTCTTATACGTGGTCCCACATTGTAAAACATAAAAAACCCACACGATTATCTCCCTTCTTTCACAAAGGGTGTTTCTTGTATGTGAATGATTTATTTTCTTAGGCTGCTGCTGACACAAGTGGGATTGCGTGGCTCCTGCTGTGATCCAACACAGATTTTTTATTCCTTTATTTTTAAGGAGGCCTTCAATTTCCAAACCCATCCGAAATGTTGTGTTACTTTTGTTGTCTGGATACACAAGCAGCAAAATACACCTTAATTATGACTTCAAGGTGAAACTACTTCATAGTGAATTTGCAAATTGGAAATAATAACCAGCATTCTGCTATTACTGCAATTAGGAAGATCTATGCTTCAAATACCCACAAGAACCCTGAAAATTATGTTTTTATTATTGGTGATAAAATAGTAGACTTTTTCTCAGTGCAGAAATTTTGCACATGATTGCAAGCTTATACAACCAGTAAGAGAATGATGTCTCACAATGATACATTAGCTTGCATCCCTCAATGCTGTAAATTAGAGAGCAATGTTGGCTGCTCTCTTATTTACTGCTTACAGGTAGACACTTTGGTATTTTATGTTGCCTTGCCCTCTGACAGCACAGAACCCTCTCCCATTTCCCCTTCACCAGCAAGGTCTCCCAAGCCTTTTTTCTAAAGGCAAGTTTCAAAAATAACAATCAATAATGGACAAGATCCTGTTTATGAGTCACTTGAAGAAACTCGACCCATAAAGTTTCATGGGAACTGGCAGGCTATGTCTAAGGATGTACAGACAATGTCCTTGAAAGGCTGCACTGTATATCTTTGAAAGGTCACGGAGATTGTAGGCAATCTGCAACAACTGCAGGAAGGGAAATGTGGCAACCATATTCAAAAAGTCCAAAAAGATCATGCTGGGAAGTGTAGACCAGTCAGCTTCATTTGGGTGCAAAATGGAGCAAGTCCTCTTGGAGCACATTTCTGGGCACATGAAGAACCAGAATTTGGTAAGAAACAGTCAGTGTGGGCTGCTGAGGGTGTATCATGCATGACCTTGTGGTAAAATGGCAGAATCTGGGAATGAAACAGGTGGATAAAATCTATGTCTATTAGCTTGGGATGTGCTGTTGCAGGTGTGTGGACAAAAAGACAAGACAAAATTAGCAGAATCATTGTAGTAGTTACTGGTTCATGTTTCATGTAGGAGGTAGTTACAGGTGCGGTTCCTCGAGGGTCTGTCCTGAAATATATGCTGTTTAAAACACTGTGAATAAACCAAAATGGAACTCACCAAGTTCATTTACAACTTCAACCTGGGAGCACCAGTTAACATGTACTGGAGGGCAGGATGGTTATTCAGAAGAACCTGACAGAAGATGATGAATGGACCAACAGGAATTTCATTAAATTCACCAAGGGCAAATGCAAAATCATGAATTTGAGATGGAATAATCATGCTTCTGGTATGATACAACCAGGGGTTCATCAGCCTGGGAGTAGCACTGCAACTGTGCAGTAAGAAAACATAAGCCAGCAGTGTTTCTGGGCAACAGCTAAGACTATTGTTGTCTTGGGCTGTATGCACACCACACTCGGAAAGTGATTATACCCCATTACTCAGGACTTTTTAGTCCCTATGCAGTTACCAAATTCAGTTTACAGTTTCCCAGCATGGGAATGGTGCTTGCAATTTACAGGAGCTCAGGGATGGTCACTGGACAGTGGGGCTGGAGCACTCACCCTGTGAGGAAATGCTATGGGGCATCTTGGAGCAGAGACATCTTCAGAGCATCTGACAGAAACCCAGTGCCTATGGGGAAGGAATCAAGCAGATGGAATCTTCATAGATGTGCCTGCAGGGAAGAAGACAGTAGATATAAATAAAAATGGGGAAAATCCCAAGTGCATGTATGGAAAAATTCACTTTAAATATAAGTTCAAAGGAGGTTTCCAAAATGAATGGCAGACTGTATGTTATTAAAGATTTCCAGGAATGGATACACCTTGGTACCCTGAGTACCTTGGTCTGAAATTTCAGTGCTGACCTTTATTTAAGCAAGATACTTTCCCAAAGACAGACTCTGATTCTGTCAGAGAACTCTGACTCTAGTTCTCTGATTAAATAAATATGTGAAGAGGGGAGAGAGTAGATCACTCTTAGTAGAAAAATTGTATGACAGAACATAACATTCTGGGTTAGTGTTGGCTGATTCACTGATTGTATAATCAGCTGACCATAAAATAGAATACTGTACATTGGGAGGGACTTCCAGAGTTCGTGGTTCAATCCTGAGCTCAAAGTAGGTCCAACTAGGCCAGGTTGTTCAGGATATTTTTAAGCAATAAAATTGACTGACACAAGATGCCAAATATGTATTTTAAACCATGAAATCTATACCCTTATTTCCCTATGCTAAATAATATATAAGAGTTTTGATTTCAGATTATGACAGTGAGTCATCATGGCTCAGTTTTTATTTTGAGAATTATCATTTATGGTCATAAGGAGTCTGCATAGAACTCAGGGAGATCAATTCATCAGTCATAACTTGGCCTTTGCAAAATATCAGACATAGACATTAAAGTGACCTAACAGATAGAGGGCTGAAGTAAAACTCAGCTTTGAAAGATACCTTTCATTTCTGCTTGGGAAAGAAATGGCCTTTAGGAGACTGTGGGAAGGATCTAATCTAGGTCTCATGGAAAATCCACAGAAAGGATCTTCCTTGAACAGCTACAGTAAGAAAGCAAATACTTCCAAGAGAAACGTGGAAGAAGTCACGTTGTCAAGGTTATGCAAGAAAATGTTTTCAAAGATCAATATTCTTCTGTGGAATTCAATGCACCTTTACACTGCATAGTAAGAAATTTGAACTTTTCGTGGGTATGAACTAGTGTCTTTATGGTGTTTAGAACAGCTTCTGAGCTAGTTTCTATATCTTTAACTCTATACTGCATTGCATATTTTAACTTTAGTCTCATTTAGAATTGATCTACTGAGATCAGACTGGTTTGCCTGGCTACCTTCCATCTCTGCCTTTTAGTTTTCTGTTATCTTGAAATATCTGCAAGGGGTTAAGCGAGACAGCATTGTGCAGCACTACAGGAACTGATTGCTTGGGCTGCTTTAGAAACAATGTATGAAAGATTTCCCCAGAGGCTGTGGTTTTACAGTTTGAAGTCTGGAAGAAGAGAACCGCTGCTGTGAAACGATGAGGACTGAATGAAAAGACACTCTAGAAGTGCCAGTCCCTCTTGAAACAGCTTCTTATTCCCACTCAGCAATTAAACTTTTCAGCTGCATGTGTCTGGAAATTGCAGCATTATCCTACTGTCTGATTTACCAATTATGAGGGAAATAGAGAAATTAGGACCATTATAAAAGTTTTGTTGGTTTGGGTTTTTTTTTAAGTTAGAGGTCTGAATCTCACTAGTACTATTTAAATCCTTTTCTGTTACGTAGTTTTATATGTAGTTTGAGGAAAACAAGCAAACAAACAAACAAACAACAAAAAGCTCATGGAAAAACTTCAAGCCAAAATAAAACAGAAATGGGTCTTTTGAAAAGTTGCCTTGAAGAGTAAAAGTCCTAAGTGCTCTGTGTGATTAATGAGCCAAAAGTCAAACATTCCTGCAATTTATTTCTTTAGCTTCATGCCCACTTCAGTTTATGGTCTTATCTTCTCTAAATATTGCAGACCTTGGATGCACACCACCTAGATTTTTTTCCCCATAGAAGTACCAATTTCTAAGTGCCCTTCTGCATTTTTGTCTAATATTAATAATTATATGCTAAAAAATAGGGCAGATTTCTTCACTCTAGAAATTTCCAATGAAAGCAATTTTTTTATCCTCACAGAATAAAAGAGATTTTGACCAGCAATTAAAAAATATCGTCTTGATCTGACACTGCTCCTGAGGTTGATGTACAGTCCAAATTAATTATTTTGTCTTTCCTTAACATCTCTCCAAGCTCAGCTCAACAACAAACTAGGGAGTCAAAGCCTCAGTATAATGTAAACAGTGTCTTCTCTTGCACTGGTCTTTAATGAATGAGCAACATTGCCAGTGATTTATGCCAAATTTATGGATGGGGTATGGTGAAAGTCTCAAACCAATAGTGATTACCAGCCTGGTTTACACTGATGATAGCATGAAGGATGAGGAGACCAAAAAGGTCACAGCACAGGTAAGAAAATAAAAAAATAAATAGCAGTAGAGGGCTAGGGAGTAAGCCTTCCTGGGAATGAAGGTATAAAAGAAAAGGTGCAAAGAAGAGCACAATAAAGCAGTAGTTGCAGAAGTCTACCAAGTCTGTATGATGTTTGGGGTCCATTGATTTAAGAGAACTTCCAAATGTGTTTCAAGAGGTTTTATCTTCATCTTGTGACTTCATGACTTGCAGGTCTATTTAGTGTGCTTAGGTTCGTGTGCTTTTCATAGTTATGTCTAACTGTAGGTCAGGCAGTAGATTATCAGGTTTTAAAATCTACAAATGACACAGTGAGTAGTAAAGCTTCAAGATCTACAGGTATCATGATTTTTCCCTTTCGGGAGTGACAAAAGAGTCATGTCTCATTTGTTTCACTTCAGAGAATTCTGTGGAATTTCAGATATGTATCTTAAATACTGGTGTGAAAATTATGTGTTACACTGAACATATTTAGTTTTGTCAGGCCTTTCTTTAAGAAAAAAAGTTCATGCAGAGTTCTAACATCATGGTCCTAAATGATGTGGATTATCACAAAAATCTGACATTTACCCTGCACATTTTCATTGGCAGGAAATTGCAGCAAGTTATCCCTTTTTTAAGGTCTCTGGATGTGTTTTTTGGGGGGTATTTGTGCATTCAAGGAAAGAAAAGAGCTAAGAAGCTTCTTCAGAAAACCTCCAAAATAAGTATCTTTATTGTTACTAACAGTAAGGCAGGAAGTATTTATTAGCAAAAAGCAAGGGACAAAAATTGAAACCGTATCTTCTCTGTGACCTGGTAAGGGTAGGTTTGACATCAACGAAAAGATGTCATTAGCCTAATTAATTTCCTCCAGTGCATTTGGCAGGATTTTCCTTCTTTTCATTCGGGAGCAGCTGTGCCACTAGCCACAGGTAGAGGTAGCACGCACACACACACACAAGGGAGCCACCAAAGTTTCTTTATCAGCCATGTGGTGTGAATAACAGGCTCCTGTTTCTTCAGACTTTCCTCCATATTCACTAGTAATGCTGGCCCTGATGAGCTGCATAGTCTGCTCTCCTGCTGCCACTTGTTTCCAGCACTCTGCTCACCACTGCAACAGCAATTTCAAGCCTGTGATATTTCTGCTGTGGTTTTCTTTGCTTCCTGAACAGGACAAAGAAAGAAGCTCATTAAGCTTGCCATGCAACACATCAGAAGGCAAAAGAACTTACCGTGTCTCTATGTACTTTTGTAAGGGATGATAACTCCTAGAGGTGAAGTCTCCAAATAAAGTTTTTATTGCTGCAAAAATGCAGTCTGTCTTTCTCTTACTTTTTCTTTCCCCACAGACAGATCTGGTGAACTTCTCCACTTTCATACATGCAGTATGTTGAACATAGAAAGAAAAATGTCCTATTTAGAAGAATTTAGAATTGGAATGAAAATAAGTCTGCCATCATTGTGTCATCCATCATCTATGTGCCCTTGGCAATTTTGTTTAGTCATATGTCAAAACTAAGTGAACCAGAAGCAAACTGAGCTGAAAGAGTAATAAACTGGAAAGAGAATGACAAAACAAAATAAAGGAAAAACACCCAAACAAACAACCCCACCTAAAAAGCTCAGAGAAACTAGCACCAATCTTCTTTTTCCACAATAAATTTTTCCAGTGTCACTCTACTGTTTCTAATCTGATTGTTTTTCTATTCAGTTTTTTTAACTCTGCTTGCTGTTGAAATATTCTGAAAATGTCTAGATCACAGCACCGTCCCTAGTCTCATTTTAGTAGTTGTTAACACAGCAGATTGTAGATACAATGAATTTACTCACAAAAATCAATAATGAAGCTGAGCTTTCAGGATCTTATCATATGTAATTAAAGGTTAGATCAACTAAAATGTTGCTTCTCCCTCACTCTGCATGAGTACCTGGGGGAGGTTTGAGAGTACAAAAGGCACACTTTCCTAGGCACATTTTTTTATTTCCAGCATGACTTGACTTTCTTGTGGAGAGGAAACTGAAAAGGGAACTCTGAATAACTCACCATTTTGTCTAATAGTCTAGATTTCCAGAGTATCTTTTTTCTTCTTCCTCTGATTTTGAAAGGTGGTCTTGGGAATCAGATCACCAGAGCTGTCTACTGATACATGATCTTAATAATCACTCCTTCTTGGAAAGCTTCATGCACTCTTCTGGCTACTCCCTCTTTGCTGCTGCCTCCGTTAATTCTGTTTTGTTGAAGAATCCCATTACAATCTGGTACTCATGTCAGACTCTCACAACTGTGTCTGATCCCAGATTGGTCCTTGTTTAGGAGTGAGGACCTTCAGGCTCTTTCATATTGCAAGAGAAAATCCCCCTTGGAAGAGAAAAAATGCCTGCCTACCCTTTCCTGATAGAGAGTGACCTATTTGCCAGGGTATAGCCTAACCCCCCTCCACTGACCATGGAAAGCAGGTAGGGCTGCCACCCTGTCTTGCAATGACCTGAAAAGAGGAGCAGTCTTCCTACTCTGCAGCCTTCATGGCTCTGGATAACTACTGTATGTGGTTCTTGAGCTGCCCTCTCTTTGTGGTCCTTAATTAATAAGTGGGGTATCTTGACAAGACTCTTCTGAGAAGGCTTAAGTTTGGAAAATGCAGACATTTCACTCTGGCATTTCTGTGACAAAGTCCATTGGTGTTTGTTGCTGAAATGTTGGATTTTACATGGAGCTTTAGACCAGTGACGATGGCAGGAGATGGGAATTCAGTGAGCAGACTGAAAGGCAGTCATATTGAAATCTCTCACTAACTCCTCACACCTTTAGTGTAACATTTGATTTAACGTGTGTGTGCATTGCTGTCCTGAGGATGTTCAGTTGGCTAACCAGAGGTCATTTTTTGTGTGATTATTCGTGCCCTGCTGCACTGATATCAGATGTATTCTTTTGTTGGTGAACAAACAAATAAATATCTGAGTTAAGAACAGTCCTTAAAAGTAGTGACTGAGGAATTCAAGAATTGGCATGAAAAATGCAACAGGTGGGAAATCTCTTCCAGTCAAAGCAATGGAGGATTGAGAATCTTGTTTTAGCCCCTACTCTGACAGAGAATCTATAGCAATCTGAATACACCAAGGATTTCCTCAGGCCCAACGGAAAAAAAATATTCTGTAGCTTTTCACCTGTATTATTCTTATTTCAAATTCTTTGGAACAAAGGCTCACATTTACCACGTCTGTATGCTGCTTAGAACAATTGGATGCTGGTCTAGATTTGCCTGAAGACATTCCCAACATTTCAAGTATTTCTGCTTTTTAATTATTATCTTAATGCTGTGCATTCCCTTAAGGGAATTTATACTGTTCTAGTATTTCTCTTTCCTATTATGGCTCATTCTTAATCCGCTTGAGTTTCATTCCCATAAGCAGCATATTCAAAGCCACAAATAATTACACCTAATAATTATGTCCTCTTTTGCCTATTGTTTTCCTGTTTGTTCATCCATTTATTTGTTTATTTATTTGTTTATATATTTATTTATTTTAAGACTGTGTGATTGTGTCAAAGAAACTAATAGCTAGACGTCCATGGCTGTTAGCAGGAGATATGTACCTACCCTTCTCTGCAATGGAGGAAAACAGTTTATCTGTGTTAACTGTTGCCTAGTGACTTTTATGTTTGTAGCTCATAGCACTCTGGAGCCTGCAAGTAAATAGATTTACATATTGTTGTGTCAGGTTACAGGATTTTTGGTTTTCTCTGCCTGAAGATGGAAAATAGGAAATGGGAAATGATAATTTGGCCAATGAGCCTTGAAAATATGTGGTCTTTCCATAGCAATTGCCTTTCTCTCCAAGTGTAAAAAGAAAGCATTTCCCTTAAGGAGAACACATTCTGAGTGAAGCAATATATAATTTTCATGGAGAACTTGAAGCAGCAGCACACACGCTTTGCCTCTGGAACTCCAGATGGCACTGAGCTTGGGAACAGTAGCTGACTCAAGAGTTTCTGGTGTGGTACTTTCAGCTGCTGGGTTAACACAAACCTGGAGGAAGCGGGTAGGCATTCACTGAGATTAGTCCCTTGCAACAGGTCATACAAGGTAAGTCATCCACACACAGTCTGGCATGTTTTTAAGGTTTAGAGAGTGAATATGTAGACTTCAGAGCAGCCTAGCAGCAAAATAAAAGAGAATGATACTTGAAATTCAAAACCTGGAATCACTTCCTGAGGTGTTAGGAGCATTTCTGTACCCTGAAGATGCTGTGTTTCCAATGAATAAACACAAATGGTATCAATAAGGCCTTAGGGATGGTGCTTGCACTTCCAGTTAGTCTGGTTTTAACGTGATACAACATGATCCATGCAGGGTGTGTGTCTGCTTGCACTGGTGAGGCAGGGCTACTTCTTAGACCCAGCAGGATGTAAAGGGGAAAACATGGGGTCAATTTTTTCAGACCCTGCTTAGTTGCTAGGACTAACTCCTAATGTTCACAAGCAGGACACATTCTGCAAGTCTGTCTTCCTTGAACAAATACCGAAATTCTCTCAGGATTTTACTAAGAAAAACGGTCCCAGAATTTGTCTTTTGAGAACAGAAGCTGGTAGTGATGACGGGGATCACCTTCTGTAATGTCTAATTTCCTTGCTGTATTGTATTATTTTTCAGTCATTTGGAATGATCTTGTACACAATTTTAACTGCTTGCCACATACAGTGGGGAGCTATTACTTAAAACTATTAAAAGATACAAGTGGTGATTGTTTCCCACCCTGCTTTTCTATAATTTTCAGAGGTTATCACAAGCCACCAGATAATTCAAACTCCATGGTACTTATGAGGAGATTAATATCCCACTTTCATGACATATGTGCAATTGCTTCTTTAGCAGGCTTGTGTTATTTCTTATATATATGTACTTACTACTAGCATGCTTACTTCAAATGAAAAGTAGTCACTTACCAGATTAATAATGTTGGTACTGAAGAATAATTCATAATACATCGTTTGGGGAGGTAGGACAAATTAGCAAAAGGGTAATTTGTAATCTAACCATAAGGCTAAGTTACAGCCTGTTAAGGCTTCATGTGAACTCCCTCATTCAGAGGGAAAGTGACCATTACTAGCTTAATTCCTAAGGGATTTCATTCAGGTCTACTGGACTGAAGCCATGTGACTTCGAAATTAAAGCATCTACACAGGTATTCAATAAATGCCTCGCAGTGGGATTAACCTCTGGTGAAATAAAGCATTAACTTCACTCTTTTCTCGAGGATGTCCACATAGAAAAACTGTCTTATAATTGTAGATGAAGCCAAACACAAAAGTAGAATTAGGCTTTCAAATGACTGCTGACATAAATGTGGTCAGTCAGCAAAATGACAATGTATCCCAGTCCTCCATTTCTAATTTTTCTAAAGTTTAAATTTTGATACAAAATATAACTCAGAAAAGAGGGCTTTGTATTGATTAAAATTATTAAGTTAAATTAAGCTGAAACCATTTGAAAATGTTCTTGGCACTTTTTGTGTATCCATGTGGAATGTAGCCATGAATGATGGCAGAGACCTGAACTCCTGAACATGCAAGAGAAAAAGATAAAAATCTCAAAACCATAGGAATAGAGAAAAATAAATACAAACTGTGTGACTTATAAAAGCACTAGGCCATAAGTGTAATATTGTAAGTATTTGCATCACAATTTAAAATATAAAGTAGAAGCAATGCAAGTAGAAAACGTAATAAATATCACAAACTGACTCAGTGACTGAGGTAGGAAGTTACCGAAATTTATGTGTATTTATGAATATGTATTTATGTGTATGTACTTATGTTACGGCTTCCAATTAATTAAAAATCTGCACATTCCAAAGTAAAGTCTCCTAGGAAGGGTTAATAGGTGTAAAATTATTGGCATGAGTTGCTTTTGATAGTGAAATAGCTACAGTCCAGGCTGAATAAAAAATAAGTACACTTTCTAACAAAATGCAGTGCAGTCACTCCTCAGACCCATTGTCAATGTGTAGTCCTTTGGAGTTTGTTTAGAGAAGGTGATTTCTGTGTCTTTATGAGTGAAAATAAAAAAGGTGTCTATGCATATATATAAATAAGGTATCTGAAGTTAAAACTCTTTAAAGAAACAGAAGCTTTCTTCTGTCATCCAGATGGGTGCTATAGCAAAAATAAAAACATATTAAAAAAAACTCCAAACAAAAACCTGTGCAAAGTAACATATTTTATATATGATCTTTCTATTAACACATAAAATCAAGCCAAAAGATTCTGAATCCAAACTAACAAAATAGAATTACTTTTGCCTCACTTGCTTAGTAATGTATAGTAATGAGATATCCCAGGGAGTTTTTCCCATTGTAGAAAATTTTGGCAATATGTGTGCCTTGGGACTGATTGAGCTATGAAGCTCTAGCAGCACCATGTTTCAAGAAGTGATCAGGTGCCATGAAGAATCACTTTAAGACAATTTGTTTTATTACAGTTGCTGATGTTGCTGAGTCTTTATATGGGCAGTACAGTACTTCAATTTTGTTTAGGTAAATCAGAGATATGTTTTGGGCAGATCATCTCCTAAATATATAAGATATATATTTTCTTCAGTTTTGTAGGTTTTTTAGTATGTTTGTGTGTTTGGGTTTTTTTTTTTCCCAATTTGAGACTACTAAATTTGAAGGTGAACTTTCTCGTAAAGTTGTGAACTCACTGTCTCATTTAGAGGAGCTGCAACCCCAGATATGGATTTTGTGAATATTCCAGCAAAAATACAGTTAATTTTTCAAAAGCCCTTTACAATGCCACTTCCAGAAATTACTAAGAGGGTCCAAGCAGGAATCTGCAATGATTTGCATACAACCCAGCTAACCTAGCCTGCTCGGAAAGCCAGGGAAAATAATGAGCCATTGGCAGACCATAAGACCTGGTTGTCTGTGACAGAGATGCCAGTACATCCATTTCGCACACCTGTGTCTGCGAAATTACTCACCATGCATTGCATATCTCCCTACTGATGTAACAAGAAGCCTGCAGCTCGTTTTGGTACAAACAAATTTGTGCCATCAGTTGACCGTATTGAACTTGAGTACAGCCATTTATTTTTGCACTGCCCAGCACGGCTCCATGTGGAGATTCTCTGCCCAGCTGAGTCCAGCCTGGTGGCAGAAACAAGAGGTTAGCACCCCAAAGTATCATTCACAGGATAAACAGTCCTCAGATGTTCCACCAGCACAGCTGCTCTGCCTCCACAGAGCTGGGAAGAGATTTCTATGTGGCATCTACCAGCCATATGTGAAATCATTTTGCATATAGTTAGCTTGGTGATTTCTGTGCCAAATCCCATCTTTCAGGTGCCACCTGACAGCACTTTTCAGAGTGTTATAGTTCATGGAGTCATGAATGACACCAGACAAGCTAATAGCCCAAAGTCTGCCTCTAAGCCTGAAGCAAAGCTCAGCAATTTAGGACACTGGCAACACCATGAATTGACCTCTGCATTGTTTTTGGGACAAGGTGTCATGTACTTCCTGGCACCTCTGTGCTGAATTTTGTCCTCCTAGTTTGTAACTTTTGAAGTAATGAGCTTTAGCAACATTTACTCTTTCACACAGCAAGCTCCACCTAACCTCTGAAAATGCTTTTCTCTGACATTTTCCTGCACATTTAATAGGGACAGGTAAGAAGTACTGAATCATATGCTAAAAAACATGTGAAAATTCAAGTCTCTGTAGTTAAGAGGAAGAGTTGAATATGGTTTGATTCAAATGCATATGTGGACTAGTTTTCAGGCAATTTGCTTTGTTGTACAGAAATCAAAAAACAGGAAATTCAAATAAAACTCAACAGCTCAGATTGTATGGCCAGTTGTCAAGTCTGTGTTACCAAGCCCACCAGTATACCTATTTAAATGTTTGCTTTAATTATAAGAGTATTTCCATTTCAGAACTATCCAGGACTTTAGTGATGGTTCTGAAGACCTAAGCCTGCATCATGCTTAAATTTCATAAATCTGAATGGTGATTGGACAGACATATGAAAGAGTGAATATTCAGGTCAAGCCTTCATGAAAAGAAAAAGCTTGTAGTTTTAAAGGTACATTGACAGTCCCTCTTGACTTTATTTATCCAACAAGAAAGCCAAGCAGGTAAGTCATGGCTACACAACAAAAAAAGACGTAACAACTTTTTTAAAACCTAATTAAAATCTAATGCTGTTCACCTTATAACACCATAATATTATTAGAAACTATTATTGAAATGCACAACAGAATGTGTTTCCTTAAAAGTTGTCAGACAAAACTTTAAGAAAGATGTGTTACTATTAACTCTGAAAAAGTTCTCCAAATTTTCTTCGTTTAAACTTGGATAATGTGTTGATTCCCTTGAAATTTGGACATATATGCTACTGATCCTATTCTAACTAATAGTTCTTTTAGTTACAGTTGGATTTTCTGCCTGTAAAATATGATAAATAAATAATTCTAAAATAATGCTGAAACTTTTGCTCTTTTTTTAAAATATTTGCGTGGAACTTAAACAAAAGAATTTGTATTTTCTATATGTATCTCAGTGAGGAATCTCCTTCCTCCTTTGTAAAACCTTGAAAATAATAAAAACAAAACAAAATAAAAGGTTTTTTCTGCTTTCCAATCAAATGCCACCATTAATAGAATCAAGCTGTATGTGTGATTGTACTTCTATGTGCTCATTATTAAAACAACCTGAAGAATAAAGTATAATTTAGGTGATCTCTACCAGGAAATCACGTTCTTCAGAAATGAAGGAATCTGTACTAGAATTTTGGCCATCAGCAATGTAAAAGTCAGTCTAGTAAAAAAATCTAAGAAATATCACCTTTTTATGTTCAAAGAGGATCAAACCCTAAAATGAATGAAGCTTGTGTCCTCTATATTAAGTTGCCCTCAAGTATTGAAAATCTCACCAGCAAGAGCCATATCACACAAATGTGTATTTAATAACCTCTATGAAGCCTAGTATGAAAAAAGTTTTAATCATCAGAGTTGATTGTCTGTCCACTTGAGCACAGAATTATGTAGCTTAGCATTGCATGGAATAAATGGAAAGAGCCTTGAATCTTGAGGACAGTAAATAAACTGCTTTAGACACAGTTTGACCGACAAATTGAGGCTAAACTGGGTCTGTTGGAGGAGCAACCAAGCTACAAGGAGATGAATTATCTATTAACACGCTTACAAGAAAAACTGCTTGGGGCAGAAATTTAAGTACAGTGTAATGTATGATATGACAACAATTCATAACAGAAACTGAAAGGATGATAAGTATTGTTGGATTGGCATTTAGCATTTTCCATGAGATAAATACTATTAATTGATTTGGATTTGATATAGTCATTAACATGTAGCCTAATTCTACTTTACATCACTATTAATCAGGATTAAATCTAGTCAAGTCAGTAGCTCCACACAGCACTTCCAGGCTCCCAAATATCAAATTACAAAAGGTAACTTTTTAATGGAAAAAAAAAAGGGCAAATTATTAATTTCTATTACTGGAGCCTCTGTCCTGAAGAACATGAAATGTGTGAAAAACCTCTTGCATATGGATCCTTCAAGTGAAGGGTTAGACACTTGTTATTGAAAACTGAAGAAGTGAAAGCTTCTGCAGAATCTGCCACAGACTGTACTTTAGTTCTATAGCCAAGATTTCAATTTTTGTAGCACATGTTTCTTTAGAGGGATGGAGCACCTCTCCTATGAGGAAAGCCTGAAAGCCTTACTGCCTTCCAGTACCTGAAGGGAACCTACAAAAAAGATGAAGAGAGACTATTTACAAGAGTATGTAATGACAGAAGGGGAAATTTCTCCAAACTGAAAGACAGCAGGTTTAGATTAGATATTATGAAGAAATTCCTTATTGTGAGGGTGGAAAGGCACTGGAACACATGGCCCAGAGAAGTTGTGGCTGCCCCATCCCTGTGAATGTGTACAGCCAGGCTGAGTGAGGCTCTGAGAAACCTGCTCTAGTGGTAGGAGTACCTGATCATGGCATGGAGCTTGGAACTATATGATCTTTAAGATACCTTCCAATCCAAACCATTCCATGACTCTATGATTCTATGAAATGTCACCAGAAATCACGGTGGTAAAACGCATGAATTTGATATGATGTGGTTTAAGGGACAGTCAGTATCAAATTAGTATAAAATTATCTTCAAGTTTTCCTCATTTGGAATGACTCTAGATTTTGGTTTTCAAAATGTATAATTGTTTCATAAAGTTAGAAGAGTGGGTAATATACATAATGGGTAAGATTTGATTTCCGTGTGACTAATGGAGCTGTCTACTATTTTAAGCAGAAACCTGTTAGATTGATATTAAATTGATACTAGATTGATTGTGGGGGGCAGAGGGCGGTTGTTAAAATTAGCATAAATATGAGAAATAACTATCATTAGGTATCAGACTTAACAAATCATTTGAATAGATAAAACAGCTGAATCTTGTGAGCCTTCAGGCCTGGTACAGGCTTTGGAAGTTTGATTTCACAATTTTCCTGAGTATCAGAGAAACACTTGTAAAACAAACCAGTGTTTATTCGAAGATTCTGCTACAAAACCAATGCCTCCCAAGAAGGGAATAATAGAAGAGATGTGTCCCTAGTAGTATAGATATCTGTTTCCCATTGTTTCGGAACAGCTGGTCTTTGTTGTACAGGTAATTGCAAAGGCATTGTCAGAACCTGCTACCATCCCTCACCATGTAAGGTTTTACATGAGGAATTCTGTTGATGCTCATTGTTACTGAGGATCAGTTGCAGAATCCGGATGTGATTAACATGAGGCAAGATCCACAGGAGAGGAGGGGTGGGAAAATTTAATAAATATATAAATTATATAACATTAAACACATACGCAATTTAAGGACTTCTAGAAATATTGATTTCACCAGCAAGGTAAAGAATACTGGAATGCTGAATACTGGAAGTTACACATCCTGCACTTCCTCTGATAGCCAAAAAGCAAATATCCCAGAAAAATTTATGAATAATACCACAAAAACAAGTCTCTCATGATAACTTAATACAACTGTTTTTAAAATTTCTGCTCCCTTTTTTCTCTGCTAAATTTCAACCTTTTCAGCAACTAGAAGTTCACAAAAAGACATATAATCTCAGCACATCTGTGTTTTCTACTGTGTTCTTCTGTGTACAATATAATTTCAAAGCCACAGAATACAGCTGTACTTAGGGAAAATGCCTGTGATTTGGTGAGTATGTTTTTTATTATTTTATACCTTCTTCCAACAGATTTTTACTATATTTGACATATTGATATGAGCAGTATTTTGCTTTTCCACTTCTGGTAACAAGCTATTTTCTTTCTCACTGTTAAACATATTGTTTATATTTCGACAGCTGCCTGATAGGAGGGAAGCCAGAGATATATTTTGGTTCTAGTCCTTCTATAAGAGGCTTTCACTAACTTTTAGTGGAGAACACTGGATATCTGTAAATTTCCCATGGGACGGCTTGCTTGCATAGTCTGGAATTGCATTAGCATTCGGCTTTCCTGGCCAGCTTGCAGCTTGTCAGCTGTGTGTTTAGTTACACGTTGAGTCCCCATAGGATTGTTTGGCTATAGTCTTAAGAAATAAAGTAGTGGTGACTGAAGTCTGCAGCTGGATTTCAAAGTATCTGTATGAATATGGTGAATAGTGTAGTTTGAGTAAAGTAGCAGTGTGGGAACATGCCCCATTTCTTTCTCTCCTAAATTTCTTTGTATTACAGAGCTAAGAAATGCTCTTTTTCGGTGTAGCTCATTTTCACTGTATTTGTGATGTGTTGTCATGTTATTGGGTAATTTGTGAAGCATGGTTTCATGACCAGCCACGCTGCCTTCACCTTTACTCCTAGAGACACTGTGAAAATCTCAGCAAGAGGCTGGGGAATGGGGATATAGTTTCAGCTGGTATTCAGGACCTTCAGTACCTGGGCATGAGTAGCTCTGGGCTCCCCACATGGGTCCCTGGGACTTTTCCAACACACAGCTGCTGTCATATACATCCACCTGTAACACTACTGCCTTATTGTCTTCAGCCTAAGCACCCTGCCCAGGCCTGAGGGGTTGGTAAGTTAATTAAGCTACTGCTATGGCACATTGCCCACTTCCAAATGGGTGATCTCTAGGACTACAAAGGGTCTTCGAAAGAGATTGATTATGCAGAAGTCCATAACTGAATCTGGTATTGTCTCATATCCATTTAGCCTTGAGCTTGGATGTGCATCTCTTTCATGGTTTTCTCACCTACCAGATCCTAACAACCCTTTTCTCCTTCTACACTACTATTCCTACTGACTACTAGGAATAAATCTGTAAGCTGGTGATGTAGGTTCCTGGCCAGACATGGCTTTTCAGAGTGCTTGGGTGTTGTATGTCATACAAAAAAATGATTAATCTTCACCCTCATCTGCAGGTGGCATCTAGTGGTCTGTACTTTGCTTTTCTGCAGCCAGCAGCCTGTCACCTGAGCAGCCACTGTTTTTTTCTAATGAGCAACAGAACCCACAGCTGTAATGTTCAGATACACAGGACCATGTAGAAGGAAAGAAAGTTAAACAGAAGCGTTTTCATTTTAGTGACTTGCATATTCTGCAATGCACAGTGGTGTCTTTATGCAGTCCTTAAAGCTCTTTTCAAGCAATGCCTTGTTATAGGGACTCAGCAGTGTCTGGGTAGTTAAGGGTGACTTGGCTTATTGCTGGAAACAAAAAGCAGCAAAAGACGCTGGTCAAGATTTGCCCCATGAATGCAGATGACCCTTATATTATTCATCTATTTAATTGCTCTTTTACTGGTGTAAATGTTGTGTTGTCTATATCTTACCTCTTTATTGTTTAGTTTGGCTTTTGTATTTTCAGTTCAAAAACAGGTTCTTGAGGCAGGAGATATGTTCAGGATCTGTTGAGTGTACAGTGTGTTTACACACTAAGCTTGTAAGAGTAATTTGCAAAGGTGACCAAGGAGAAATTAGAAAAGGGGATAGATTTGGCCCCTGCTGCACAATCTGAGTGACTTTGTCACTGTCCCCCAACAAGATCAATACACTTGGACCAGTAGTGCTCTTGCTGTGGGCTCTTCATAGAGTGGTTTTGCTGCAAAAGATGTTTCCTTCTATTGCAAGTGCTACCTGTCCCAGGTTCACAGCCTCCTCAGCCCAGCCCTGACAATTTGGGGGAACAGAGGATGTCAATGATGCATTGCTGTATGAGAGTGACTGCATACAAGAAATTACCTGCTGCTTGTTTGCAGGAGTCATTAAAAAAAAGTGTCATACAACTGAAGGGAAGGTCAACAGATGTCTTCTGGTCCTAGCTTTCTCAGCCTATCTCTCACAATCAAACACAGATCACAAAATTTTGCTTTGGATCTTTAAATGTCAGATCATTATAGTAGTGTGCCTTGTTTTGTGTGAGATTGGTTGTTAATGGCCAAATGCAGTTGTTACGGGCAATTAAGTGGTATCTGTCAGAGACTCTTCTCTTGACCTTTCTTGCTTTCCAAACAACAAGTACCTTAGGTTTGGCCCACCTGGCTATTATCTCTCTTTCCATTACACAAGAATGTGCTAATGGTGGCATGGAACATGAAAGAAAAATCTAGAAAAGCACAGACAGATGACTTGACTATATAAGTAGTAGAAAAACATAAATTTACAAATGGTATAAGTTCACTGAAGTATTCCATTACACAACTCTTTTCTGAAATTTGAGCAAATTATGTTATGTTCCTGCCATTGTGCTCTGTTTGAGGATTTTTTTTTTTTTTTGATAATTTTAAAAATATGTTTGGAGAGACTTAAATTTTCAACATTGAGCTCTTGAGATTGCTGCTTGGATTACATAATGCAGTTTAAGTTACTTTGAAACTAATATTTTGACGCATGAAAATTGGAAAACATAAAAAGAGCTTCATATTTTGTTTGTCTCTCTGAATAAAAGCAACATGTAACCCTGTCTTTGTATAAATGCAAAGCAAATAATTGGATATCTGCCAGTAAACAAAAGGGAACAAACCCATACTGTCATTTTGCAATGGCCAGAAGAAATCATATAGGAATAGCTATGCTGTATTTTAAATTTAAAATAACTAAATGGAAGGTGACCTATGCAGAATTAGGACATGTTTTTTGTGCTATGTCTCTTGCAATACCTAAAAAAATTCATGATTTCTCAGTGCACCTTTCTGCACAATATTTACAAGTTCTACACCGAACAAGGTTATTTTCCCACTTAAGGGTAAAAGGGTTGAATCAGCAATTACTGCAGATCTTCTCCTTCTCCTTCTCCTTCTCCTTCTCCTTCTCCTTCTCCTTCTCCTTCTCCTTCTCCTTCTCCTTCTCCTTCTCCTTCTCCTTCTCCTTCTCCTTCTCCTTCTTTCTCCTTCTCCTTCTCCTTCTCCTTCTCCTTCTCCTTCTCCTTCTCCTTCTCCTTCTCCTTCTCCTTCTCCTTCTCCTTCTCCTTCTCCTTCTCCTTCTCCTCCTCCTATTAAGTAAATAGAGGGTACACTCACTTAAGTCCTGCAGAGTTTTTTTGGACTGGGACTTTAAATCCAAGTTTCTATGAATGATTTAAGCTTCATTCTGCCACCACAACTGTTCTACTTTCATTTATTAGTGGATAGGACGCAACTGGCAAGCTCAAAAATTACAGGCAAGTCTGTTAGGTCTTTCCATGGTTTGTGTAGTACCAAGAGAACTGAATTTTTGAGTCTGTTTAATCAGGTATTAGGCTAATTCTCTGGTAAAATGTTGAAGGGAGTAGTGTCAAAGGCTTTACCAAAGTCCAGGTAAAGAACATCCACACAGCTTTTTCCTCATCCACTGAACAGTTCACCTTGCTGTGGAAGGAGATCAGGTTGGTCAAGCTGTACTGGCCTTTCCTAAACCTCTGCTGACTGGGTCTGATATCATGATTGACCTGTATATGCTCCATGCACACTCTGTAAATGAAACCATGAGATCATTCCTTTTCAAGGAAGTCATCAGTCCATCAAATCCATTCCTCTTCCTTTTAGAGGCAAGAACATTGTGTAGGACAGTATCAAATGCATTCAACAAATCTAGGCAGATGACATCAGTCACTCTTTCCTTTTCCACAAATGCTGTAATACATTACAGAAAGCAAACCACATCGGCTTCCACCAATCATCTTTCTGTTTTCCATGTGCCTTAGCATAGTTTCCAGAAAGATTTACTCCATGATCTTGCCAGGCACAGACTTGACATTCACTGGCCTGTAGTTCCCAAAGTTTTCCTTTTTGTCTTCTTAAAAATGGGGAATAGGTTTTGCAATCACTGGAAATTTCACCAGAATGCCACACTGGTATTATGGATAAGGGCTTAACGACTTCTTCCACCAGTTCCCTCAGAACCCTCAGAAGCATCTCATCAGGTCCCACGGACTTGGGTATATTGATGTTCCTGAGATGGTTTGAACTTGATCTTACCCCCATCCCTTACTTTAGATTTTGTGAATTGGGTTGTGTGGCTAGATTTCTTGCTAGCGAAGACTGAGGCAAAATACTTTCTGAATGCCTCAGCCTTCTCCATGGCAGTTGTAGCTGAATCCTCCATTTCACTCATCAAGTCGGGCGGTACAGCATCTTTCATCCTCTTTTGTTAATCTGTGTGCCTGAAAAAATTCTTCTTGTTATATTTCACATCCTTAGCCAAGTTCAGTTCCATCTGTGCCTTGAATTTTCTGATCCTGTCCCTGTCCCTGTGCTCTCAGACCACATCCCTATCGTCTCTCCAAGATGTGTATCCCTGTCTTCACTGCTTTCCACTTTTTTTTTGCTTTTTGGTTTGACTAAGAGATCTTGACTTAGCCATACTGTCCTCCTCCTGTCGTCCCTGCCTGACTTCTCCTTCTATCTCTAATGCCACCTCTCTAATAAGTTCTGCAACAGTTTTTCTACTGAATAATAGGTTCAGCTGGCCTCTCCTCTAGTTGGGTTTTCCATCACTTGTACTAGGACATTTTCCTTAATGCACTCCACTACTTTCTTGTTGCACTTTTCTAGCAGATGTCTAGGTGGCTGAAGACCCCAATCTGGATCAGAGCTCATGACCATGATGCTGTCTGCAGCTGAAGAAAGAATTTTTCGTCATTCTCCTCTTCTTGATCAGGGGACATTGTCATAGGTTAGCAAGCATAGTCCCGGAAGGGATGTCCTTGCTAAGGGGTGCTTACAGTTTCCTCTGGGACCTGATAGAACCTATCAGCTGGCCAGTTTGATTATGGACAATTCTCTAAGCCACTTAAAGTTGTGAACACCTCTGTGATCCACATTTAAGAATAGGCAAACTCCCCCCCAAGCTCTCTCTCGTTTCCGGCGCTGGGACAGGTGGCTGCGGGCCCCGTGTGGGGGCCAGCGGGCCCAGCCAGGCCCTGCTCGGGCCAGGCCGGGCCGGGCCACGGCCATCCTGGAGCCGATGGACCTGTTCCAGCCGTGGAACCCCCCCCACTGCCTTGCCGTGGGCAGCCGGAGCGGCTCGGCTCTCCCCCCTCTCCACTGCGATAAGAAAAATTCAATATTCCAGCTGCAAAGCTGCAAGGCCGAGGTGAGATTAACCCTTTTAGTGCTGTGAAGAGCTGAAAACCTGAGGCAAGAGAGAGAGGAGATGCTTAAAGCTGAAAGTCTGTTGTGAAGCTATGATATATCAGAGTATCCTGTTGTAATTTCATGAAGATATGGGGGGTGGAGTGTTCAACTCGTAAGCAAAAGCACCTGCGCTGAGATAGGCAGATGCTGACACAGCTGTAATTTCATGAGAAGTTTGGACAGGGAGAGATGAACCAGATGAGGACTTTTGCTCCAAACGGGAAAGGAGAAAACCTCAGTCCCTAGAGATGCTCCCAGAGATAGTCTTGATGATGAAGACCCTTTGCTCCCAGGGAAGGAGAAGGGCCTCTGTTTTTGTTTCTGAATGGCTCAACCTTAAAATTGTACCCCAAAAAACTTCAAGAGTGGACCCTCGAAAGCAGTTGCGGGAAAAGCTGCAAGTTGGGGGAAGGGACTCACACGCAGGCAGAGAGACTCCTCTTCCTAAATGGACTGAACAATATTTGGAAGTGGGCGGCTGTCTCGTTGTGATAATGTTTTCATAGCACAAGCAAGAAGAGACTTCTCTTTCTAAATGGACTGAACCAGGTTATTATGGAAGTGGTAAACAGACTGAACATCTCAAGGGTTGTTTTTTCACATTGTCAGTGGGAGAAGGGAGGAAGGTGGGGGGAGTAGGAGAGTTCTGAAGGTGGTATAATTTTTTTCTTCCCTCTTTTAGAGTTGTTAATAAACTTTATATTCTTTCAAGTTTGGTGCCTGCTTTGCATTTCTCCTAATTCTTATCTCACAGCAGATAAACAGTAATGAGTATTTTGGACCAAACCACTACAGACATCTAGGGAGCACCAATAGGAAAGTTACTCTTGTTTTCTTGGTCTCTAATTTTCATCCATCAGCTCTCACCTGTGCACTGCTGTTCTTCAAAGTCATCTTTGTGCAATCAGCCCCATTTTTGACACAAATGACAGCTCCCCCACCTCTTTTTGTCTGTCCCTTCTGAATATTTTGTAGCTGTCAGACAAAGCATGGGCTCTTCATTCTGCTCCCTGTCTGTTTTCCAGCTCAGAGGGCAGGGTGTCCCCAGAACAACAGGTCTATTAAAGACTGAGGCAAAGAAGGCCTTAAGTACCTCATAATTTTCTTTATTCTTTGTCACTATATTTCCATCTGCATCCAATAATGGATGGAGATTCTCCTAACTCTCCTTTTCTTCTTAATATATTTATATAAACATTTCTTATTTTCTTTTATGACCATAGTCACACTGAGTTCTAATTGGGCTTTGTCCCTTCTAACTTTCTGTGAATAACTTCACAACATCATTGTAATCCACCTGGGTTGTCTGCCCCTTCTTCCAAAGGTCGTAAAGTCTCCTTTTGTCCCAGCATTCCTGCCAAAGTTATCTGTTCAGCCAGACTACTCTTCCTCACCAGCTCATCTTTCAGCACACTGGAACAGCCTGCTCCTGTGCTTATGAGAATTCCTTCTTGAGGAATGTCCAGCCTTTCTGGACTCAACTGCCCCTCAGGACAAACCAGAGAACTCTGTTAACCAGGCTCCTAAAGAGGCCAAAGTGCGACCTTCAGAAGTTCATAAAACTTTGATAAAACCACCACAGGTATAGAAATTGTCAGCTGTCCTGAGAAGGACCATCTCTAAAGGCAGCAATGGGTACAAATCTGTAGTTCTGTCTGTGCCTCTTAATTTCAAATTTTTATACTTTCTTCTTCATTGTCTATTTTATGTGCATATCTCTCAGGTTTTAATACAATCTATTTTAGACAAAAGGGCTGAAGAAATGCTGTTGCCAAGGGTTTTCTCCTACCTCTTCTCATACAAGTTTCATGACTATGAACTACAGAAGAAATTTTTGTTGTCTATAGAAGAACTATTTTTATGCATAGTAATAACACAAATAATTCAAAAAGAATAGAACAGTTAAGGTTTTCAGCAGAGTCAAGAGTGTGCCTCACTGAAGTTTTGAAGAAATACTTAACAATTTTGCAGAAGAAAAAATCACAGCATCATCAAGTGCTTCAAGTAAGAAGTTTTTTACAGTAAACCAGGTAAACATTTGTGATATCAAAATAAAACCATTTAAGTTTACAGATCATTCCTTTCTGAATTAGCCAAAGGTACACATTGTATCCTCATGAAAGAAACTATTTTCTGAAACAAGGAGTGAACCAGAATTACATTATCTATTAGTTCTGTGAATTTTTTCCTTTAACCAAAAGCTTTTGCTCTTCATTCTGTAGAAAGTAACTTTCTTTCCAGAATTCAAAAATACATATATAGGTTTAAATGTCTGAGGCATATGCATTTTAATAATAACAAGTCTTGAGCCTGAGTAATTTTCATGAACTTAAAATGGAAGAATGAAACTAGAACTGTTTAACACTGCTGTGTTAAACCACACATAGGGTGTACAGTGTTTCTCTTCAAACATGCTTTTATGAACTTGTGCCGGTTTGGACAAATTTGGAGGAAAAAATATCCTCTGATAGAAGGCAGGTTACAACCATCCCTCCCCCACCAGGTTTGGGAAAAAAGAAATTTTCCTCTGAGGAAAGTGAAAGAGATAAAAACTATTTATTTAACAAACACACAGGAAAAGGATAATGATGCTAAATAATAAAATCTCTCACTGTGGACATAAACCTGGGAAAATTTCAGAGTCCTTCTGTAGATATAGTCTCTCTCCTCCTCCTCTGAGCTGGGTCATGGGCCCACCTCCAGGGCCTCGGTGGAGAATTCTCCCGATGTATTCTGATGTTGAAGCAGTCCAGAAGAGAAGAAGGGAAAAAACTGAAGTCCCATGAAAACAAAGTTCAACTCTCCTTCTCCCTCTGGAGAAAAGGAGCCAAAAGCTGGCTAAAAAGCAAGCAGGGTGCTTCCTCCGCCTTTGCTGCTGTTAGAAGCAGAGGAGTGCATGTCTGTGTCCTTGAACAACTGCTTTGAGAAGTTAGCTCAGTTTTTTTCCTCTCCCCCCTCTCAGGCTCAGTTTAAAGGCACAGAAAGGTACAAAGTTAATTCCTGGGCATAAAGCAGCGATAGGGGATACACATCATAAAGTCACTCCAAGAGAGAACTTCAAACTGCAAGATGAAAAACTACAAAATACAAGAAGTGTACATATCTAGGTTTAGATTGAGTAATATAAAAGCTAAAAATATTTTCTTGAAAAAGTGTCCTAAAAATGTTTCAATCACCATTTAAGTAAAGTTTTAATGTTCTTAATCACCATATAAAATACACCAGCTTTCAAGTCTCTGTGTGTACACCAATACCATGACAGATGTTTCGCCTGTTAAAGAGTTGTCTCAGATGCAATACTATTGATAAGTGATTATATTTGAATTACAGTACTGCTTAGTGATGTCTTCCTTTGCTACTCTTGTACAAACTGAAAATATTTTCCATAGAATGTTTGCTAGAGAGCTGACAACCTTGACAATTGCCTTTTAAGGCCCCAGCACTGTGCCTGGCAGGTGTAGGTGTAGGGTTATTATGTTTCTTTCACCTGATAATCAGTGACAAATCTCTACTGATTCTAGTAATTAGAGTGAGTCTCTACAGAAGGAACAGGGCACAACTAATTCCTCTGCCCTGATCTCATCTTGAGTCATATTCCCAGAGCAGTTCTACCAGGATGGCCACCTTCTGCATCACTAAATGGCATAAAAATTCATGATTTACCATGTTCTTCTACAGTAACTGGAGACTTGGAAACATCTGCTAAAAATCCTGCTGTAGCTACGAAATACCTGGTGATGATCACAGTAGCATGTGTGCAATGTTGTACTTGTTTAGGGCTTTTGCCTTGAGAAAACTCAATATCTTTGCAAGTCCTAACTTACATTTTGCATAAAGAAGCTCTGTTTCAAGTTCTTGTATGATAATCACTTCCTCAACGTCAATAGCACTATTTTTTTTTTTAACTAACTACTTTATACAAAATTGTTTATTTGCAAGTCTATCTCTTCGGGTTGTATTCCTCTGTATCTGATAAGGTCATGTCTTGTAGCTTTTTAAAAGTTTTTTTTAGGTAAATTGTGCTCTTTTAATTTTTATTTCTTCGTTACATGTCATGAAATTACACAGAAAGCGTATGTGTATTTGTGTAGTGTATTAAAAGTTTAAATTCTAGCTGAAATATAGAGTAATGATGAAAATCTAAAGGATAAGTCAATAAGATCATGCATAAATTTAGTTATCATTTCACTGAGTGTTTGATTTGAAGGAAAATTGTTAATGGAAAAGCAAAGGACAAACTGTTTCAGGATGACGTAAGCATCGGAAGGAAAGCTTTACAGGAGCTGTAATATAGATCACATTTTCAAAAAGCTTATATATTTACATAGCCTATATCTTTTTTTTTTTTGATACCTCTTCTCTCTCTGATTCTTTAGTTCTAGTTAAATCGTGTTGTGCTTTAAGAGGATTTTGCATTTGTCTATTGCAGTAGTTGTTCCTGAAAGAAAAGTAGTACAGTGAGGCCACACTGTCTAACTGGTATTGATGTCAAAATACAGCCTCTGGCAATCTGAATGGATCAAAAGTACAATTAGCCCAGGGACTCTGATATGTGCACTTCCATAATTTTCAGCTTGTGGAGAAAAGGAGAAATTAACATCTCCACTTTCTCATCTGCAAAAGAAAGATACCACTTTTATATGTCTGTTTCTCTAGGGATATTGCTGATGGAATATGATAGTCTAATTAATTTGCAGCAGTGTACATTGTGTGGTATAGTTTTTTCAAAGCTTTCTATAAAATATCAATCTGCCCCTTTGTACAAAAACGTTGTAGCTAATAATACTACATTATGTGAATTTTCATATGAACAGTCAACTGAAGCTGCAGGCTTGCACAAAAAATACCACTGTAAGATTCAAGTCTGTTTGTCATAGCCTTGAGAGCCATGAGTCTCCTCCATGCTTTAAAGTGAAAGAGAGGGGAAAATACTTTTATCATAAAAAAGTATGTTTGGTATCATGTGATCATCTTAGAAAGTGGTGCACAAATATTTTTCCATTAGAGGTTATTTTTTTCTCCAGAGAATCTCTTGTATTACACTTAATCATTATTCATTAATTAATTAATCATTAATGACTAGGCAAAAGTGCTGTTTACTGCATTTAAAAGCCTAATTCAGGAACCATCTTCCAGAGATGTTCTATGCCTGTACTTCTTAATGCATGTTTTATATTTAAAGGTATATTGAAGCATTGAATCTTAAAAAAAACTCAGTTAAGAACACTGACTGTATTAAGAAAGCTTGTGAAGAGACAGAAGTAAGAATTAATATCTGTGCTTGGCAGAAATTTGAAGTTACAAAATTACTATAGGAAAAAAGGGGATTTTAGCATTCTTACACATAGAAATTAGTTTTGCAAAGCTATGGCTCAAAAAAGAAGATTACTGTGTTTTTATGCATTAAAGGGAATACATACTGCATTAAGAGGGATGGATTACCATGACATGGGTGTTATCAGAGTTGTGGAGTTAATGATTACTGCATTTTTTCCCTAGTACTTTTCTGTAATTTTATGTAGACTTTCTATCCTTGCTTTGATTAAGTCTATTATTTCTGTAAAGTTGAAAACTTTTATGGTGATCAAATCCTTGAAGACATTTTTAATGGGATATAAGCATGTGACAGTGCCAAAATGCCTGGACCACACTACTCTCCTGAGGCTGTTAGGAAATACTCAGTCTGAATTAATTTCTACCACAGTGTTATTCAGCCATCTCTTATCCTACTCCTGGAAGTAAAACCTCAGCATCTACTGAATGCTGATATATCTGCATCTATAAATGCTTCTAAATTAACACTGGTTTATAACAATTTGGTCTTCAATTATTTTAGGTAAGGAAGAAGGCAAGGTAAAAATTTCTGGAAATCTATGGACTCGAACATTACTGAAGTCAAGAGAGTGGCTTTGTGCACATGTTTATATGCTACTTACACTTCAGAAAATCATCTTACATTCACTTAAAGATGTCTGTCTGGTTTTGTTTGGATATTGATGTCTTGTGAAAACTTACTCTTGTGATCAATTTGTAACTATTTGTCTGCAGAATATGCAAATTAAACACTCAAGGAAACTGAACAGTTTTAGGGTTCCCAAGTCAGAATTTGAATAAATTTATGTAGCAGCATTGAAACTCAGTGGGCAGATATGCAGCCCAGAGACAAGTGGTTTCCTAAATATGAAGCTACTGCACATAACTTATGATATATTTTTCTGTGTGTTCTACAAATCGATTTTTCATTCACAAGTTTGTTTGTATAGCCAAAGCACAGGTGGAAATTATGAACTAGTAAATTCAGTGCATGATACAGAAGGCTGGAGAAAGCTTTTCTAAAAACTAATCTAGATTTCATGTGTTGCCTTAATGATCAAGATAATTTCCTTGATGTCACAGTATCCATCTACAAGATACTTCTCTCTTTCTTCGGCGGGAGTCTACACCAAATTCATTACGTGGGTCATTTAGCTAGAACACCTGTAAGTGTATCCTTTAATGAAATGAAAACTGAAAATATCTGCTTAGAGTTCTGCAGGAAATTCCTCCTGCACCTTAGGCTACTTATAAACCTGTAGCGGGTTCGGTTTGTAACCGGGCAGAAACACCAATTTAGTGTAGTGGTTTGGTCCAAAATACTCATTACTATTTACCTTCTGTGAGATAAGACTTAGGAGAAATGCAAAGCAGGCACCAACCTTGAAAGAATATAAAGAAATTTATTAACAGACCTAAAAGAGGGAAAAAGAAAAAAAATAAAATCATATCACACCTTCAGAACACTTCTTCTCCCCCCACCTTCCTCCCTTCTCCCACTGACAATGTAAAAAGACAACCCTTGAGATGTTCAGTCTGTTTACCACTTCCGTAACAGCTTTGTTCAGTTCATTTAGGAAGAGGAGTCTCTCTTGGTTATGCTATGGAGAAACTATCACAACAAGACAGCCACCCGGGTTGGTTCTCTGCTCGCATCATGTGAGAGTCCCTTCCCACAACTTACAGCTTTTCCCACAACTGCTTTCAAGGGTCCAATCTTGAGCTACTGGGGTACAATTTTAAGGTTGAGCCATTTAGAAACAAAAGTTCTCTTCACTCATCTCTGGGAGGATTTTATCTCTAAGAGTAGAGGCCCTCCTCCTTCCCTGGGAGCAAAGGGTCCTCCTCATCTTCATCTCTAGGACTATCTCTGGGAGCATCTCTAGGAACTGAGGTCTTCTCCTTTTCCATTTGGAACAAAAGTCCTCATCGCTTCCATCTCTCCCCATTTAAAGTTCTCATCAAATTACAGCTGCTTCAGCATCTGCCTATCTCAGCACAGGTGCTTTTGCTCACAAGTTGAACGCTCCACCCCCCCATGCCTTCATGAAATTAGAACAGGTACTCTGATACATCATAGCTTTACAACAGAATTTCAGCTTTAAGCATCTCCTCTTTCTCTTCCCTCAGGTTTTCAGCTCTTCACAGCACTAAAAGGGTTAATCTCACCTAGGCTTTGCAGCTGGAATTTCGTTTATCACTGTTGGTCACACAATCTTTTGCCGGACAGCAGGGCAGCTTCAGCTGAATCTTGGCCGCACTGGAGAGGGGGAGCCGGGCCGCTCCAGCTGCCCATAGCAGGGTTATGGGGGGGTTCCGCGGGTGGAACAGGGCCCATCGGCTCCAGGATGGCCGTGGCCCGGCCCGGCCTGGCCTGAGCAGGGCCTGGGCTGGGCCCGCTGGGCCCCCGCACGGGGCCCGCAGCCACCTGTCCCAGCACCAGAAACGAGAGAGGGCTCTGCCGGGGGCTTGTCTATTCTTAAGTGTGGATCACAGAGGCCACAATTTTAAGTGGCTTAAAGAATTGTCCATATTCAAACTGGCCAGCTGATAGGTTCTGTCAGGTCACAGAGGAAGCTGTAAGCACCCCTTTGCAAAAACATCACTTCTGGGACTATGCTTTGCTAACCCATGACAAAACTGAACATAAAATTGTCCAAAAATTCCTGATTCCATTCAAAACTCCATCCTGTAGTTTAATATAAAATTCAACTATTGTACCTGAAATGAAATCCAGGCTGATCCAGCTAGACATCATGCTCTCTACATGTATATGAACATGTTTTATGAACCTTCGACTGGAAGGGATGAATGACGCTCTCCAATTCTATTGTGGTCAGATTTGTAGATGGGGATGGAGGCACACCTCACCCTTTCCCTTGGTGTGCTTAGACTCACGCTGGACCTCAAATTTGTGCAGGAGTAAAAATACCAGTCTTCATTCACATACTGAAACAATCATGTAGAATCCCAAGAAACACTGAAATTCTGTGATTTCTACATTTTAAATGGATTCTTTTTGTATTTGTGTTTGTTCAATGGATAGGTAAGTGATCTTTTCAGGTTGTTGAAGTGCAGCCTCCTAAATATGATTTACTATACAATGACATACCGGCTCACATCCACTGTGCTTTGAAATACAAGTGACAGGCACAGAAAATTCTCAGAGAAGCAATAAAATTACTCTTTCTTTACCCACCAACATTGAAAAGTCAGGACAATTAATTCTAGCTCAAACCATGCACATGGATTTTTGTGCCTGTAACTAAGGTAAAATAATTGTTGGTATGTATCCACAGTGGAGTCCAGTATATCTCCCAAGCCTCCTCTCTTAAAATCTTGCACAGAAATAGTTTGAATTTTCTTGTGTCAGGGAAAAAAGCATGACTAAATGCAAAGTATTGCTGTGCTGCCTTGCTTCTTAACCATCTAGAGCCTCCTGTGTGTAATGTTGCATGTAACAGATTCAGAATGAAGGCCACATGGAACACTTCAACACACTTGAGATTTGTCCCTTCTGCAGATAACTTTCTTTATAATATGCTTCTCTATACTGCAGTTCTGACATAAAGCTTAGTATGCTTCTATTTCTTTCATTATTATTAACTCATTTCTCATATTTTTTACTCTCCCTCATACAAGGAAAAGCCACCTAAGAAGTATATAGAAATGTTTAAGTTGTTTAAAAATACAGGTAACTGTTCATTCTAGCCTCAAAACCTACTTTAAATTAGCCTTTATCTTACAGTTATTTTTTTAAATAATACAGCTTTTTAATGCATTTCATTTATCTGATGCCTCACTGAAAAAAACTAGGAGACTAAAACTGCAAAATGTACAGAATATGCTATGCTGTTTTAAGATGTAAGCTGCACAGCACTAGAGCTCTTACAGTCAATATAAAAATCATTGTTCTAGAGGATCTCCTATGAACCTCTTCTTTAAGTCACAGAATTGAAGTAAAAAAAGTGTTTGAGTGATTTATATGCTTTTGCTGTGATAGATGACTTTTCAGTGCTAAGTCTGTCATGGCAGTTATTAGGTTCTCCAGTGTTCCTCACAAGACATTTTTGATAGTATGTAGCTTGTGATTTTGGTCTTTTGGTTTGATGGCTTGGGTGTGTTTATTGAGTAAGTGGCATCACAAATACCATCTCTTTTATTCAGAAATTTTCCAGATGCCGGATTTGGCCCTACAACCATTTCCTCTGATCTTGTGCAGTCTCCTTTCATCCAGGGCAGTCTGATACCAGTTTATTCAGTCTGCCTGTCAGGCATAAAGAATGTAAGTTCCAGTCTAAAGCTGTTAGAGGCTAACTTGCCAAGTAGGATTACTTGCTGCCCTGATTATGATTTCAGTGGTGTTTACCATACATTTTACTTAATGGAATTTCCTTGTTTTCATTTTTTAAAAGTAATTCTGTACTCAGATGAGCTCCTTTGATGTTTTCAGGAGACCTGTGATTTGACAACTTCTTGGTCAAGTGCTCATCCATATACCCAGTGCCCAGTGTTCCCATTCATGCTGTGAACACGTGTGTTAAAAGCCTCTTGCTGCCTGACTGTTTTGCAGTGAATGCGAGCAGTAAGATAGTACGCTGATTTAAACTCATGGTTATAAATTACTGGTCTCTTGGCAAAGGAGCAGGAACACATTGCACCTTTGTTAAGAAAAGTATGCATAATAATGAGTGCAGATCTATTTAAATTGCTTGGTTATCCCTTGACTGAGCTGAATCATTTCAGTTACAGTAGAAAAAATTCAAGCAAAAGATGTTTTGTTTTGATAAAATATGGAAAAAGCAAAGAAAATTGTTGATTTATATCTACTGACATTCAGAAGTAGTATCAGTGAATATGAATGTACTTTTCTAAACATAACAAAAAGAATTTATATTTAAGGAAAAAAGGAGTTTAAATATTGAAATTTTACATTATGAATTTTCTCTTGTTAAAGGTGTCCCTTGATTACAAAATAATGCAAGTTAATAAAATAATTTCAGAATTGGAACATTTTGAGAAAAGATAAGTTTTTTTCCAGAGAAAAAGACTCAGCTATTAACATGTCCTAGAAGAGCTGCATTCTTCTAAAGAAAAGATAGTAACATCTTATAGCACCCAGATTTGGAAAGTTTGAAATTACTTGAAAATATTATTCTGGCAACTAAGTTTAGTTTTACATTTTCATGATCTTTGCAGCAAGTTCCACATTAAAATATATTACATTAATTTTAAATCTCTAAGTTAATAATACTGCTGTAATGTAGGTGAAGTACTTTCTCAAAAACTCAGTGTCTATCTCCACACAAATGTCCTAACTTCTCTATGTTTTCTCTCAATGTTAATGAAAAAGCAGTTTCTTCAATATCAAAATTCTCTTGTGGCCAGAGAGCAGATTGTGTAGTCCCCACATTTCCTCTCTTATGTATTTTTGCTATTCTAAACCACAACATTTCATGCTGTATTTAAGAAATACACAAGCATTCAGCCAAACTGCTCTTCCATAAAAAAAGGCTCTTGTGTTACTGTCAGTGTACCTCTGTGCAGGGCGAAGTCCATTAGCATCTGATGGATACATTTGTCAATGCAAATCTGTTCAGCTCTACTATTTCCAGAATTCCCTGTAGATGTGTTTGAAGAACAGATGATATCCTGAACTAATACTTACTCTTCATTAATCTAGATGCAGCTAGGAAGAAACAGACCTCATATTCTCTCAACTACTCAGCACAGTAGAAGTCCCTGGTACAGTATGGAAATATGGCACTTGACATGTTCCCAAGTTAGTTTTCCATGGACTGGCCATCCTCTATGCCTGGTATGTAGTGGTATAATATGAAATAAAATGGGATTTTGAATATAAATATCCTACCAAAAGATCCATATTAAGCAGAATGTCCTTGTTCTAGATTATTGTCCTCTTTGTGCTTATTGAGAGAGATTAGTACAAGTCCTGGTGTACAGAACTTTAGTCCAAAAAGGGAGGGCATGCACAATAGTTACTGAGGTCTCTGGTGAAAAAAACAGGAACTAAATAAGAAGTGCCACTCAAGTAGAAAATTTTTTGTAGTGGCCAAATATATGTGCAAGACATCAATATATTTTTATGCCTGCAACCTCTTAAAATTACAGTCAAAATATTAATGTTAAAATGACATTCTAAAATACTTAAAATTGTTGTCATACCTCAGGAAAGTTAAAACTAACCTTATGCTTTCTTATCTACTGGGTATTATTTTTGAATTTGGTGTTTAAGCTTTCAAACCCTACTTAGAGCAGTTTCAAAATATCTGGTGTTATAGTCAATTATTTTTCTAGAAATCTCAGAGCTTGCCAACTTGAAGAGTTAGTGTGTGGTAATTTGTACTCTGAATTTAGAGCCTTGCACCACACTAAAGCACTAAAAGCAGTCTTAATTTGGAGGAAGAATGTGACTAAGAAGAAAGTATGGTGCGATGTGAACCTGGAGTTGAGGTGCAGCAAGAACGTGCTCATGGAGCTCAATGTAGAACACTGAAAATTCACGTATCATCAATCACACCAGCAAGTAACACCATTTAGGAGACAGCTGCAGTGTCACATGGAGGCTGCTGAAGCTAGGATCCCATAATGTTTATGTTCCTTCTTTCTTCTCTTTCCAAATGCTGATGTCTGTTAAAATTATCCAATTTTTTTTTTACATTTTCCTTGACCCCCTTTTCAGTCAGCTCTAAACCTGTGTTTGCTGTTTTGCAAAAATGCTCTGGTTGTTTCTACATGGACCAAGAACAGAGCAGCACTGAAGCAGTATTCTCTGCAATTTAACCGTCTCTGTTAAAAAGCTGATTGCTTTAACTCTGCCTGGTCTAACATGGGTGTCCTTCTTGTAAGACCTATGGCACTATTCTCTGCCACAGATGTTTATTTGTTCATTACAAGCTTGCTCTGAAGCCTCACCATGAATGGTGTAACATAGCACAGACATCTTTTCAGTGTCTGCCACAGAAGAGAATCTCTAAAATGCTGTAAGGAAATACTGGAAAAGCCCACAGTTTTTTCCCCATTAGCTTTTCTTTTGGCTTGACAATGTTGAAGTGATGTAAAGAATTTTAACTGTAGTCTTTCTTTGTTTTCAAGTTCTTTAGAAAATGCAGTCTTGCTACAAGGAGCTGTCATCTTGATTTTGATATTAAATTCAGTAAACATAGATACAACGTGCTTTGCTACCAGACTCTCTCTAGTGCCACCTTTTGCAAGAGCTCTCATACAATAACCTGTTTCTCATTGAATGGAAGGCAATGTTGACCTCCTAATGTCTCCTAACCTGTGCCTGCCTGCAAACCTGTGAAATATTTGCAAGTAGCTCATTGCTACAGACTGTGGCAAGAGGTAAAATATCCTCATATTACTTGTTTAAAAGTTGTTGCTGACTGGCTCCACAACATATGTGGTGCTGCCTTGCATTTTGCAAATCTGCTACTACAGGAAATTAGGAAGTATCATTCAAGCAATGTTGAAGAGAAGTCACACAAATAGCACCAAATAAGAATTAACATCATTGTCTGATAAAAATACTAGATAACAGTGGTTTCTAGAATGTCCTTACTCGAAGCAAATAATTATTCCCTCCCACTCCCCAGAAAAGTTAGCAGACAATACATCAGACACCGGTTTTTTAGCTCTTCAGAGCCTATGATATCACATGCTTTTCTGTTACTCATACCTTTTATTATAAAAACTGAAAAAAAAAAAAAAATTTACTAGGCTAAAGCCTGCTAAGACAGAGAAGCTCACACCCAAACCCAGAAAGAGAGCCACAGAATCCTTGACTTCTGCCTAAGAGACAGCATTAGATAAAGTATTCTGTGTTTAATATTGCATATGCAAATATCAATATTGTTTTTTCCTCTAGATTTTAGCTTTGGCTCCAGTTTCAACATAATGTCTACCTCTCTTTTCCTTCTGTATTCGTAGTCTCAAATTCTTTTAGAAATGAAACCTTGGACAAAAAAACTGGGAGGAAATATTCCACCAGTCATATTTTTCCATTTGATATTCCCATAAGAAAAGAAACTACTCTGAATTTTTCCCAGAAATTCAGGTATTGCTTTTGACAAGTGTAGTGGGTTGAACCTGAGTTGATGGACAGTCTTTTAGACTAATGACGCTCCTCACAATTTACGTATTTAAACCCTGCGGAAAGGCAGAAATTGGCTTTTGTTTCAGCTCACCTGCCGGAAGGTGGGGAAGCCTCTGGGCTCTGTCAGGCCGCGCTGGGGCCCCTACCCCCTCCCCTTTCCCCAATGCCATGGCACAGGCCCTGGGTCGCTGGGGGGGACTGCCTCAGAGCCACAGGCAGCTCAAACCAGCCATGGACTGCTCACAGCTAAACCCATCCAGCGCGGCTTCTGGGGACCGGCGGGTCCCTCTCCTCTCCATGCGGAGCCGGCGGAGCCAACGGGAGCCGGCAGAGCCTCCTGTCTGCAGCCAGCACACTTCGTGCTGAACTGAAGAAGACACCACGCAGCCAGCAGCACAAAGGGAGCGAGGCTTTCCCCACTGTAAAGGCTGAACAAGAACACCCTTCAGCATGGCGGCGTCAGAGTCAGAGAGAAAGAGAAGTGAGTCCCGTGGGACGGAGCTGGAAATGGCGACGGGAGAAAAGAGGGCGGTGCCGCGATTCTGGCGGGCAGCTTAAAAGAAACCTTCTTGCATGCCGTGGTAAGAAACTGTAATACCACAAACTGTTTGTCTCTTTAATCCATTTGAAGAACATGGGGGGATGGAAAATTCACGTGTGGCCCGTGAAAATTGTGAAGAGTGCCTATGCCAGGCTATATAGAAGCACTGAGAGGCTTTTAGAGACTTGTGGAGAAGAAAAGCCTTTGTGTTCAGGCCAAAATAACTCATCCTTAAAAAGATGAATAACCCCATGTGATAGCCTATGTTTGGCAGTGTGAAGGAACTGTGACATTTTCATGGAAGAGATGTTTTACACACAGCAGATTGATTGTTTCCAGGTGGGTCTGCTGTTGGTGGCACTTTGGGAGCCATGTGCAGCTGAAGAAAACCCTTTTTCCCTTAAGCATAAGAAAGAGACTTACCAAGAACTGCAACACTGACTAACATCCCATGTTCTGTTACTCTTTGTGTGAGTTGGGTAAAAGGAGGAAAGTGCTGGAAAGGGGAGGGGGTTTGCTTTAATTTCTTGTTATTTCTCGTTACTTTTAATTCTATTAGTAATAAAACTCTTCTTTGTACTGCAAATGTTTAAGTTTTGTGCCTGCTTTGCTTTCTCCTAATTCTTATCTCACAGAGGGGAAATGAGTAAGTAATGGATATTTTGAACTAAACCACTACACTTAATTGGTGTTTCTGCCTGGTTTACAAACTGAACCCGCTACAACAAGAACACAACAGTCTAGAAGATGCTAACAAAAGTCCTGGGTTTAGATGCTAATTATTAGCCCTTCACTTCTAGTAGTAAAATACAACAAGAAACTGAAATTACTTGATTCTAGTTATCACTCATGTGAATGATGCTGCCTTAAAGCTCCAGTAATGTGGGTCTTGGTGTTTTGATGCTGCTCATAGGAGTTACTGACACAGGAATAATCTCTGTTCAGGGGACTATATACTGGCACATGTACCCTTGTAAATCATATTGAGATCCATAACCTCAAGGGTAAAACATGATAGACATTGTATGTTTGAAGGATTATGCCATATGTAAGCCAAAGACCTTATTCAAGTCCTCTAAAGCTTGTCATTCAATGACTGTTGCACAGATCAGACATCTAATCTTCCTAACTTAAGAAAAAATAGGTTTAATTTTTGTCTAGAACTTCAGATGTTTTGAAGAAGATTGCCTTTCTCAGAAACTTCAAGTCCAACTTCTGCTGTGATAGCATACAATTATGAAGAATAATATATGAAGAAATTTTTGGCATATTTTGGAAAACAAAAGGTGGTAAGTATTTTGTACACTGAATGATCATAAAGGGATATACCTCACTTACAATTTTTAAAGATATAGTCCTTTAAGTTGTTTTGGGCTATTCAAATGTGAAATCTTATTTCAAGATCAAGTTGTAAGTTCTGTAACTTTGAAGTTACAGAGTCTTCTTGCTCATTACAACTTATTTCAGTTTCTGGATCAGTTATGGACCAGTGTATGAGTAGTCTTGCCGTATACCTCACCAAAAAAAAAACCAAAAAAAAAAAAAAAAACAAAACCAAAACCAAAACAACAACAACAAAAAAAAAAAAAAAAAAAAAAAAAAAAAAAAAACAAGCATGGATATTTTACATGTGGCACATACATACCCTCACTATGGAAAACAAAGTTTAATATTATTTGGCCCTGAACTAGGATTAGACTAAAACAATCCCTACCCAAATCAGGGTATCTTTTCGTTATACAACTCACCTTGCCTTTACTCTGGTTCTGACACAGAAGTATCAGAATTTGCCTTGACAACATAGTAACAATTACCAGGAAAGTAAGGAAAGGGGATTTCCTGGACATGTACTTGTATCAGCCAGACAATGAATGCTTGGCCTACCAGGTTTTTTGTTTCGGTTAAACTCTTGGAGGAGGAGGTCAAGTACACTCTCTGGCCAGAGTCTGCTCTTTGCCATAAGTCAGCCCAGCAGAGAAATTTGCAGCCCGCAGAGCTGGATCCAGTAAGGAAAAGAGCCTTTTTTTTTTTTTTTTTAATAAAGTCTTAGAAACCCTGACTTTTGAAAATCATGAACAAACCTTCCTGATGACCAGAAATGACTGGACAAAGGTCACTGTCACTTAGGAAGGTGGGTCATTTCCAGTCAAGCCTGCAAGAATAAATCTGCAAGAGAGGACTAAGGGGGTAGGAGAACTGTGAGCAAATATTTTCCGTTTGACTGAGTAGACATGTCTGTTTTCTCTGTGAGGGTGATGTCAAAAATGGCCTTTGAACTTCAGAATCTTTTCAATTTGCTCTGGGAAATTCACTATGGAAAACGTGAGTTCACCTTTGGGGTTTTGATTATTTTAACATTTTTTTCATAGTATTTTTGTAATCTATTCACAAAACACTCCCAAATCTGCATCAGCTGCAGGTCCAGTGTGTAGTACTCTACACGTAGAAGCATTAAAGTCTTTGAGCCAAAGGACACTGTTTTCTGTTTTCATAATTTATTCTTCACTCACAGAAATTCTCTGAGAATATTTGTGGCACTGCATAAGTAATAACAAAATTTTCATACCTTTCTATAAATGTCTGACTTCTTTTTAAACATGTTCTCCATGGCTCTGATGAATGTGAATATGACTGTAAGGAACAATACAGCAAGAGCCTCATATGAGTGGAATGTCTGCATTTTCATTTGTTTGCAAAGCATCATGAGTAACTAGCTGTTATAAATTAATGTACTTTTCTTTGGATCTGGTACAACTGCAGCAATATTCCTCAGTAGAATTCCTTGTTCTTAATCTTAAGAGAAAGAAGATGCTGTTCTTAAGTATTCTTGGAGGATTTTTTAAATGACTTTTCCCTTTCTTTGTAAAATCCCACAAAATTCAATGTTTAATAATGGTTCTCTGAATAAATGAAGAATGTAAATTTACATTGCTTTTCTTCTTCTCTGCTTCTCCATATAACAGGAGTTTACAGTCATTCTCCAGAATGTAACAAGCTGTTAACTCCATTTACATGCAAAAGCAATCCCACATATGTCCAGGTGAGGGTTTATGCATACACACATAATGTACTCAGAAGTTCCAAAGCTGTGGTGCATCTAATTATTATCTGACAACTTGACTTGTTGATGCTTCATCAAAATAGCTTGATGCTATTCTACTCAGTTTCTAGGTCATAATTTCACATTTCTTCTAAACAAAGCAGTGAGTGAAATTCCACATTAATTCTGAAGAAAGAAACTCAAATTGCATGAATCAGGCAAGTTATTGTCCGGCAGCAGTAGGAGCTGTGCTTCCTCTGGGATGGAGAGCCAGGACCTGTCTCTGTTGTACCAAGAACAGCAAAAACCAATGCAAGTCCAGGTTTGGGTTCAATGGCCAAAAGTGGCTATATTTAATTATATAAATCAGCTTATATAACTTTGTTCGCAAGAGTGGCATAACACCATTGGGTGCTTGACCATCTGCCTCCCAGAGTGATTGGCTTAATGGTATAACACCCATTTCCAAAATATTTTTCCCAGTGTGGAAAACAAAGACACAAACAGCCTGCACCTGTGAAATAGTTTACAAATTCTCAAACTGTTTCCTAGCTAGTTTGTGTGAAAAAGGAGACTTTCACAGGCGGCTGCAGAAATCTAGAAAATCTCTCTGCTAACCTTTTAGTATACACAAGGCCCTATGGTAATCCCAGTGACAGCTGTGTTTTCCACAACATGCAGTTCTGAGGGTGCAGAAATGGGTCTCCTGGGCCAAGGTTGGTGGCAGGTTCCATGGAAAGCTGGTCTGATTCACTAAGGCTTGTGAATGCTCACAGGACCATGAGAGGATGACTTTCCCCTGAAATACCTCTGAGATAGTGGGACCATCCTAGCAAAATGGTGCTGTTTCTGCTCAAAGGAAAATTTTGGGTTAAGCTAACAACAGCAATATTTTGCCATGTTCATTCTTCTTGTCAGAAGAATGAACAGTTCATTTCTTGATGGTGAAATACCTGGGATGTGTACTCACAGTGAAGGGAAAACTAGGAATATAGACAATTTCAGGTTTGTTTTTTTTTATTACACAGACACAGAAACCCCACAACCAAATTTCTGTTCGGATGGAGAGGGCCTGGATTTAGAGTGGTGGATTTAGTTTTTGTAGCTATTATATCACACTGTTACCAAAAGAAAATCTTTCACCAAGCTATGAGCAGACTACACATTTTCAGCCAGATATTCAGCAGCAGTGTTATAACAAAAGAGGACAGAGGACTTTAAAGTGCCCAGGTCCACAGCTGGACGACCAGTACTGGCAAATCACTGAAATCTTGAGAATATTGTGCAAGGATACATGGTTCTTATAATAATGCTAATACTGGTTCTTCTGCATATAAAGTTTCATGCCTGAGTTTGAAGCTCTAGATTTTGAATTTCCTGTGATGCTGTGATTCCAAAACAATATTACCCAGTCTCCACTAACAAAAGTGAAGATGCACCAGGGCTACTGTGGCACAGGAATAGAACTTTTTAAGTATTTAGGCAGAGCTGTGTATCTGTTATTTAGCTACAGCACACAGTCTTGAAAAACTGACAGTATAAGACTAAAAAAAAAAAAACATGGCTAGCTGTGATAGTACATTTTTCCTCTTCTGTCTTCATTGGAGGATATAACTCAGCTATTTTTATCTGTAAACTTATTTGCCTCAAACTCTGGGTTCAGTTGTCTACATTTTGTTTAACTTTTTTGACATTTCTGAGAGTGACCCATCTCCAAAGGGTGAATTCAGCAGACCACAGAAGTAAGCATTAGTAATGGATACCACACGGAAATGATTTAAGATTAAAGGTGCACTTGAATTTGTAGGAAACTACAATAACCTAACAATAAGAATTTACTCATGCTCTACTATTAGAAATGTCCATGGTTACCACTGAAGACAAGATTTTGCAGAGACCGAAGAGTTGTTAGATTGTTTTTCAGGTGTTTATTTACTTTTACTTCTTCAGTCTTTCCTTTTAAAAACAACAACAAAAAAATTTCAACTTCAATTTGTCATTTAGATAAAACACATACAGCTTCATTTTCAAAATATCTTGACTATAGCATGCTGTACAATTTTATGAATGAGGGTGCCATTATTTTGACGTCTAAAATGAGAAATGAACTGTTTTGGAAGCCTGACTACCACTATGGCTGCTGAGCTCTTCAGCAATTCTTACTCTGTGGGAATAACCTGAGTATTCCCAGCTCCAAAAACAAACAAACAAACAAACAAACAAAAAAACAAACAAAAAACAAAACAAAACAAACAAACAAACAAACAAAAAGGATACCTACAGAGAGCATTTACAGAATAGTTCTTATTCATTTTTTTGCCCCTTTGGTATATGTTCCCAGAGATCTGGGAGCTCTTCAAATTCCAGAAAGCTAAATGTTTCCAACCACTTTTTTATACTAGCATAGTTCTTGTGGGAAAAAAAAAGATCTCTTAATATTTCCTATGACAAATACACAAATAATCCAAAGCTGACAGAGGAAAAGTTGAGGTTCAAGGCACCTGTTAAAGCCTGGACTGCTTCAGGCATGGCAGTACACTCTTGCTGGATCAATTAACTGGACTAGCCATGTGAAAAGAGTTGGTAGGATGTACACAGATGAATAAGTTCTTTAATTTTTCATATGGCTACAAGCAGGAAAATAGTCATAAGAGACAGAGTATACAGTCAAGCTTGGCTACATAGCAGACTCTAAGAACAAAAGTTTCTGCCAACCAGAGCAGAGATGCTGCAGAAATGAGCAAATCTGAGGAAACTACTCCAGGTTTTGTTCTGCTTCACTTCACCAAAATGACTCACCCTTTAGTTTACACCTTCCTTTGCACAAGAGCCCATACACCAGAAATATGGACTCACCAATCCTGGACAGGCAAAGATTCATTTCTTCTGAAAATGACTGAGTCCTTTTCCTCCAAGTCAGCTTTGCCAGGTAAGCTAGCAGAAGGCACACTTATTTAATCAGAAATTTATTTAAACAGTAAGACAGAAGAGTGGTTTTGATAAACATGTGCTTGTATAGAATACTCCAGATTATTTGGGTGGTTTTTTTGCTTTTTGTTTGCTTCCCTTGCTGTAAGAGGCAAAACTCTTGTTACCATCTCACAGGTAAGACCTCTAAAATGTGGTTACAGATCTCTGGTGCTTCAAATGCTAGCTAAATGATCTACAGATACCAAAGGCCTGTATTCTAAAGATTGTTTTTCCTAAAGCTTTTTTTCTTTTCTTAACATCCTCATATTGGGAATGCTCAGCATCTCCATAAGTCAGGTCATGGGTAATTCAATGAAAAATCTGAAGTGCCAAGAGACAATTGACGTTCTTAAACTCTATCTGTGAAGGCAATGCCCAGGACTGTACATTGAGTTAGGGAGAAAAAGTTTTTGAGAAACTGGGAGAGCCTCCAGAGTTTCCTTTGGAGGAGTTAATTGGACATGTTGCTGCTTGGCTCGAGGGAGAACACATACATGGAAAGGCGTATTTAATGTCACAGGCTATAATTACCTGAGGCCAAAGCAACAGTGGTTTTTTCCCTCCCATTACAAAGTAAAGATAAAAAAATTATATTACGGGCTTTCAGTGATTTGCAAGACTCATTGTATTTGAAAGATGCTGACACCTATACTTGCCACTCTGATTCATCTCCTGAACATGAGATGTCCCCCAACAAAGATAAGTTCTGAGCAACTGGCTACACAGTTAATGTATGCAAGAACACCATGACAGAACTATTTTGAGGGCAACTTTTCAACAGTGTATTCAGGGACTATACAATTGCCTTATCAGCACATGATATTTATTTCTATGATTTTGTGTCTTGCAGACAGAAAAGCACTTTAATACTGAGAATTTCAGAATTTCAAGTGTGGGGTAGTACTCGGTATTTTTGCATTCTTATCTAGTGCCATAGTTCTCAAAAAAAAAAAAACAAAAAAGAAGAGGAAACAGGGTGCTGTATAAATAAAGAAAAGGAGCCTGCTCTGAAAGCAGCAGAAAGCAGTAACAAAGGCTGTTTCATGGGAGTCTGGGGAATTTTGCATTGCATGGTGGAAAACTGGTGGCGTAGCTGATGAACAGGCAAAAGGTGATCCCACATTCCACTGCAATGGTCTGAGTGTTCAGTTGTGTCTAGATATCTGAGCTATTGCTTTAGGGACTGACATGGAACAGTTCTGAGCCTGCGTTACTTGGTTGCAAAGGTGACCCTATCATTAGCTTGTCCCAGACTGAGGAAAGACATTTGCAGTTCAGCTACATCCCCACCACTGGATCCACCTATTTGAATTTTGATTAGAGCCAATATAAACCTAATACCAGTTCAATGGCTGTCTGAGGAGGTGAATACAATAGCCTTAAGATTTTTAGATTTGAAACTGAACATTGAAATTTATATTGTTTAACTTAAGTTAAATCAGCTTTGCAAATCAACTTTGCCCTACTGGTGTAGTTGCATCAAGACGGAAGCATGAGATTTATACAGCATTTGTGCTATACATTTAAATAATCAAAGCTTTTATTTGTATGCTATATGTACAGACATAAATATTTAAAGACTAAAAACATTTTAATTATTAAAGAAAAAACAATACATAAGCTAAATTTAACTCAAAGAAAAATGAGGTTTAAGTTCAACATAAGTATATGAAACATATACTCTGTTACAAAAAAGACCAATTAAATGTTTGATGGTATATTTTCAGCTGTATTATTTTGAGGGAATGTATCATGCACTCTGCTATTAATATCAGCATCGAAGGCTGTACTTTCTACTTGAATACAGCTTTATGTTATGCTTACAAGAATTTCTGTAGGTTGCAGCATTTCTTAATAAGAGAGATCCTTACCTGCTAAATTAAAAAATCCGTTTCTTTGGAAGTTTAATATGGCTCAGGACTCACACTGCAATGAATAAGATGGCTCTTCACCCTCTCTTTCCTCCTACTTCAAACCATGAATCAAAAGAGTGTTTGAGTGAGTCCTTATACAAGAAGGATGCACACAAATCAGTGGGTCTGAAAGTCATCCCAGGGATAACACTGGCTTTACAACGGTACTGATTCCTGAAATTTAGGCATTTTCCTGGAGACATGTGGATTAGATGAAAACCTTACTGTTGACTGAATAGGACTTGCAACCTAATGTTGGCGTGAAGGAAGAGAAACAGAGGAACGCCCCACAGCCACAGGATCAGAGATGGGACCTGTAGGGTTGGTGGTGAGAAGCTGATCACGCAGATGAAAATTTCTTGTAGTGGTGCCACCTCCTGAAGCTATGAGCTCTCACAAACAATTGAAAACTTAGACAGTGAGAAAGAAAAGGGACTAGGATTCTTCTAAAGGAAGACAGGCTCCAGCAGCAATAGAAATGCAGAGCTTGAGACAGGGCTCATCATTTGGACTGGCACAATGCTGTCACCACTCTCCAGCAACCACCAGAGTTAATTCCGGTGTTATATTTCAGAAACGCAGATAATTTGAGCCTGCAGAAAGCCGAGGATGCAAGTCATGCTAAGTGACAGCCCAAGAAAAAGGGTCAAACAATCCTGTTCACTGTCCTGAGAAAAAGCACTATCTGTGACCAGTAACAGAGAGAACAGGGCAGAAGGAGCAGGGAAATTGAGAAATGCTATGCTCATGCCTACAGAGGTGGAGATAACCACCTCCACACAAAGAATGTTCAGTTGCCATTGCAGTGCTTTCCAGTCATTCCAGGCATGTACTACACTTCCCTGAATGTTGCAATAAATCAGTAATATTGTGTACATGTTCTGCAGTATTTTCTGTTAGAAATCCTCCAGTGTGTATCCAGAAAAAAGGTACAAATACTATACTGAGGACTTTTCATGCACTCAATAATACTATGGCATCACTGTTTGCAGAATCATGAAACTTTAGTGAAAACCATACTAGGATAGGTAACTGGACAAAGATACTTTGGATTATTAGCCTTTTAAACAGGCATGTGCCCAAACTGTATTCCTGGAAAAAAATGAACTCCTGAGAAAAATATTAACTAAGATGTTATATTATTTGACACTCTCCATCTGTTAACTTTACACTACTGTGATATTCCACAAGTGGTATTTACACAAGACATTTGAGGATTTTAAGCCAAGTCTAGTCTAAATAAACCTTATAAAATGTGATGCCCAAAATAGAAGAGATTGTCCACGTAGATACAGTAAGTAGTTTGGATATGTTTGGCCAGATGGAGTTTGTTTGAGTGTGAGCTGTGATCATTAGAGTAATGGGGGTGAGGGGCTCATTCATTCCCACATACTAATTATTGATCACAAACCAAACAAGTTATGTGGGTAGTGATCATATTGTGATTCAGATCTTGGATCTCAAGACTCTGTATGCTACATTGCTGGATTTATGTTTGGTTTTTGTTCTTTTAAAGCAAGTTTTCACAGGTTTATAAAGACTGTTTTACCTAAAAATCTTTCAGTTCGATATAAGGAATCCATTCCTGAATGCTTTGGGGTTTATATTTTTATTTAAACTTTAGTTTTTCAGTCCATATGTAATAAAACCCTGAGTCTTACAGGTCTGATATTTGCTCACAGTACTCTTATATGTGCCTTTAGCATGCAATTCACCTCTGCAAACAGAGTCAGTAAGAGTTTTATATCATCCTTTTGTGGTGAATGAACATTATGTGTTTCTCTGTACAGTTTCCATTTCAAAGATGCAAAATAGAAAGTAATAACAGATATGTTAAACTTGGAATTATTTTTTGGAACAAAATGAAACCACCTAGCATTGAAAAGTATAAAAATTGTTTTGCAAACTGTGTTGCTTGTGTAAGTCTATAATTACTCTGTTAACATGATGTGTTTATAAGTCAGTTGCAGCATAAGCACATCATTCTGTCTGTGTGGAAATCTGCCAACTGAAATACAGACTACTGTTGGCAGCAAAACTACTGCACTCTAAAGACAGAAATTTGTCAGCTTAAACAGGTGCTGTAGCCTGTGACCTTGACATCTAATTTATACTCTGTCAGGTGTATTAGATTTCATGGGCAAAGGGTGTATATAGACCAGCTGGCTTCTTATGGCACCTTCTTATGGCACCTCCAGCTCTTAAAAGGCAGGCATTTTGCTCTTAAACACCAACAAACAAAATTATACCTGTTGTCCATATTATCTTTTTATATATATGTGCAATCTCCTTTTTTTATTTCTGAGGAGACTGAAAGGACATTTCTGAAAAGCATTTATTATAGGGACACTTTCCACTTAGGGATATTCAGGGATACAACTACAGCTGCAAGAAGAATACACAGAAACCTTCATGTTCCTCTGTGCTTCAGACTGAAATCACATGTAATTACCACTATTACTTTTGTCTTGTCTGGATTCCTGAGAGGAGATTAAATTAACTGAACTCTGTCCTGTTTTTTGGGGCTACAGGCTGATAGTCATACAGATAGAAAAGCTGCCAACTTGCCTGTTTTGATGATGCTGGATTCCTAACTGCCTATGTTGAACTTTGTAAATCTAATCAGTCTTTCTGAGTCTACTTTTGATTTGTAAGTCTTATCAGTCTACTCTCAGAGAGTCCTATCAGTAACCTCTAAGATTTGGATGCTGCTGTGACTGGGAATGAGAGGCTGGACAGAACAGACCTCCCATGCTGGCTTTTTCTCCTCCAAGCAGCTCATTACCTAGCAAGTGAGATATTGGGACAGTAAAAGCAATAATTAATCCAGGCAATTTTAATTAAATAGTTAGAATATAGCAAAGAATTGAGCAAACAAAATAAGATCCTCAAGTTCCTCTTCTGAGAAATTTAAACCTAGATTTGGAGTGTAGACTTGGAGAGGTAATGGAAAAGGGACATTTTCCTGTTGATGAAGATGATCAAGTATCTTGCCTGTGAAAATCCTCATTCACTTCTCTCTTTTCCTCACAGAGTGTTAATCCTTTAAGGAATCACTGGGGAAAAGAAAAAAAGAAAAAAAAAGGATTTTATTTTTCCCAAATGTATTCAATAAGCTTACACTAAATGCATAAATGATAGTTTTCTGGATATTTTCTGTGCTCATGCTGCTCATGCTGATTCCAGGACTGCTGGAAAGACCGCATACTACCAGTTATACACGAGTAGCATCCTTTTACACTAAAAATAATATATGGAAAATGCAGTAACAAAAAAACTGCAGTTTGTGATAAAAGAAGAAATTCAGCAGTGAGATGCCAATGATTTGTCATTTGATATAACCTTCACACTACAGTTACTTTGTTTTTCATGACTCAGTTGCTGTTTAAGTCATAATGGCTGGCTAAAAGCTATTTAAGTGGGAGAGAAAAGCCAACCATTAAAATAGCATTTTGAGGAATAGACTGGGAGAGTGGCTGATGACCTGTGTCAGAATCTGCTGGGTGGAAGGAATCTTTCATGACAAAGGAAGTGTGGATATTTACTGAATATTAATTTTCTCTGCGCCTATCTTACTAAGCAAAACTAGCTGGGACTTTTTATAGTTTCTTTGATTGAAAAAAATGAAGATTAATTATGCCTCTTCCTGAAATGTCCCTCAATCTATTTGCCATATGACCTATTCACCATACAAATATAGGGTTCAATATTTCAACATTTTTCATATTCTATGAAGGATAAAGTCTAGGGTGGTGAGATTGTTTATGCTGAGAGTTGGATTTACACAATAGTTTTTCAGTCCTTCTCTCATTTAGGATCTGTCACTCAAGCAAGGAATTGACAAAATGGTTTCTATTCTTACAGTCCTGTTTGCCAAATCACATGGTATTTGTGGGTTGGCAGGTGTTCCTAGGCATAGGCTTATCCCATGCCTGCAGACATTTTCCATAGGATTAATGATCTGGTTCTTTTTTAACACATAAGTAGCTCTTTCCAAGTGCTTAACATTACTGCAGAGATGTCCAGAAAAAATCATTCCACATCTGCCTTAAACTGGTACAAACAGTGTACTTTTCAATTCAAGTGTGAGCCTCTTTTTTCTCTCACCAGAGCTGGAAAAATCTTTCACATGTAAACAGTCTCAGGGACCTTCTTCTGTGCAGCACCCCAACAGAATGAATCTTCACAACAAAATTTTGTTAAAGTCAACCTTCATGAACAGAAATATTCACTCTCAAATTTAGTGTGAACTTTACAGTGGCTTTAAATCCTTTGCAGACCCCACTAGTTAAGAAACACAAGTCAGCATGACCTGAGTCAGCACAAATTAATTAACAAAGCAGTGAATTATTTGTAAAAACATGCTATTGCCTGGGGGCTACTTCCTACTGCCTTTTCCTTATTCGACTGCCTGAAGCCTCCAGAACTAAACCACATGCCACTCCGTTTTATTACAAGGTACTATAGTCCTGCGTATCTGACAGGCTATGGTCAGAAGAACAGACTGTAGGTATACAAGCCCTGAAACTCTACAATAGCTATTGTAATAAACTGCTCTTGCTCTGACCTCAACTAAACTGAATTCCCATTATTTCTGTAGGATGTCTGAAGGATGATACAAAATTCTCTCTTTGAAACTTAAAATCAATCCATATTTTATAAATGCCAGGTTTTACTGTTTTCCTTAGGCAAAACTCCTGAAAAAAGTTTAATGAAAATTTAGCCTGAGGACTATGAACCTTAAGCCTCCAATAAGTTTCTTATAATGATGCTAGTTTTGTAAGAATAAGCTAAAGGCTGTGTAAGGATCTGAATGAAAGATGTAAAATATCAATTTATCTGTCTTCAATTCCCAAAGAGTTATGGCATGATTCAAAACAATTCCAGCTTAAGAAAATTCAAGTTTTTGATGGGAAATATGGATACTGTTTTACTTGTCTCTTACAGGCATTGTGTGGTGGAAAACTGTGACATATCAATTCTGTATTATTTTAATTTTTGTGCTCAGTTTTCTAGTAGTCATTTATTTCAAAGAAAAAAAGACATTTTCCACTGTCACAGTCTCTTAATTAATCTTCCCTGTTTACTGACAGTTAAGTTTTGGATAGTTAAGGATAGTTCAAGATTGCAGTTCTACTGCTTTCCTTTCCTCTTACTTTTCTATTTTTAGTAAGAGAGGGAAGCAGGCTAAATCTATCCCAGTGTTAGAGAAACACTCATAAAGCCCAGTGGAATTACATACATCCAGAAAAGCATTTGTGGCACAGTAATAACTGAGATTGTCTTCTAACATGCAGCATGCTCCCTTCCTGAGTGAATCCTTAAGCCAAAGTTGTCAGTCAGAATATTTCAGCCCCTGTGGGAAAACCTGATTTCCCACCACTAATGCAGTACTATCCAGCAACTCTAAAAATTTCCATTCACTAAACAGTAGCAAAGATCCATTATTTTCCTCTTTGTTCTCATTATAAAAATGTAGCTCACATATGGTGTGGGAGGGAAATGCTACAGAGTGCACTTAGAGGACATATATTGTTGAATTAGAATTGCCACTAAAAGTACATTTTAAAAGTCACTGAATACAGAGTAAACCTCTATCAGCTAATGCATGAGATAGTGATCTGGTCTGATTCACACACAAATGAAATAGTCACAAGTACAGATAAAATATTCTTGGTGCATCTTAATTTTTTTCTTTGTAATCACCATTATAAATGTATTTTTTCTGATCTTCTGTAGTAGCACCTGAATCCAGCCTCTACCCTTGACTATCAAGATTTTGAAAGTGCTATAAGAAAGATGTAGATTTCTAAGATTTATTTTGCCAGCTTCATCTTCCTTTGTGCACTGCCATTTGGTGTACACAACCAAGCAACTTGACTTTCAAACATAGATTTTTCTAGTTCCTATTCTTGCTATACAGTCATAAATTCATAGCTGTTGAGAAGACTCTTTTTTTTTAATGCATAATTTTAGACATGATTTTTAAAAATTTATTTGTATGTAAAATAAACTCCATAGAATTTCTGTTTCAGTGGATGAGAAATTCATAGGATATTCCTCTGGACAGCAAAGTAAAATAATGAAGCTGCACTGCTAAAAATGTAAAGTCCTTTAAATACGCATATACGCAACCAGTATTTCTAGACACTGTGTTCTGAAGATTTTTAAGGCGAAAACAAAGCTTTCTTTGGCTAAAGGGTTGTCCTTGAACATGAAAGGGCTGTATATTTGCTTTTGACATTGACCTGCAGTACCTGAAAAATATGTTGTAATCAGCATAAAGAATTGTTTGACTTGGGTCAGAGATTACAGATAGAAAATTTCTCTTTGCACAATTATATTTCATGTATTTTTCTTTGGTTTTTTTAAAAGGATCTCTTAGTTATGCTTAGAGGGATGGAAGTCTTTACTTCATATGAACAAATGCATAAATTATCTGCTTTTCTCTCTTCTCCTCATGAAGTTTCTGAGGAATGACAGGTATTTACCAAGCCTCTGTATGAAGGCCAAATAGTTCTTGGTCCCTTAAAGATGGTTCTTCCCCTGCATGGTGTATCATACCCAGTTATTCTGAGCACTGAACTCAGGCAACAGAAAAGGTCACCCTGCCCTATCAAGTGCTACTTGAACTGATGGCTTACTTGTATCCGTTCACCCTTTAAATCAGCTGAGAAGTCAGAAACTAAACCTAATGATGGGACCTTTGCTATTCTGAAAGGCAAGATTCATATGTTCAGAATCTTGTCTGTGATCTGTGCCTAGTCATGTGTATATATATGTATATATGTGTGTGTGTGTGTGTGTGTGTGTGTGTGTGTGTGTGTGTGTGTTTTCTATACGTGTGCTCTCTGTGTGTGTGCCTACTGTGAATATATCTTGGGTTGTGGTGCTGACTGGACCAGGACACACAGATACATCTCAGTATACCCTTCATATGCCGTTAAAATATGTCCTTTTAAGTGTTCTTTCAAGTTCTTTGTGCATTTGTGTGGGTATGGAGATAATAAAGGCCAGTTCAGTAGACCAAATATAGTTCATCTTCACATTTTCATAAGTGGCTTCTCTGATACAATGCAACAATGTACATAGCTCTTACCTATAAGAAATTCTGTGGAAGGCAAAACCAGTGCTTAGGCATGGTACTGCAATCCTAGATGAGTCACCACCATTCCAACTCCTTCCAGGCAGCAAAACTCAAAATAAGGAATATTTATTCTCCACCGTCTTTAAGGAGTTTCAGGAAGAATATGATCTATCTTGTATTAAGCCTTTCAGGGAAAAAGAAAAAAAAAGAAAAAAGGAAAAAAAGAAAAGAGATTTTGCCTTACTCAAACTTTTAGTAGGAAAAGACAGATATTTGAGCACAACTTCAAGATTTTGCCACTATATGTGTAGTACAACTAGATAAGCTGCATGTGGAAGGCACCACAGTACACACCTGATGAAGGTCAGTCTTTGTATGTGCAGATTGGCTGACAGTTTATGCAACGTCACATTCTGAGCCTGGCGTATTCTCTTCAAAAGTTACTTGTAGGTAATTTAAAAAGAGTGAACAGGAATTCACACAGGTCAGATGTCTCTCTTTTCTGCAATTCCCAGCTGAATCAGAAGACCTCTGCTTGGGAAAGGCTTGTAGAGGAACACTATACCCTTTTGCTGAATTCAGTCTTGGTCTCTTTGTGTGTCCTCTTCAGCTGTCTCTTCCAACCATCATCTGTGTAGCCAAATCAAAGATGCTTTGATACATCCCTAAATTTTGAGCCAGATACCCTTCTTTTGCTAAGGGCAGATCTACTCACCTAATTCATGAATTGCACAACTTTCTCTTTCAAGTTCAGACCATGAACACAGACTGTTGAATAATTAAGTGTTGTACAAACTTTAGTTCAATTGAAAGTAGATGTACATCAAAAATATTCCTTATACTCATCAAGCGGTTTATTTTTGAAATGTTCTGATTTTTTTGTTCTAAATTCTTTGCATGGTGAGCACTTCATGTGACTTAGCAATTTGAGTTAAGGTTACTCAAATTACTGAAGCAGCTCTTTTGAGTTAAGAATTTTCCTTGTGTCTTCACTTAAAACACTGCAAGACGTTACCTAGCACAGTCCCCCTGCAAAGCAGAAACAATGAGGTTCAGCAGCTAGTTCTTGCCCAAAAGGTTCTACTCACCTCAGTGAGAGTGAATTTCATTCCTGGAGCTGGAATGAACAAGATTGCAACCAGTTCTTCCTTTGCTTTACAGTACCAAATGAAAGTAAAATTAAAATCCCAGGGTGCAGTTTTTAGGGCATCAGTAATATTTTTTAATAGCTAGGTTTATATCTATATATCTACATATATATATATGCAACATTGATATCCTTTCCATTAATAGGAGCATTTCACAGAAGCAGTTGTTTAATTATCTCAATGTCCTTGAGTTGCAATTTTATTGATGGAAATTAACATAATTCTAAATAAGCAAAACTTTTTCTGGTTTTGTTTCTTTTGTCTCACTGTCTGCCTGACAATTTCAACTTTTGTTTAACATCTACAATTATTGTATTACTTTGGTGAGGCAATCACTGATGACTGACGAAAACCTCCTCATGCAAAAGAAACCAAATCAGAAAACTCAAATAAATTTTCATAGGGGAGTTTCTTACTATAATTGTCAAAGGAATTTCAGCTGAACCTGGCAGCTATGCACAACGTGTTCTAAAATTACTCTCAAAATTCTTTAGTAAATAATTATCATTAACAAATGTTGACCTGTTTACAGATATTTAGAGATAAAATTTCAGTTTTCATTACATTAAAAGTGAAAACACATTTCTCCTAGGTGACTAGTTATCTATTAGATTAAATCAATTGTATTCAGGTAATATTGAGAATTTGTCTCCCCATGTAAAATAAAAAGTTGGTTTTAGTTGCAGAAATTGAGATATTTTCATTTTCTGACAAAAACTGGATTTAAAATTGAACCTTAATTATTATTGTAACATACTTTGTAAATAGAAGGTTTGCTAGTGTTTGCACCTGTTGCAGTTTCACAAATTTTTGCTCCAAAAAGCTGCATGATAAAATATGAGTAATGTCTGAACAGATGCATTTTCAGTAACATAGCAATAGCGGGAAATCTGAGGCAGAGAAGGGCAGTGATGTATTATTGTTTTCCCTCTATCAGCCTTCGTATCACCATCTGGCTTTCAATTATGGAACTGCAACAGAGTCTATTTTTTCTTTATCACCATCTGGTACCACAATCAAGTGACAGAGTCACAGAACAAATTTAACCAAAGGTTTTAGGAATTTCAACCATTCAACTTGTAAGGTAAACAGAAGCTGAAGTGCTGCATACAAAGTACTGAAATAAACAGTCTAAGGATACAGGCACTGGAACTTGGTCAGCTTGACCTCCAGGGAGAAGAGACTGCAAAATAGCCTGGTTTTGGCCTGTCTCAACCAACAGCATCCTAGATGGTTTCTGGGACAACACAGAGTTTGGATGTGGTAACCCTTGCTTGAAGACAGTGAGATTTTGATAGCCGGAGTGAGTACAGGCCATTTATTTGCCATCTAATCCACAGAACAGCCCCCAGGATTGTTTAATATATTAGAACAAGAGTCCCACTGCTTGGAAAAAATGATGCTGTTGTTCATACCCATCCAAAATATGATGAGGACAGACACCAGATTTTGCTTTTGTTTACCAAGTGACCGAAGTCTTGCAGTTGCTAGCATGGGATTATTATGCAATGCACGAATGGTTTTGGAATATTTCTATCTCCGTGTGAAGAATCTTGATGATGGCAGAAATGGCTCTGTGTTAGAGAAACTGTTTTGAATGCATGACAATTTTGTTAAAATTAATATCTTCAACACTGCTCAGTGAATACTGCCAAAAAGTGGAAGCTTAGTTAAATATAAATTATTTCAGGTATGAAAACTATGTGATGGTTTGGCTGGGATAGAGTTAATTTTCTTCACAGAAGCTGCTATTAGCTTATGTTTACATTTGTGAACAGTGTTGATAGCACAGGGATGTTTTTGTTACTGCTGAGAAGGGCTTACACAGAGCCAAGGCCTTTGCTGCTCCTCACCCACCCTACCAGTGAGGAGGCTGGGGGTGCATAACAAGAGGAGAGGGGACACAGCTGGGACAGCTGACCCCAACTGACCCAAGGGATATCCCACAGTATATGTCATTATGTTGAGCGTATGAAGATGTGGGAAGAAGGAGGAAATGGTGGATATTCATAGTGAAAACGTTTGTTTTCCCAAATCACCAGTACACGTGATGGAGCCCAGCTTTCCTGGAGGTGGGTGAACATCTGCCTGAGGATGGGAAGCAGTGAATGAATGCCTTGTTTTGCCTTGCTTGTGTGCACGACTTTTGCTTTACCTATCAAACAGTCCTTATCTCAACCCACAATTTTTCTCAATTCTACTCTTACAATTCTCTCCCCAAACTGACTGTGGGGGAGTGAGTAAGTGGCTGTGCAGTGCTTAGTTGCTGGCTTGGGTTAAATCACAGCACACTAAAAATAAAGTGCATTTATTCATTACAGCATTTTAAAATTCTTCCCACAAGCCCTTTTTTCTAAGACACTAGAAACATACCCCATTATTTATCAACTACCATCGTACTTAGGACTTGCATGCAGGTACAAGGCATACTCTGTTAGCTTTTGTTCACAACATACTTTCTTGCATGTACCTCATGTACTTCAAATTCTATATATGTATTTTAAATAAAAGTATAGACAGGACAACTAAAAACTATGTCAATATTTAAAAAGAGGTTAACATAAAGTGTTAAACAAATGCTGGAAGTAATGGTGTATGCAACTGGCCGTAGGCTGGCCACTTAAATTGCCCTCTCTTCAAGAAATGACAAACAATGTCACAATTTTTTTTCCTTATCTGTCACCAAAGCTATTGCTCTTCCTGCTTTATGTGTATGACAAGCACTAGAACTTTGGTCAAATTAGCCCTAAATAACATGTTATGATTTAGAGAAGCTTTTGAACAGCAACAATAGCTACATCCTGTTCTTTAGAAGAGTATGAATGTTCTGTAGCTGAGAAAAATTGCTGAGCGAAAATGTTAATTTTGAAAATTCAGGTTGGCTTCACCTGTGAGATACTCCTATTTTACACTGGTAAATTACATCCTCTTAATGCTATTGACATCATACTTTTCATAGAAATTGGAGCAAAGTAACAGTGAATAAGAACCAAAAAACAATTTGAGAAAATGATAAGCTAGTTTTCTTTCAGCTAGATTTCTTTCAGCTAGATTTCATATGATTGTGATTTAAGAACAGTTTAGTACTTTTTTGAAGTCTTTCTACCTCCAACATTCATGCAATCCTCAAATAAAAAAGAAGTACATAATGCCCCTCTACATCCATCTTCTATTAGCTAGAACAGGTGAACAGGAATGCATTATATCTTTACTTTTCTGAGAGCTTATGTTTACTACAGCCCTGCTTCTGAACAAAGAAATAGGTGGGTAATTAAGCACAAAAGACAATGTATCATTTCTGTGCAGTCAGAGATGCATCTAATTCTGGCCTTTCCAGCATTTAAGAGATGAAAATGATCCTTATCTTCCATCTTTTGGGAACTGAATGTGTAGCAATCGTGCATTGGAGTTATACTGCTGTCTTCCTACTGGTATTTAAGAGGGATTGTTTCTCATCCAGAATTATTTGGTGTCCTCTAAAAATTAAATTTCTGATTTGTAGTTTCTAAAGTCATGATTCATACCTGCTGAATATTTTTTAACATAATGGAGACACTTTACAGGTGATTAGAAGTAAAAGATAGTGAAATATTCACCTCTGTGATGAAAGAAAGAACACAATATTTATCGGGTCAGAACTTATTAAGAGTAAGTAGTGATATATAGCCATATATTTTATGAAACCTCCTTCCCCACTGAGTGATGCTTGGGGCAAGGGTGTGGTCTACTACAGTGAAAACTTGCATGGCTAGGAAGAACTCAGGGATTCCCACTAGGGAGCTACTGCAGCATGTACAAAAACTATGCAGAACTACAGGATAGTATTATTTTGGTAAACATCATGATTTGAACTCACACATATGTGATTGTGATGATTCTCCCACAGCACATCTCATGCCACTAAACTCAAAATTGCATCTATTCTGCCACAAAAATGTGGGTCCTGTTCATGCAGCAATTGTGCTTCCAGCACAAGTCCTTTTCTCATCAGCGAAGAGCATCGCCTTTGGCATGGATGGCAAGTCCCACCTTCCCCACCTGCTAGGCAACACACCCTGTCCACAGTTAGAAGAGCCACACAACACCCAATGCCCACCCTTCAGTTCTGGAGATTTAGCCACTGTTTGCAGGTTTTGCTCTACATGCAAAGACACTGCAAGTACTGCTTTAAATGAATGAAGCAGGGTCACGTTATACTCCATGAGGACCTTTAATTCAACAGAACATTTGTTAATTCCACTCAAACAACTTCTCAAACAGAAAAATGGAGATGTGCTAGTAAAAGCAGCTGAGCTGAGAAGATATTAGATCTTGAACGAAACTAGTGGCAGTGTAAGAAGTATGTCATGAAAAAACAATCTTTGATTTCCAATTTACTTTCTGAGTTCTCTTTTGGGGTTAGGAATAATTTTATATTGTAAAAGGATACTAATTTTTCAAAATACATTTTTTTTCACAAGAAATTGTAAATTAGTATGTGAGCAGCATTTTTAAAATACATGTATTTTGAAAACACTTAAAATTTGAAGTTTTGAGTTCATTTATCATTGAAAGCACTTTTTGGAAACTTTAAACCATATACTCATATGCATATGTGGATGCTAAACCATTTTTTTTTCTTATTTAAATTTTCTTTAATGTATTTATTGCTCTTTTTAGATAGAGATATACATAATGATAAGGCCCAAACCATGATTCAACCTATGATTTCATCCTACCTAGATGTCAAATAATATGCTAAATACCGGGGCAAAAACACCCATGAGAACACCATAGTGAGCCCCAATCTTCAGAGATTTATAAGGCTTAACATTTCTATAAATCTGAAAAAACCTATTGTAGATACCAAAACCAATAGGAACAGCACTGTTTGAATTTTTGCTACAGAAACCTCTGAGTGCCAGTACACTGGCTGAAGGAAATCTTTACAAGTCAGCTAAAAATAGGGAAAGAATTTTGATACATTTAATATTTCATGTAAAATAATCAGATTCAAAAATTATTTAATTTCATTTGAAGAGGCACTGTAATCTTTACTTACAATACAGTTGAAGGTAAATGCATAATAATTCTTGTTTCTATAGGAACTACTTTTTCAGAGCTAATTACAAAGGAAGTATGGTTGTGATCTTCTTTTTCCTTCCTTTTCAAGACCTTATAGCAAAATAGAAGTACAACACCCTCTCAAAGTCCCTTCCAATTAAAGAGCTAATGGGTGCTTTTGAAAATGCTTTTAGGTTATGTTATGTATATACTTCCCTAGAGGGAAAAAAAATCTGATCAGCTTCGATTTTTATATGGAGACCTGATTGAAGAGACAGCAGTACAGAAACATTTGATTTTTTGTTGTGCAATGTTGTTTCATCTCTTCTGAAAGCCAAATACCTACACGTGAAAGAAAATGGCAAGCTTCTCAAGCTGCATTAAGGTTGGGCATCTTACTGCAAAAGTACATTTTGTGATTCACAAAATATGCACAGTACATTGAACAGGCCATCACAACTGAAGAGACACAGAAGAGTTATTAAAGCTTTTCATTGCTCCATCATTTAATGAAGCTCCCTTTGGTGATCCATTCTGCTTAAGTTTCAGTCTCTAATTTTTTCCAGATTTCACCTGCAGCATCTCCTTTCTTCAGGAAAAACTCCAAGGGCTCCAGTGATAACCTCAGTATTTTCCTGTTTCTATTTGTAATCTGTAGTAATTCAGTCTTTATGTACAGCTATGTTGTTTTGTCCTCCCCTTAGAGTAACATTCAAAAGGTGGCAGTGTTCAGAAGAGACTCTCATTTCTTGTCAGTACACTTCTTAGAGTAGATGCACTACTTTATGTTGCTGTTTGTATACCTTCAGAAAAATTACATGGAACTGGCAAATTTTAGAAACTGCTATATGCAATATAAAATTTTACTGGGTATGAAAACAGCAGTGCAATTTCTTCAGAACAGCAATCTCTTTGTGCTACTAGTACTCCACAGAAATCACAGACAGCAATGTTTTGTGGATTCCTTTTTTTTGTTTTTAACTAACTACAGTTCAATAGCTGGGATTCAGTATTAATTAATGTCTTTGGGTACTCAATTTGAGACCTGTTCAAGGAACACTGCATTATGCTGCCAGTGCTTTAAAAAAATGGGTTAATTTGAAAAATTCAGCAAGTTAATTGCTTTTGAATCCAGATGACAGGGTGTTTATTTTATAAAAAATAAAACCAGGTACCATTTTACTGTGTTCTCCCAACTTTGCAGGAACTCTCAATTATTTAATTATGGATTATTCCTTCCTATTGTTTCTCCCTAAAATTTAGTATAAGCCATAGTCCTCCTAAGTGGATATTTAGCATCATTCTGGATTAACAGTGCTTCATTTTATTGATGAGTGCATTATGTGTATAATAGCATGAACAGATGTTGGACCAACATCAAGATACTTCTCTTTAACCAAAATTATTTATCAGTGGCTAAAGGTAACTAGCTGAACTTTCGTTTGTCTCCATCTTTGGGTGGCTTATGCCACAGAAGGAGCCAACAGGAGGTCTTGGTAAGACTGAAATAAACACTGAAGCTGACTGAAGAAGCTAAATGGAAAATCTTCTGCTGCAAAGACAACAATTTTCTTATCTCTGAAGTATGGCTATCTACCAGGTCTACTGCTTGGAATGCTATTTGAAAAAAAAAAAAAAAAAAACCCAAACAAAAAACCAAACAAACACATAACCTTGGACATTTGTGGCAAAAAAATAAAGGACTATGTTTAATTTGTGTTAGCTTCCTTTATTCTAAGTCTTCCACTTCCAACATAGCATGTCTGGGTTACGTATATTTTCATTTACCTCCCCACCCTGCTATGTTAGCAAAAACCTGTGCAAACTGTGTATATGCAGACATTTGTACATTTGTGAAAGTGAAGGGAGAATGCAAAATACTGCATAACTCACAGTTACTATTTGATTCTGTGTAACTTTCATGTCACTGCTCCTACCGGTAAGAGAAAATCATTCAATGTATCAATTTTTCATCAGTTTTAGAACATGCAGGTCTCTGAGGATTGCAGCCTCCAGACAGCCTTCTATGGACAGGGATATGACAGGGATACGATTTGCTGCCAGTACAAAAAATTAAAAAGAAGTAACGGATCATTCTTAGAATCATCTTAGGGACTTGGTATTGCTGTTCCTGAATTGCTCAATGTAATCCTGACACTCCACGTCCTCCATTAAAAAATGTGTTAAATCCAACTATTTCAAAGAGTAAAAAGAACGCAGAGTGGGGTACGGAGCTCCAAACCCCATGCAGCACTGACTTCCCCAAGTGCAGGGAAGAACGGGGCCAGCAACAGCGCTTCCAGCATCAAGAGCAAGCCAAGCAAGCCACGAGAAGGCTGGAGACGCCCTCACACCGCGGTCAGCGTCCTCTTCGCAGCACGGTCCCAAGGAAGCCTCGGAAGCGGGTGCCGCAGAACACAAGGCCGACGGCGACGGTCACCGCTCCGCAGCCGCACCCCCGTCCTGTCGAGCCGCGCCAGACCCCAGCCAGCCCTCACCCGCGGGGCCTCCCCGAGGCGCCGGCGCCCCCTCGCCGCGTCGGACAGTGCCCTCCTCTCTCCCGCTGCCTCTCCCGGAGCGCGCCCCGAGCGGCGCCGTCGGGCGCGCAGCGGGACGAACCGCGCTCTCCGCACCGCGCCGCTCTTGAAATGGCTGCTCAGCCGCGCGGGTCTCCCCCTCCTCCGCGTCCCCCGCTCCCGGGGGGACACACCCCCGAACCGCGGCACCCCGCGGAACCGGGGCGCTCCGACCTCCGCGCCGCGGAGCCGCCCTGCTCTCCCCGCAACGCGGCGGGGCGGGAGCAAGACTGGAAGAGGGGGGATCAACCGCGCCGCCACCCGCGCCGGGGAGGCGGGGGCACCGCGTCTTGCGGGGTTGCGGGGGCGCCGCACGCTCTCCCTCCTCACGGCGGGGAGGGTTAATAAAGGCCGGCGGCCGCCTGCCCACGGCCGGGGGTGCCTTTCCGCGGCCCAGCGGCGACCGGGGTAGGGGAGGCTCGCCCGCCACTCCGCGAACCGCTCTGCCTCCCCGAGGTGCCGCCGCTGCTTCGGCGGGACTCGCCGGCGAGTGAGCCGCCGCGCGGAAGGAGCCGCTCCGCCTCTGACAGAGACGCGCCCCCTCCTCCCCTCCCCACCGCCCGCCCGCCCTCACCTCGAGCTGGCGCTGCCTCCCCGCGCTGCCGCCGCCGCCTCGCCCGTTCGCCACTGCGCCCCGCTGCTGTCCCCTTGGCGCCTGGCCCCGCCGAGGGGCAGGTGGCCAGCCTCGCCCCCGCTGCCCGGCTGCGGCTGCTGCATCTCTCGTCCCCCGCCACAGGGAAGTCGCAGCGGCTATTACCGAGCGGGAGGAGAGGACAGGAGAGGAGTGGAGCCGCCGGTGGCTCGGGCAGCGCGCTGCGTCTGGGTCTCCGGGGATGGACTGGGCTTCGTCCTGCGCCTCAGGCTGCCCGCGGAGAGGAGGGCGGTGATCGTCCGCCTAGCGCGCCAGGGAGGAGAGGGACCCCGGTTAAATGTCACGGCTCCCCGTCCGCTCCCCGCCGCCACCCCGCGCATCGCTCACCTCGGGAGGGGGCTGTGAAGGTGGCGGCAGAGGCAGCCCCGGCTGCGGCGCGCCCCGCCGCCGCTCGCCGTGAGGGAGAGCCCCGGCAGCCGCCAGGTAAGCGACGGGCACCCTCCCGGTGCCGTCGGGGGTGGAGGCCGAGGGGAGCCCGCCCGTGAGGGCAGAATAAGTTTCGGGGGGGGGGGCCCTCTGGAGGGGAAGAGGAGATCGCGGCGTGGGGTCTGCGCCTCCCGTTGTGAGGGCTGCGGTGGGCGATAGCCGGCGGGACGCGGCGCAGCAGACCCTCCACTGCCGCCCGCCCGGGCCGGCCTCGTCGCCGGCCCCCCGAGGGCTCTTGGATGAACGGCGGACGGCGCTGCCCACCTGGCAGCGGGGGGTGGTGGAGGGGTGTGTGTCGGGCTGGCCCAGTCGGGGGTTGGGGGCACGGGACGCCGTGCCCAGCATCACACCTTCCCTGGGGAAGAGCTTTCCCCGCCGGGCGGGGAACCGTGAGATGGGAGCAGGAGTCCTGCGGGGTCTCCGAGAGACGTGACACAAACACAATAGTCCTTTGTCGCCAGCGAAGAGAGGCTTCCACACCTGTGTCCGCTGCCGTGGTGGATGTGCTCGCTGGAGTACGTGCATCAGTAAAGTGGGTCTTGGGGGGTGATGGTGGTGGTGTATGGTGAAGGCACTGTTTTACCTTCTGCACAGCAAATCCACAATAGCCCCCCCTTTAAGGGAGCAGCTCGAAGTACATGCAGGTGCTTCTGAACATACCTGGAAGAAAAATAACGGCAAGAAAATCATCTACCATTTCATCGTTTGTCCAGTCTTGAGTCTAAAATACAAGGTTTTGCAAGTCCTGTTCTATAGATGCTGGAGTAAGCATCGAATGTTCTTAAGCATTTTCCCCTCTAGCTTTCCTTGCCCAGCAAAGAACTGCAGTGTGTTTTTATTGCATGCTGCTATGTTAAAATACTGTTCTTTCAAAAAACTTTCTCATTTAAAAAGAAAAACCTCTCATATATAAAGGAAAACGTCTGAACACTGAATGCTTCAGAAATAAATTATACGTGAACTTGCATTGCTTGCCAAGTGCTGGGTGGTGGTGGTGGGGGCAGAAAGAAGCACACAGCTTTTCTGTGCCTTTGTCATGAAAATGAGCCATGCAGTCTTTATTTCAGTCAAAACTATAGCACTAAGGGAATGGAAGTGAAAATTAGTTTGCGTAGCATTCATGGAGGTAAGCCATAACCTGTAAAGCATGAACACAATAGTTCTGAAGCCTTACCCCACTTTTTACAGTGACACATCTGGAATTGACAGATCTACAATGTACAATGTGTGTAAGATTTTACCTCACACCAATGCATATGCCCTAAAATAATTATAAAACATTTAACTTATCATTCAGACCTAAAACAGCTGCCTCCACATGGAAAAAAAAAAAATTTGCTAGGAGGTAGAATGAAAGGATATGCTTTCCTGAGCTTCTACCTTCCAGTGAAAAGCTCAAAATTAAAAGAGATGGTCTCTGTTCCTTCTGTATGCAATCAAGGCACTAGCACTTCCATTAGAGGCTACACCCTTTCCAGGAAGTGTTTCATTGCAGAGTTGGAGCAGCTGTGTGGTCTACTTTGCTACATAATGGGCCACACAGAAGAGTGCACTAATGTCAGTATGTTCCTACTCCTACTATGTATATATATGTGTAAATATTCCAGTCAAAATGGGATTTGGCGTTTTTTCTTCAGATCATCACTTTAAATGATTGACTCCTCAGCTACTGTGCCACCTCCTTATTTTTCTTGAAAAGTAGTGATTTTGACAGTAGCTAATATATGTGCATCAGAACAGCGATACTATTCTTTTTAGGTAAACAGAATATCCTTGAAAACTGTTTACTGCTCTGAATTCCCTCTTCAGAGAGTAGGAATAACACCTACATAGACTGAACAGCACAAGGTGTGATCGGCTACATAGAAACAGTGTGGTTTGGTAGTATAACAGGTATCAGATCTTTTGTTACTGTTCTAGAATCCAGACATTCTGCGAAAGGGCTCTAGGAGGAAATGTTATCCTGCGTAGTAGCAGCAAGAGGTGAAAAAATACAAAGTATTAGAGAAGCTTGTTAGGTTAAGTAGCTACCCACAAGTACTGTGATTAATACTACGCTGGCACGCCACTGTGAACTAATACCAGGATTTGGGTATCCTGCAGTTAAGAAAAAAGACCAAAGTAACTTGCCCTTTGTAGTTCTGAAGCTGTATCATTTTCCTCCAATACAGACAGTTAAGGAGGTCTGAAGATTGGGATATTAGTGCCTCTGTGCCGAGTTTAGCAATGTAAGTCTCTGTTAGTGCCTTTTCATATCTTGTCCCTTCAAATAACATAAACACCGGGTGGGTGTGGTTATTGGAGAGGGTATTGATAAGGATCCTAGGAGGATTCCTGTGGTGATTTTTCTAAGTCATGCTGATATGATTGCTGCCTGTTTTTAAAGGTTTTGGCTTTTTGTTTGTGTACCTTTTAACTGTGTAAACCCTAGTGAATAAAGTGGGGAAAAAAAGGTTAAGGAGTTCTGAAGGGTCTGTATGTAGCTGTCTGTTGGTTCTTTGGCTTGTCCTTTGTGAAAGGTGGATTTCCTTATAGCTGTTGCTTGTGGTTAAAAACCCAGATGATGAACAAGTGGAGGGATAAATGGATCAATTTCAGTAAATTTGTATGATACTAGGTATATGTATTGGTGCATTCTCCTATTGCAAATTAGCTATTTGGCTACTAGTACTACGATACAGTATGCGGAGTACATTCTAATTCTCGTGCTTTCTCTTCATTTTTTTGTACAGATATTCAGGAAATTTAAGAAAATTCTATTTCTAATTAGTCACTGATTGACATACCTCTGTCATAAGGCTGATTTGGCTAAGCTCTGTCTAATTATGAATCTTTATAAATTATTGCTCATTTCTAATTAGTACAGTGACTGGTTTAACTGTTTAGTTTCCAAAATGTATTCAGCTCAAGAATTTTCAGCCAGACACTTTCTTTTAACTTAATTTGAAAGCATAAAATCAAGATTTTTCTTCTTTCCTGGAGAGTGTGGCCTCTCTGTTACCTCAGAGAAACATTCAAATAAATGAGATAACTCTGTAAAGAATGGAACTGAAATATTTGAAATTTATAGACATTGGTCCTCAAGATATGCAATATACCAATCAATGTTTTCTGTGCTGAGATATCAATATTATTCCCCTGAGATATGTTGAGTAGAATTCATATTTGATCAGCTTGCCATCTCATAAGTCTTTAGATACCTGGCTACAGTTTCATTTCTTAATGATGAAAATCTGTGGAGAGAGGAAACACAGAAGATAAACTGTCATCAGTGTTGTATAATGACATTTTGCTGGCCCATTTTCTGTTGATAAAATGCAAATCTTGTGACTTTTTTTTCTCTCAGTGACTATACTATGAAGCAGTAGTTCACAAGATTATTTTTAAACATACCAATCAGAGCTGTTATTTGATTAAAGTCTAATTTCTCATTCACTTTGAAACTGGAAGTAGATATTTCTACCAGCAGATTTTAGGTGAGTCTTGTTATTTATCAATATATTGTTAGTGTTTTCAGCTTGATTACTATTATAAAAGTCCTATTAGGTCAGTGTGGCTACCTAGTGAACATCTTGTCTGTGAGGTGGAGTTAGTGGACCATTTAACCCATCTTCCAGAAGTACTCCTAATTACATGAAAATAGAAGTAAGGGTGCATTGAAATTAATATTTTATTGAAGGTGAACATATTTTAAACTGCTTCTTACTATTGGTTAGCACTTCTGCTAACATTTTTCTTATTCCTTTTGTAGTAGGCAAGGGTTGTAAGGAAACACCAAAATTATGCCTGAGCTGGTGTTTTTTAAATGGCGTAGCCAAAGTAGGTGATTAAAAAAAAAAAAGAAATCAGAAGACTAAATGTGTCTGAAGGAAATGGATATCTGGATTTCTGTCTAATGATCCTATTACATTTCCTAAAAAGAAAGAAAATGGAGAAAATTGGGTTTTAGTTGGACAAAATAAGTGACAAAATTTATTAGCTGTCAATCTCAAAATTAAAGTTTCAATGAAAGAAAAAAAAAAAGTAGAGTATTTGCAAACTTTTGTCATCATTGGAAATAAACTATAATGTATTTCAGTGGAGTAAACAGAATCATCTTCAACAGAAATATTTGTCTATATAAAAATATCTCATCATTGTGGAGTTTTTTGGATTAACTGCAAAATGTCTGTCCTTTGGACAGAATAAAGAAGAATAATTATCCTACAGTCCTATTTCTTTTTGTTTGGCTAGTATTCATACAACAGTAACTATGATTAATGTTTTATAACTTTTAATAAACACATATTCTATTTTTACTTTTTTTTTTAATAAAATTTGCATGGCTTCTTTAAGCCATTTTTCTTCAGGTGAAGAGAGATTCTTTTAAAAGGTAAAAAAAAATCAGATCTATCCTGTAAAACTATAGGTAAGATGTCTTAAGTCTTACCTTTTTATATTTGAAGTTATACTTTAGAAAATTGCATTTGTTCTGATACTCATGTTTAACGCCTAGGAACAACCAGTGGTCATTTGTTAAGATTATAGGAACTTAATAGCGCTCTGCAGCCCTCACTTCTTCCCATTCCCCAGCCCCAATAATTTTAAGTAGACTTATCTTCAGTGTTGAATACTTATAAGAGCCATGGGGTGGCATTTACTGAGGCAGGCCAAAGGCCATCTTTGAGCTGTACAAATGCAGAGCTCCATCTCTAAGGGAAGAGTGGGATTTCCTGGACTCCCCTCCCTAGAGTTTTTTGTGTAACTAGGAGAGTAATATGGGGAACCACATCACTAGAGAGACCAAATTGTCTGGCCTTAGAACAGGACTGCTACTTAGACTGTCATCCTCTGTTCACTTTCCAACTTGCAGATTATGCTTTCCTCCTATTATTTCCTTCAGGTTATCTTGTTTCTGAGAAAACACAAAGTTTTCTTCAAATGGTATTTATCTCTTGATTGCTGCAATTCATGAACTGCATTTCAACTTGTGTTTTGGTGAAGTATTTGTGGAATAGCAGTAGCTGTTAAGAATTTCATAAGAGAAGATTTTTTGAGGAAAAGCTCAGTTTGGCATTTTCAGGATTTTTTTTCCTTTAAAGCAGAAAGATTTATATTCTTCTGTCACAAGTCATAAAGTAGATTCCCATTCACAGCACACATGAGCCTCAGCACTGATATTTTCCCATGGCTGACCTACACCTTTTTTAGATCAACATATACTAAAATCTATTGAAATCATCACAACTCCACCATCTCTGGAAGGCACCAGTCATGCAGGCAGGTAATATGTGTGGGAAGGACACATACAAAGACTAAACTATGTTTTATCATAGTTATAGAGACTGCAGATAACCTCAGAAGAGACACAAGAAGAGAAACAAGCTCCTTGGGAAGAAGAAATTCTGCTTCCCTGTAGGCCCTGGAGGAAAAAAAGGAGGGAGAGATTTCAAGAATGTGAGATTTTACAACTCTGCAGATCCTTAGCTGGGATAGATAGCAGATGCCAGCCCCACTAAAGAGGAGGTAGAGTTTGTAATTGCTTGTGACAAAGTCTCATGTTTCTGAAGTGGAAAGAAATAGGGAAGACTGAAGCTGGAATGGTGGTGTGTGACTGGGAATGAGAGAGCCAGACAAGCCTGTGGCCTCTCAGCATTAATGTTCCTGGCTGTTCTCAAAAGTAACCAACTACATATATGCTTAAACACTGTGATTCAATTTTCCAGGCATAGCAATAATTGTGCTAGAAAATGAGACTGTGTTGCTGTTCCTGTCATGGGTGTTAGAAAGTGTTAAGATTCAGAAAACCACTCATCTTCAACGGTCACATTTGAGTACAAGACTTGCTTTAGATGTTCCTCTGAATGCCTGCCATGCTGTATGCAACTATCAAAACCAGGACAATTATACAGAAGAAAAGATGAGGCTTACCATTCTATTAAATAGAAAGTATTACTTTGACCATTAGTAGAAGGAATAGATTTTTGGTTTAAAAGCCAGGAAAAATTTAATGTTATAATGTATGTGGGGTGGAACCATGGTAAAATAGGTTGTGTTTATGCCGGTACATGATGTAGTCTGGAAGAATATGCAGAATTCTCTATTAGCATATATCTTTACACTCCTTTCGATTGTCTTCCTTTTTTTTTTTTTTGGACTACTGAGTGGGACCAACCAAATCTATTGAGAAAATACCTGTCTCATGCCAGCTTTTGACTCTCTCTTTCCCAGTGTAAACTGGCACACTTTGAAATGGAAAAGAAGCACTTTTGGTATAGGTAACATGTGAAAAGAGAATATATTCATTTCTTGCAGTCTGGATAGTGAAAGCCTTCAAAGAATGAGAGGATCAGTTTAATTTGAGATAAAATTTCTCTTTGCTCACAACATAAACAGACCCTAGTGCAAACAAGAATTCATTCCAATTGGGAATGGATTGAGTTTGCTAGAATAGGTTATAAGGTAGATAAGTAGATTCACATAAGCTTAAACCCCAAGAATTTCTTGTTACTGTTGTCTCCATAGACAATGAGGAGGAAGTAATTATCTTAGAGTTATTACAAAGGTAGTGAAAAGACGTATCAAATAAAAGGCAGTGGAACAATTGTAGAAATTAAACTGCAGTAAATAATAAGCTTGCAATAGCTTGCTTCCTAGATTTCTGAAGGAAATGCATAGCTGAGCATCTGAGTGACTTCTGAATCTATAATTTATTTTTAAATGCTATGTCTGACCTGGAGGATAGCCAACTATTAGGAAGAAAAATTATGTCAGAAATTACTAAGTACTAGTCAAACCCCAAGGAAGTAATTGAAAAAAAGAAATGAAGTCAACATCCCAAAACATCTAGATGAACATATCAGGAGGATATGACTGCTGCCCACTTTAAGGAGACAAGCATACAAATCTGCTGTGAAAACAGTCCTGCCCAGCTTCATTCTTGCTGCCAGCATGGCTTAAAGTGAATGTACAGTTGCATTCTTACTATCAAACACTTTTCTTACTGATAACATATTTTATCAAGCTCTTCATATATTTTTATAAAATGCTTGATTAAAGGAACAAAATTGAAGACGTGTTCTTAAGAAAGGAAAAAGATTGTAAATAATTTGGCTTTTTTATTCTTTACAACAAGACTTCTCTGTTTTTCTCAGACCATATTCTGAAAATGGAAGTTGTGTTGGGCCATTAGGTCTTTTCTATTCTTTTAGGGAGAGAGTTTTCAGCACAGGAGTCATTTGGGACTTTGAAAAAACTAGTTCTATTAAGAAACAGATATAATTTCTACTTTGACATACAAGTAATTAAGTAATGGGCAGTGTTATGCATTGGGGACTGCAAAATAAGTCATCAAATTCCTCCTGTCAAACAATTACTGTGGAAAGACAAGTTAAAAAGTTTTGTACATTAAAATAAGAAATTATTAAGAAGGATACAAAAATCTTGCTTATATCTATTCAGTAATTATTTTGGACTTTCCCATTGTCAATAGTTTTTTTAGTTTTGAAAACACACAAAGGTAAAAAAGAAAAAATCCGTGTCATGTAAATAATTAAAATCCTACATGTACATTAAGGTTAACATGGTAAAGCTTTGAAATGGAAAAGGTAGAGATGTGATGAGGGTATTTAATAACAAATATTCTAGTTTCTGGGTTTTTTTCCCATTAGAAAAAAAAGCCATGTGATGGGTAAAGAAATTTGAATTACTAACTATTTTAAAATTAATAATCCATTAACCAAACAGTATCGAAATAGGAATTTCAGGATTTTTTTCCCCAAAACTATAGAGATATTTTATCCAGGCAAAGTTTTTTTAACAGCAATAGATGAACAAAACAAGATTTAAAAAAATAAAATAAGAGTGCATGCTCTGAATATCATAAAAAATATTTTGCATTACATCATGTTATGCAATTGCTTCCCTGTGTTCAGGAGGTTTGTCTTTTCCTCTGAGGCTTTAACTGTTCAGCTGAAGCAATTTACACTGCTCAAAAGGAAGGGTACCAGACAGTAGGAACCATCAATTTAACTGTTGCTCCATTGGTTACTGCATCACTACCCAACCTGATTTACATGGCTGTTTGACCACTACATTCTATTCATCATAGTCGTGCTTTAAAACAGTTCACATGTTACGTTGAAATGTGGGTAGACAGTAGCCTTCAAACACTTACATCATCTGGTTATAATCATGTAGTGTGTTATAGTAATACACCATCTTGATATTAAATTGTACAACAACCAAATTTGAGTTTTTACTTCTGCTTAATATTGCTTGGTCTTACTTTAAATCAGCTTGTTATAAGTATTTAGGGTTTTCTATTTCATTTGAATAGATGTCAGGTGAGAATTGCAGAAAAGAGATTATGGTGAGATTTAGGAGCTAGCAGGCTCAAACAGTTCATTGCTCATTCAGTTAGGGTAACAGTACTGAATATTTGGTGCATCTAAAGATAATGGCTTTTTTCACTGAATCCTTTTATAAAGCTATGAAGCTATTGCTTAGTTTGCAGTTCAGAGACACCGTTTAGCTAGAAAATGGAGTTTTAGTAGAAGTAAGGAGATATTTCATATAGAAGAATCAATCTTCATAATTTTAGAAGTTCTGTATGAGGAATCTGTATCATGTCCATGGCTGCTAGAATTCACACTTAAATATGTAATCAAGGTCACAGTTTTATTTTATTCACACAGTAGAACTGATGCCATGAAGATTTTTTGCCTTTTCTTTTATACCCCTGTTATACCTTTTTACAACTTCTGTATTCCTGGTGCTTTTTGCCTACATTCTTGGACTTGTTTGTCAAGCTAAGAGACAAAGCATTTTAGAAGCTTCATAGCTAGGGATCAGTGTGCCCCAGACCCCAAGGTCCTCTCCAGAGCACATCCTGTAAACCAAGATAGAACCATCCAGGGGAAGGTTCCGTGGGGAGGAGGGCTCACTTGAGCCTCTCATTGGGGAATCTTTGATAGATATGCTAATTAGTAAAACCTATAATGTTATACCCGAGCTTTGGGGGCAGGTTTGGCGGGGTGCATCTTGATGCATATGACCTGGATGTGTGCACCTAAGGATCCTTAAAATAAATACCAAGGTAAAATCCCTTTTCCCCTTCTAACCGTGCCTCAGTCTTGATTTTAAGAGCAGGAAAAGGCATCAGCACAGTATTATTGATATATGTAAGGACACTAAATGAGCACCTGTAATATATCAAGAACTTATATTTCTGCTTTAATTATATCCATCCTAACTGTATGGTGTTTCTCTTGGTACTAGTAATATTTTGTATGACTTCTGGACACATGAAAAAACACTGTGCCAGAATGGTAGAGAGGAGGAAATGCAGATAACTGGTGTATTTTTAAAATTTTCTGCTTTTGATTGAAAGAGATATCATTATTGTTGTCTTCAAGTACTTTCACTCTGGACATGTCCTTGAAACAGCACAGAGGTAGAAAAGAGAACAAACAGATACAGAAAGCCGACATAGCTAGAAATTCTTAAACTGCTTCAAATGTGGTGTCAGACATGCAAAGTCAATTTGGAGTGTAACATGGATATGCTTTCTTCAGCAGCTGTCAAAATAGAACATGTTCTGCTGTAACATTTTATTTGAAGGCAGTATGATCATATCTCTGGTTTGAAATTGTGAATAACTCTGACAATTAGGTAATGGCTTTGGGCCCATGACAAGTTACCAGTACATTCTGTTTCATATAGGCTACACATCTAACAAAACTTTATAATTTACTGTTTGTTCAGTCTTTCTGAAGCAAGCAGAAAACTGCAGAAAGCAATGCCATAATATATACATAATAGTGTGGTCCTTTCTGCTGATCTGAATTAAAGCAATTACATTTTAAACTCACCGGAAGGATTTAGACTACTAAGGCTCTCTGAAATTTATGGTAAGCAGATAGAGCATAGCTTCAAGTACTTTTGAAACTTCTGCTCTACCATTCTATGTTCACACAGGCAGAAATGATCTGTTACTCTTATAATACAAACTGATGTCCTTTTAAAAGAAGTTTAGCACATATTTTTGCATACATTTTAATGCAAATTTTAAGTCTGAGTTCCAAAATAATATTTCAGTGATTTATCGTTTTTACAAGAAAGCACACCAAGATTTTAGGAGCAGGTGCTAATAATGAAATATTCCACAAACTGGAAAATAATCAATATTTCTACTTCTTTGCATTATCTCCTGTGCTTGCATTCTTACATTTTTATACAAGCTATCCAATATTTAAGAATATTTATGGTCAGGGTTCACTTAGAATACAATAAGTGAACAATTTTCTGCAGCTGTCAGGAAAATAATTTAGATCTGCGTATGAACAATGTAGTTTTCTGTTTCTCATGTAGTTTTATTCCAGTTAATAATTACCAGTACCTCCTTCAAAGGTACCAACAGAGATACTGCTCACTAATACGTATTCTGTTTTATTTGTAGAGCACTGAAAATATTAACTCCTTTCCTAACACTGTGTAGTGAGGGGTGATAGATTCTTCCTGTGAATATGCTGCTAGTAGCATTTTTAATTTGAAATGCAAATGCTGAGCTCTCTTGAAGTGGTAAGTGCATGACCTCTGATATAACTCGTTATTACCCTTGCAGCTTGTTCCACAAATGTTTTGCCTGAGAAAAGAATCAAGCTCAGTGATTGATAATACTCTATTTGCATCACATATTAATGCAAACTTTTTTTCTATATGGTGGCTATCACTAGATGGCACTGCTCTATGGTTTTTTTAAGAAGTTTCATTTTCCTTTTCTTAAAATAATAATTCTGTTCTTTTTTATATGGAATAATGAATTGTTACTGGTTGTGCAGTATTATTTATCTGGGATTTCTGGCAAATGGCAAAAAAATTGAATAATTTTTCAGGAAGGTTAAATCCCTGAACATGATGTTTTGGTTAAGTGTTTGGCATGAAGAGAAACACGTTTGATAATCTCTGTTCCAGGACTAGTAAAAATAGCAAATGTCAGGGAAAAGCCACTATGAGAACAACCTTAAATTTCTGTGTTGGTGGTATCTTCTTCAGTTGTAAATCAGCATGTTAAGTGTATCTTTTACTTCTTGGCAGGAAAGTGATTGCATAATCCTGAACTTGCTAGCTGGCAATTCTAGCTTTTCTAATCTTCTATTGCTCAGCTGTCAATGCAGTCAATGCAGTCTTTAGCCAAGTGCATAAGGAACAAGAAGGTGGGAGACAATCCTTTCTGTCACTGGAGTGCTAGCACAGTGTATGGCTGAATGCTATTAATTCAACACACTTCTGTGAATAGACTGCTCTAACAACTCTACCCCCAGGTCAAAAATGTACTTAGGACATCATCGCTGCAACAACACTGTTACTAGATAGCAACTACAAAATTAAAGGTCCTCACAGACCTAAAACCATCAGCAGCAGCACCTTGTCAGAAAAAAGGAAGCAGGAGCTGTTGTTTGTGTTCAGCATCTTTTCAAAGTTTAGGACACCATCACTGAATCTAAAGTTAAATATGATGTGGTAACAAGTTTTGTAGGACTTCTGTAGAGGGTAGTGCTTTGAAAGTCTTTATGCCTTGGTCTGTTTTACTCCTGGAATTTGTTGTTTTGTTATTATGGCACTCTGGCACACTGGGGCTCCAGGCCTGTGTGGTTCCTTAATTATTTCAAGAACAGTATAAAAGAGTACACATGCCTAATGGCTGCATATAAATGGAACTTCTTTTGATCTCCAGTAAAGCTGTCTCAGGAGTGTTTTCAGTTCTGGCTGGAAGAACTGCAAGGCATTTTTTAACCAGAAGTTGACTGAGATTCTCTTAATATCAAACTCACTGCGGGATTCTTTCAAGAGTAGGTGCCAATACCGTCAGTAATGACAGCCAGTAGGCATTCTCTGTTGTCTAATTTTGAATGATTAAAGAATCAGACACTAATTTTTGAGCTTGTCACTTGCAAAGAATTCTACCCTTTGGAATTATGATGGTAGTTGGACTTGTGCATGTGATTTTGGGGTCTATTTCTAGAGACAGGATTTACCAGTCTAGCTTTTGATGAAAATTAAATTAACACTCCCATGTGTTCATACTGTGTAGGATAATGATTGTGAAGCTTTAAATGAAAGGCTTTTTTCAGCTCAGCAATTTTAAGGGCTTAAAATGTAGTGGCTATCCTTTCAAAAATGCATTTACAAAAAGGCAACAGTAGTTATCTTGATACTTTCAGAAAATATTTTTCAAAGACAATACTATAGATACTTTCACAGAAAATGTTGAAGTTATTACATGAATTACTTTTCAACAATTGGCTTCTTTTTAATAACAAAAATGCAATTAAATTATTTTTCTTAAATTACTTCCATAAATGAAGACATGAATTTCATTATGCATTTACTTAATCTGGTTACTCTTGTGAAATTATAATTTTAAATAATCTGCACATTTGAGATGCACGTGATGGTCATTTGCCTTATAGAGAGCTAAATGAAAATAAATTTTGCAGAAATTATCCATTACTAATTTTGGAACCTCAAGAAGGGATGCCAAAGAAATCCATAAAATCTAGTTTATTTCATAATCCATCATTTTTGACGTGAAGATTCTGGAGGCCTGAGTTAGGTGCTGGCATGGTAATACTCTGTTCAAGAGGGTGTCAGATTACATATGATTTTAAGTAGCATTCTTGGATTAAAGTAGAATGCAAGATGAGGCAGTAGGGATGCTAGGTTTGAACTGGAAGAATCTAGGCTGAAGGATTATTTGCCCTAGATAATGAAACTGTTGTTGACATCTCCATGCTGCAACCAAGTGTTTGATATAGGCATATCACTACAGGAACACTTACTGATTTCTATCTCCTGCTGGTTTTTATATCAGTATGCTTGTGTCTGATTTCCAAGTTTGCGGTTTTGTTTTAAAGAATGACATCTGTGGACTTTGCCAGTGTTTTAGTGGGAAACCATTTCTTCACCAGCACCTGAGTATGCAGTCCTGTTTACGAGTATGTCTCACCAGTGATTGGAATCTGAACCTCATTCTATATTAATTTCTGAGAACAGTTCATTGAATTGGTGAATATCTTAAGAGAAACTGAAGTGTGACTGAATTATACAAGAAATGTCACATAGACTGCACTGTAACAACAGAAATGTCTTAAAATGAGTCACTTTCTTATACTGCTTGGAAAGTGATTTTAGTAACACAGGATAGCACTGCTATGCCTAAGGCTGTTCTGTCTTACTTGACTCAAGTCAAACTAAAATCTTCTTCCCCTACTCTCCTCACTGCCTTGCTTTCTGTTATAGCTATAAAAAACCAGACACACATTTTATACTCTGCTTGGCAGGAGAATGAGGCTGCCGTATTTCTGTCTTCATTTCCTTGTAGAAAACTTAAGGATCCTCTTTTAGTAAAAACTGGGGGAAACAAAACTCAACCATAAAAACACAGAAAAGTTTGGGTTTTTTTTAAAAATGACCTCTTGGTTTTTCTTTGATGAAGTAGTTATCCAGGTACTTAGAAAACATTCAATAGGGTTTTATTTACAATGTCTTAGGAGATTTTGGAAGTTTCAGATATTTCTCACTTTTCATTTCAAAGTTACTGAAAATTGGCCACTTTGTTTCATTATTGGTATTAGAATTGAAAATTAATAAAATAAGGCCTGTTTCACTTCTGAACATATACCCAGTTATGAAACCTTGCTTTGAAGAGCAAGTAGCAAACAATAATTTGGGGCTATTCTATTTATGAGAGTAGAATGCATTTATATACTGATTTTCTTTATATATATAAAAGCTCCTTATAGGTGTGAGCAGAAAGGGAGCTTCAAAAAGATTTATGAGCGAGACCCTGCTGTTGAGTCACTAGGTTCAGAAAGGACCACTTTCCTTTCTCAACACCTTCTCAGAGAGGCGTCTAAGTGCATCTGGGTCCTATCCTAGTACAGACTTGGTCAATAGTTTAGGTCTAAAGGATTATATAAGTGCAACTGAGCCTTTATATGACTTTGTCCTTTGTAGGATTAAGGTGGCAACACAAATATAAGGATAAGATAAATAATTTGTTTAAATAGATGACAATCATGTTAATGATGAGACTAAAAGAATTCAGAATTTTTAACTACAGAATATAGGTAGTCATAACTGCTATTATAATGCGATTTTTTTGAAACAATATTGAAGCAATTATATTAAAGCTCTCAAAATAATTAAGTACAGATTGACTTTACTCCCCAATACCATACCTATGACATGGGTAAATTTTTTTCTCTCAGCCTTGAGGAGTAACCTTCAGGAATGTCCCAACTCAAGGAAGTAATCTCCACACAAACTCCAAAGGGGGATGTATATTAGAAGATTCTGCCATTAAAAAGTTGGATGGGGCTTCTATAGTATAAAGTGGTTGACTGTCAGTCATATCTCCAGGCCAGCTGTGTCAGCTCAGCAGCTTTACATAAGTCATCTGCTTATGAACTGTTATCACTAGTTTGTTCTCTTATAGAAATTTTGCCACACCTTTACTGGTGCCAGTTTCCTTCAGGAAAGATATTGTTCTTCCCATCCTCATAATATTTGGCTTTGAGATTGAAGAGTCAGAGAGGTGTCAGCATTCTTCATTACCAAAAGCAGTGTGACTCTCGCTCCTCTGTCCACCACTGATAATTTTCTCAAAATAGGGTAAAGTGTGAACTGTTTTACCCCTACTGAGGAAGAGCATTTTGTTACACTGCACCCCATGACTGATGTCAATCTAAAAATATTTTGCAGGTTTTTTTGTACAGTGATTACAGCTAGATAACTTTACAAATGCACTTACCAAATCTTTTAAGTTACCATGGGCAGTTACTGCTTCATAGAATGTAACATATTAAGAAGCTATAGAAAACACTGCAGCTTTGTTAAAAGTGCTAAATATAAATGCTTCTAATGGTGAACTATATGAAATGGAATATCACTTTGTACACTACAAGAACACTTGAAGAAGTCTTAAGAGATATCTAATGAGTTTTCTAGTCAGTTGTACTTAGTACATTTCACAAAAACCTAGACTTTCTAACATGATTAATTCATGGTTACAATATTACGTAAGTTACTCGATCTAGTGCTTTGTATAAGTCTCAGGGGCTTAACTGAATTGTCTCAAATGAGTAGTCTAAATTGTGCTGAATAAGCACATTGGTTTTGCGTTGTACAACATGGTGGCTTTTTTTGTTGTAGTAAAAATTTAGTGAACTTATCTCTACAGATGCTTTGTCAATGCTGAATCTTTGACAGTAAAATCAGTAGGATCAGTAATAGTCTTGACAGTAAATTTGAGAGGAGGAGTATTTACAGTACCCATTAATGAAAAGGCTTGTGCTATAGGGTGCATGTCTGGGTTTGTTGCTTTTTCTGAGTATTTTTTAAACAGTAAGAGGTAACAGTACAGTTCTTTCCCAGGGCCCAACATATGGTCTCAAACACTGCAGAAACCATATAAATATCAGACCAAAGATGCCTTTCTACAGATATTTTAGGAAAAGGACATTCTTCCAAGGGAACAGCCAGATTTGACTAGATTATCTATCTGTGGGTCTTCTCTAAGTTAACATGTATAAAACAACTGTGGAATAGTAGGTATGTAAACTCAACACTTACAGGTTGTATTACAATGAAACAAGAAAAGACAGCTCTGAGTATGGTGGGATTTTCTTTCTATTTTAAAGTAAAATAAGACCACATTATCTTAATTACTAGTGAGTAATCTATCCCTTCTTTAAGGACTACTTGAATATAGTACAGCAGAACTTTAGAGTTTTTAACAAGCACATGTATACATATTCATAGAGAACATTCTCTTATTTTTCTTAAGAAATTTAAGATGTCTTGGAAAAGTTTGATTTTTATTTTAGGAACATGAAGAATTTTTTACTGCTGTCATAACAAGTTCTTTGTAGCTTCTGTCACTAAGAAAGAAAAATGGATATTCCTTACATGAAATAAAATGTTTTATTGAGCAATAGTTATAACAGTGGCTATCTTTCAGTTATTTGCCTTTTAGCAACTAGTGTCACAATGATATATTGGACTGAAAAACATTTTTGCAGGTTTTCTATATAGGCACAATAAAAAGAATTCCACAAACCACTGAAAGATACATACTGGCTAATGGTTGTTAAAGGAAGACCTTAGAAGGAGGTAGACCAATATGTTTGATTGGTAGAAAAATATGTAAATAGAAGTAAATAAATAGTACTGAAGTTTCCAAGTAGTGGTTGAATTAATTCTCCTCTCCTCTACCCCGCTCCTATCCTATCTTCCCCTCCCATCCCCTCTTCTCCCCTCCACTCTCCTCAAAAAGTTTTAAGAAGGACTCCATAATAATGCAGCCATGTTTTTATTTTACTACAGTTAAATGGGCGATGTATTAAGATGCCACTGTAATTCAGTTGGACTTTTGCAGCCATTCAAGTGGTACAAATTATTGTATTAAAATGATTACGTAAACCAGTTAAAGATTTACTCAATTGTTTAATAGCTTTTCTGCTTTGATTTAACATGAGAGCTTGTTCATATCATTGCTGGAAAAGCCATGAAGCATTTAACTTAAGAAAATGTGCAATCATTAAAAAAAGGCATTACACATGCTTTTCAGCTCTTTTCCAAACTTCAGGTCACTGATGAACTTTTGGTTTTGTCTTTTGTTTCCATTTAAGCCCCAGACTTTTGCTTCGAGGTACTCCTTTTTATCCCGATGTTACACAAATTATGTAATGGTTACAAGTTTTTCTTGGGTCTGTTTTCATGTAACTGTGCTACTATTTTTCAGGAGGAATGTTGGTATTCATACAAGAAGCAAGGCTAATACAAAACAAAATTTAAAAATTGGTTCTTATTACTAGTAAACATAATGAAAGTATGTCTGCTCAGCCTCTTGTTTCACAGCATTTTTTTTCCAATATGTTGCTTGAAATACTTTACATTTTTCTTTTTCAATACAGTTACTGAGCAGGAGACTGTGCAGCTTTTTGTTACCACAAAATGCTGATTTTGAAAGACGTCTTTCTTTTCTCTAGATCTCTGCAAGTGGGACTGGTTTGAAAACTGTCATGCCAGTAAGATTATACTCTTTCTTCAGCGCAGTTTTCAATTCAGTAAGAAGCATGCCATCTGGTGAAAGTGGCTGAGTCACTGTTACTTCTGCCCAGGGGACCAAAATGTGTTTCAGGTTAAAACAAATTAAAAAAAAAAAAGTGTAGGGCTGGAACATACACATTCCTAGTAGGAAAAAACTTATCTTTGTTTAGAACTTTGATGGAAGTGATGGTTGTGATTTCTTTGAGGCAACAAAAAAAAAATTGGCTTAAAAGTGAAAAACTTCATATGGTATTGTGAACATTTGATCAATGTTCATTTGTTCTGTCAGGTTGATGTAAGAACTAACTGAAAAAAACAAATAGGATATATAAAATCTGTATTTTACAGCTAATAGTAGATTTGAAATCACTTTCTGGTGTTGCATCCAAGGAGCCTATGTAAGAATTGTATATAAATGTGTTTCTTCGACACATTATGTGCCACTGCCTTTTATCTTCTATGTGAATAAAATTTCTCAAAAAAAAAGGTTATTTTCCCCAAATACAGATTGTGCTGAGTTCAGCTGATGGTTTTGAATTTGTGTCCAAAACATCCCCAGCATTTTGCTTAAATATTGCAATTCAAATAAGACACCGTCTTTTGTCTTCAAAAAGAGACTTTGAAATTATACTTGTTTCACTTAAAGTAGATTTTAATAAGACCATCAGGAAACAAATATAAATTTGCTCAAAGTTTTTTACAAATGGAGGTCATCAGTTGTTAGGATTAGTCACAAAAGTCATTCAAGGCTGTTCCAGAAATGATCAGTATTTTCTCTTGGAAATGAAGGAACTAATATACAAAAGGCAGTTTCAACATGACATTGAGGTGAAGGGATAAGTTTTTATCTCCTCCTTTCCATTAAGGCACCCTCTCTGTGATGCTGGTGGATTACTCAAATGTCTTAAGGGATGCTGAATAATAGAGTTATCACTAGATTCTGGGTACTGAGGAAGAGGTGTGGCTGCCAGATAAGTGCAGTTGAAATCAATAATGGATGCAGTCGAATTTATGAAAAGCTGGTAAATATGGACATATTTTGACAGATCAGGCTCTTCAAGTTGACAATCAAAGATTATCAGTGACACTTTTGTGTAGATCATTTTGTTCTTAAGCTCTTACTCTGCATGACAGATCCAACTGGCTTGTATCAGAATGACAGATATTAAAGGTAAATTCCTCTGGGTTTCTTTCATATAGTACAGCCTGGACAGTATTCTTAATAGAAGAGCTTACTCCCAGCAATCTTTCTCCCACAGTTACCTTCTTTCCTCCTGGTTAAATATAATCTGCTGTTTCAACCTGTTTCCTGCTGCTTTTGCATGGATAGGTTAAGAAGCAGTCACAAAGACTGTTAGGATTGGAGTGCAGAGGTTCCTAAGTCACAAATCATGAGTCTGAGGTATATAGAAGGCAGAGAAATACCTGGTTTATAGGTATTTGGATCCTGAAGACTGCCGATAAACTATCCTAAGAAGAAACATCATATCTGAGACGGATACCAGGACTTTTCAGTGTTGGATGTTTAAGCTAGGAACAGCATGGTCCTTTGACATGTCACTGTAGAAGAGACATAGAACCTTTTATTGGGGAAAAAACCTCTTAAGGTCATCAAGTCCAACCATTAAGTGAGCACTGCCAAGTCCACCACTAAACCATGTCCCTAAGTGCCACATTTACACTGCTTTTAAATACCTACAGGGATAGTGACTCAACCACTTCCATGGTCCACAAAACCCTTCCAGTGAAGAAATTTTTCCTAATATCCCATATAAAGCTCACCTGGGGCATCTTGAGGCCATTTCCTCCAAGAGAGATATTTGACTGATAATTTTACTGAAAAAGGGGGACAAAAATATTTTCCTTCTTTTAAGTTGAATTTTTTAAAGTGTTGTTCTTTGTTTTACTTTGAGTGCTGAAATATCTGACCTGTCACTCTGGATGGTACCTACTTCCCTGTCTTTGCTCCTTCATTTGTGTAATGTGTATTGGCAGAAATAAGATTCCTTATTCCAGAGACCAGAAAGGAAACTAAAATCTTTACACATTGCCTCTTGTAAGAGGATTTTCCTGAGAGATTTAGTACTAGTTTCACATCTCAAGACTTTACTTAGCTGTCAAATATACACAGATTTGTAGTAAGCATCCATTTCCTTAGAGTTACCTTGCTACTTCCAGCAACTAAATAGTTTTGTTTTTTCAAAACACTAGAAATTAGAAGAGAAAGTTTAAAACTGACAGATAAATGCACTCTGGTCACATTCACCTTGGGTGAATTCACACAGAGTAAAGCAAATACTCTAATTCACTTTTCTTGCAAATAGTCCTCAGGGGATACTTTTCTGATCAACCCAAGCTGGATTGATCTGCATGAAAAAGATAAATGGTTTTTTTAAATTGATTTCATTTGCAAGTAGGCCAAGTGTTTGGTCTTTTTTATTATGAAGCTGTGTGAGAATTGTTGTATGTGCAAATGAGGTACAGTATCATTCATGTAGCATTACAACGCTGGATTGACTTAAACCAAACTGGGGCAGATGATCTTGGAGCCATGAAAGCTGTGGGCAAGGACTTAGCATTCACAACTGATATTTGCTAGTGGTGTCCTCTGTGTCTAGAGCTATATGCTTTTTCTTTGTAAGGCTTTGGTGATATTTGTTTTGTTGTTGGGTGTTGGGTAGGTTTTTTTTTTTTCTTTTCTATTTTCTGTTTCTACTTCCCATAATTCATGTAAGAGACATTGACAATATTCCTGTGCTGCATCACCTAGTACAGACAGCAAATCTTGAGTGGACCTGGTAGATATGAAAATAAATACACAAAAACTCATCAAAACCAAAGCACCAAAACCCCAGCAGCCCTGAAATATTGTAAGTATTTGTCAGCACTTAGAATTTCAATGGCTGCAAGTCAAAAATTCTGAATTTAGATAATCAATTATAGTTTAGAATATTTTTAATTCTTTTTTTTTTTCATCTGTGATGGAGCAGTCAGCCTTGGAAAGCCGTATCTATTTAGTGAAAAATGTCAAAGTTGAAAAGGTGGAAAAGAAGACATACTAGGGGGGAAGGAAGGGCCTTTGGAGGGACGAGGATGAAAGGTCTGACCATAGATTTTGCTTAGATTTGTGGCAGATCAGACAACTGGATGTTACCAAGGTAGTACCAAGATTTATTTGCACAATTAAAGATGAACAAATCATTATAACACTATGCCCTCAAGCTTTTTTACAGGGGAAGCAAATGAGAATGGTGTTATTGTTCCACTCTATGCAAGGTGGGAGTCATTGACAGAGAGTTAATGGTGAGTGTACATTATCTGTTGAGAGAGGAGACAATCTCAGATTCTTGAAGGCAAATGAAATGTAAGTACACTTGTAATTGGTTGCAACAGACACTATTTCCAAGAACAGCATACAGTTTCACAGGTATTAAGTGATCTTTTATTTCTGAAAGGTGTTGAAGTTTGTATCTTAATTCTGAAATTGTTTCTTTTGCATATTACTATGCATATAAGTGTTCAGTGTTTCAGTATTAATTTCTTCTGAAGATTTCAACTGCATTATTTAAATGGAAACCCAAAATCCATTGTGAATGAATATAATATGAATGTTTTCTCTAGATGACCTTTTTAAAAAAAAAATCCAAAAAGCAGAGGGAACCTGACTAAGAAAATAAGGAAATTAGAAAATAGTTTTTAAGTGTTTAAAAACAGAGCTGTGTGACTTTGACTTGAGAGTTAAAATAAATTGCCATCTTTACCAATGTTTTATTGTCCATATGTACAGACTAAGGAAATAATAGATAGAGGAGATACACTGTGCTGGCTTCTGAAATGACACATTTTTGTATTTTGATAATCGAAAATAGACAGTTACTCATTTTTGCAATTAAAGTCACTTAGGTTTTTTTGTAATTCATGTTGGGAATATGAAGCTGAAGACCAGATTCTGAAATATGATTTGCAGTAAGGTGCATGCAGGGGAAGAGGAAGGCATTGGGGATTGTTTTTAAGACTGCTAGAAAAAATGTTTCATAGTTTCTTTCCTTAAGAAAAGGACATCAAAACAAACTCAAATATGTAAATCCTAGTTTACATAGAGATTTGGAAAGTGAGATCCATAACTGCCTCTTGCTAGACATGAGTTTCTTTGTATTGAGGAAAGAGTGTGCTCTAGTACACGTAATTCTCACTCTTTCCTTTTGGATTCAGCTGCACCAACCAGTAATGCTCCAAAACTACATTTCTGTTTCATGATTTTAAATTTAGAGAACTGCTTTAATTCCAGATAAATCTGGTTTTCCTCAACTTGTTATTTTCCAGAGAACAACTAAAAATGAATCAATAACAGTTGATCCGAAATGTTTTGTGTTGTCTTTTGTTTCTATTTCATCTTCATGTTTTCATGAGTCATTAAAATATGTATTAATATAAACAGATTTTGAAAGGAGAAGTAATATGGAAGCAGAATAATTTTGACATTGTCAGTACATATTTTCTTTTTATCTCCAAAGTGAACCTCCCAACTGAAAACAGGATTCTAACAAACGTATCTTGTGATGGAATATAGTTGTAGGTCAGTATTTTTTTTCTAGTTTGCTTTATTTTCTGCTTCAAGTCTGTCATGTTTCATGTCAGGGATGTGTAAAAATGTCCAGAGCATTTGAAAACAAGAGCAGTACAAGAGAATGAGAGAGGGTGAGGGGGCGGGAGGGAGGGGTGGTAGAGGGAGAATGTGGAAAAATGATATAATTGTAAATGAAGAAAAAAGTTTCCTGAGATTCAACATGCAACAAAAATCTACTGCCCACTGCATCAATGAGATTTCAGTGATCAGTTAATCTAAAGGCTCAGTGTTCTATTTTGTACTGGGAGATTTTGCTATATGTAGCAATGGTATGTATGGTATGATGGTAATGATACCAGTCAGGAAGTCTGCTTTGTGAGCACTTTTTCTCTATATAGTATTTATTTTAGTTGGCTTTGGGATTTTTTTGTTAAGGAATATCTTTGTTTATACGTTGTTCCTTAAAGAATGCTGATATTCAGTCTTTGTGCTGAAGATTTTTAGACTGCTGTAACATGGTGTTCCTTTGGTAGAGAGAAAATTAAATTACTAATTTGAAACATTTTCTATAGTTAGTTTTCAGTTGTCTGTGTGAGCAGGTTTGGGCTTCAGGTTCTAAAAGTAAGAACAGCTGCTTTGAATTCTTTAAAATTTGCACAGTTATGTAGCTCACTTTTGAAGAGAGACAATGAGATCAGAGCTGCATGTTATGACCATAACATCTTATGGGTATATCTGTTCTTCGGTCACTGAATCTTATGGGGGTAGTCTAGGCCACTTAAAAGTTGCTAAACTGTATATGCTGCATGACTAATTTTGCACACAGACTGTTTTTGAAGGATAAATCTCGATATGTAAATGTGCAGATCCTCTTCATCAGAAGATACGTTACTGTACTTGAAGTTTCTGCAGATAAACATGGCTTATGACACAGGGAAAACACACAACTGGGACAGCAGATAAAGGACATCTTAAAAAGAGCATTCATTTTTCTATTTCGTTAAATTCACGCCTCTGAACATGTTACTATTTATGGGTGGAGTATATTATTTCAGCTATTATAATAAGTCCTGAAATTAGTTCACAATGTCAAGAATTTGGTATAGGCATATATGTGACAAGAAATATAGGTTTGACTTACAACAATTAAACCTATAGGGTGAAAAAGCAAGGCAAATTAAGATACAAGATCTAAAAGCATTTTGTTCTCCATTCTGTTCTGCATTAATTCCTTAAAAAGTCTGATCAAAAATTTCATTGAGTGGGATAAACATGAAGACATTGTTAAAGAAAGTTTGGTGTTAGCTATTCTACTATTTCATTATTGTCTTAAATTATAAACAAGATTCACCTCCTGTGCACTATACAGCTCCAATTTCTGCTCAGTGTGTGGTAATTCTCTCCTCATTATTGTTGTGCTATTAGCAGTAGTTTTAGTAGAATCTCTAAACTGGCAATTTAGGGTGTTTTTAGGGGCCTCACTTTGTAGTAGTTGTTTTAATTTGTACAGCATTCATTCTTTTGCAGGGAAATAAAAGGCTCTGTATATTTATTTAGAAGTAGTTGCCTTAGAGCTAGCAAGAATACAAAATTGGGAAGTTGGTCATCCTTCTTTTTCCTGGCATTAGTATAAAATCAGTACTCTGATAGTAGACCATCACCTCCTTACTTGTCCTTACCCACTGTTAAAATTATCCACTCATTTCCAGGCAGAGACTTTTCAGAAATATACTGAAGAACTTACTCCTTCACCTGACTATTGCTTCTGTGAAATCTATAAGGAAAGTGACATTTTGAAGTGTTACGTATTCATTGTTGGAAGTGAAATTGTGGCTTATTGCTACTGATTTAGTGGATACAGCTCCACAAATACTCCCATCCAGTTCTAGCTCCAACAGATTTTATGCACTTTTAGCTTCTTTGCTAGTTCTGAATCACAGTGCCTTCAGGCAGAGGTCTGCTGCTTTGCCAGTTCTTAAACAATTACTGTGATAAAACAATGTCATGTCTTTGTTTTGTATACAGCCAGTGATTCATTTCCTCATTTAAAAATCTACTTAGGTAGAGTTTACATAGGTTCTGAACATGGGTTACTAGCCATGTCCCTATACAGCCAGTCCAAAATTACTTCCAACCATGAGTCTATGATCCAGGAGTGTTTCTTTTTCAAAGATTAGTGCATCCATAATTTTGTCCTTGTTACAATTCATTTAATGTGTATATTCTTGATGATGGACGTATGAATGCTTGGTTCTTCCAAAGAATAACTTGAGTTGGAAGATGCCTGTACCTGTCTAATTCACTGCTTGGCCTGTCTTCATTCCAAGGTTTCCTAGAAAAGAGTCATAGTTACTTGAAATCTGCTGGTATAGTCTTCTGTATGCTTCAATCCTTCTAGTTTCTGTATCATGCTCACACTGTTCTCTAACAGTCATAGACTACAAGGTACACCAGGTTGATTTTACATCTTCTCTGTCAGTAATAACACTCCATTTTACATGAAGTGGTGTTCTATCAGGATTACTTCTTACTTGTTGTTTTTTTTTTTCAAATGTATGTTCCTTTTCATTTGGTCACCAGGAGAACCATTATCCCCCTCTTGTCTGTAGTAATCACTTATAAGATAACAAAACCCCATTTTTGTTGACTATGAAATGTTTTTACTTTTGAAAATAAAATGCTTGTTCTCTGATTCAGCTGGGATAAATTGTTTCTAGTTACATCATTTTATAATGAGTTTATGTAATTTGATTTGTTAGGAGTATCTTCTTTCATATTGTTGTGGTTTAACTCCAATTAGCAAGTAAGCCCCACACAGCTGCTGACTCACTCTTTCCCCTGATGGGATGGGGGGGAGAATCAGGAGGGTAAGAATGGAAAAACTTGTGTTCTAAGGTCAGGATAGTTACTAGGTAAAGCAAAGCCACCCCCACAAGCAAAGCAAAACAAAGAATTCATTCACTGTTTCCACGGACAGGCAGGTGTTCAGCCTTCTGTGGGAAAGCTAGGCTCCGCCATGTGTAGCGTTTACTTGGGAAGAAAAATATCAAAAGTCCAAATGTTCCTTCTTCTTCCTATCTTATATTGAGCATGGTGGTGTGCGGTATGGGATACCCTGGGGGCCAGTTGATCTCAGCTGTGTCTCCCCCCAGCTTGTGCTTTGCATCCGCAGCCCCACTTGCTTTTGGGACTGTGCGAGAATTAGAAATGGCTTTGATGTTGTGCAGACATTACACATTTTTCAGCAATAGCTGCAACATGGGTGGGTTACCAACACTGTTTTTTTCTCAAATCCAAAACACCCTGTGAGCTGCTTTGGAGAAAATTGACTGTATTGCAGGCAAAGCCAGTACACCTATCTTGACAAAGGATAACTGATTATTCTCTGTTTAAATTTCTCCTTCTACTTTTTCAGTCTATAGTTTTCTTTCTTTCGTAAAGAGCTTTTTCATTGGATTTTGGGACTTGGCTGTTTCTGAATTTTAACTATTTTCTACAAACTGATTAGTTGGCTTCTGTGTTGCTTGGTCAGCATTGCCTCTGGCTCACTAAGTTCACCTACTTCAGATACTGTAGCTGAATCTTTATAAAGAACATGGGAGCATTGACAAAATAAATGAGGTGAATAAGCAGTTAACTATCTGCTCTACCCTCAATGAAAAAGAGTAAATCACATGAATAAAATTACCCATTGGTGAAAAGATTTTGTTTCACTAGATTCATAAGGTCTTACAACAACAAAAAAAATATATTAATTCCTACTTATTCTGAGCATTGGAAAATCTTTATTATTTAATAAAAGAAAAATATACCTTCCAGCATGATTAACAACCCGATTTTAAACATCTTGTATCTAATCTTAAAGAATCAATGGACATATGTGTAAGAATTTTCTGGACCATGCACTGCAAAAAACAGCTATCTATACGTGGCATGCTTGGAGAAACAGACTCCATTTCTATAGCAGTTTGAAAAGTTATAGGAACTTTAGTGAAAGAGAAACAGTGGGGGGCTTTTTCTTCCAAGATCTGTGAATAGCCCTGTGTGTTGAGAGCTGGTAGAGCTCTCAACAGAAAAATGGCATATAAATATCTCATAAAATTTAGTGCAGAGGTTGAAGGTCTTTGACCTGGCCAGAAAAAGGTCAAAAGGAAGATGAACATAGAAGGAGAGAGCTGCGTCCTAAGTTCTGTTGAGCAAAAAATAAAACTTATTGATTTTGGATTATCTTTCCATATCATTAGAACAGCTACTAGGTACTAGGAAACTTTTATGCTCTATGTTGAAGGTTTACAATGGTTAAGATTAAATTCTTATAATAGTTTCTACATATTCTGATCAAATGTTTTACTGACCATTCTAGAATTTTGTACAAGTAATAACATGCAGTATCAATTCTCCTTTACATTCCTTCAGTCTCTACATTATACTAAATATCTACAAAAAAAATGACCTACAAGGGAGAAAATTTATTCTGGATTCTAGTGAGACAGTATTTTAGATAATCGCATAAAAACTATTCAATACTTTCCTGTTAGTTTAGAGTTACTTTTTTCCTAAATCACTTTTTCATATCTTATCAGATGAATTACCAGCGTCAACATCTTGTATTGCTTTTCCTGCTGTTACTGTTTCCTTCATAGTCTTTCTGTTTCTCAGTGCCATGGTCTGCAAGGCACAGCAAGAAGTGAAGGAGGTAGAAAATGGCACAGCATAAAAGGAGCGGAGGTTTCAGCAGCCATTGTCCCTGTATTTGGATCATTGCTTGGCAGAGCTCAGGGGTATTAATTCACTGTCTTTGCCAATTGAAACATCAAGTATCCTGCTTCGCTGAAAGTAATGGTACCAATATACAGAGTAGTTGAGAATTCATTTGTCAAGTTTTATTAGCATGAATAAAACGATACCTGGTGTAGTCTTAGACTTGCTGCACTGCACAGCAGAGTAGTTATCCCTGTGGCAATGGGCTTAGTGTTGTTCTGTTCCATAACTGCCCAGTAAGGAGTAGACTGCTGGTAAAGTACATGCAAGTCCTTCATTAAGTACTCAGTCCAGCAGTTCTCTTAATTTCAGTGTTTTCTCTACTGCAAATACTACTACTACTGCTAATTGATACATTCAAGCATATGCAATAGGTTGCTCTGGAAGAAAGACAAGAGGTCAAAAGAAGATAATTAAAAATTAAATTATGCCTCACAGTGAAATATTACGGCCCATTTATTGGCACATGATCGCAGATAGCCTGTGATTTCCAAATCACATAACCTCAGATACTTGAGGAAACAGTTAATTCTATATGCATTAATGAATGGTTTACTTGAGGGAAGCAGAACTGAATAGCTTTCAAATAATTTCAGTATAAATGGAAGTCAGTAGTTTGCATCAAATTGCAGTGGTGTTTCAGTTGTGTTGTGCTGTTCCCAACACTTATTTTTTCTGTAGACGCAGGAAAAATAAGGAAAAACTCCTGTTCCTAACTAAAGGACTATGATAATTCAATGAAAATATTTTGAAATTTTCTATTTATTCTAATCTGACAGGATATGAAACCAGTTATGGACTCACTTTAACAAAAGGTTTGCATTAAACACAAATGTATAGTAAAAAAGAGAGGAATAAAAATACAGAAAGAATGTGTTATGGTTCTATTATGAGATCTACTGGAGATCTTAATTTCCAAGAGTAGTGCCCGGATACACAAAAGATTTCAGGACCTTTCTTTGAGTCCCTTTTAGCCAAAAAAATTAGTTAAACCTTCTTTTTGTTAGCAGTACAAGTAAGTTTGGACAGCTAATGTGTTTAATAAGGACATGCTGTTTTAGCAAAGACATTTTATTCTAGAGAACTCACAGATGATTCTTCTAATTTTTGAAGGTGTGGCTCTCATTTCAGAGACAATGTGGACAATGTCTCTTGTTTCCCTGGAATATACCAAATGTCATATCCCCTCTCTTAAAAAATAGAATAGGCATGTTCCAATTTTTAATATAAAGTACAGCTGTTTGCTCTCTTCTTTACAGTATGAGTTAACCTCTACAGCTGAATTTTATTCAACTGTTGCCTGATCAGAATCTATGCCTGGAGACCTTGTCAAATAAATTGTGGTTTCTCAGCATCATTAGATAATTTCTACAGGGAAGCTTGTAAGTTCTTTGGACAGGACTTTTAAAAAGAGAAAGAAAGAAAGAGAGAGAGAATGTAAAAAAATGAGAAAGGAGAGGAGAGGAGAGGAGAGGAGAGGAGAGGAGAGGAGAGGAGAGGAGAGGAGAGGAGAGGAGAGGAGAGGAGAGGAGAGGAGAGGAGAGGAGAGGAGAGGAGAGGAGAGGAGAGGAGAGGAGAGGAGAGGAGAGGAGAGGAGAGGAGAGGAGAGGAGAGGAGAGGAGAGGAGAGGAGAGGAGAGGAGAGGAGAGGAGAGGAGAGGAGAGGAGAGGAGAGGAGAGGAGAGGCTAGCAAGCAAGCTCAAACTACATGATTTGCTTGTACAGTTGGGACATTTTCATTATATTTTTATGGAGGCACTTTCTAATCAATATGTTGATGAACCAGATGCTGAGTTTTGCTTCTTTCTCATATTCTTTTTCACAAAATTATTTCCACTGTCTTTTTGCTATTTTTTTGAGAAAAAAACCATCAATCTCACCTGCCTCTCTGCCCCACATCAAACCCACCTCCACCTCTAACTCCCAGATTTTGCATGTATTTCTCCAGTTGTGATGGACGTCTCAATCAGTTCTCTGTTAAAATTCAATTATAATTTTTAACTTAATCTAAATTTATTATATTCTACTAATTAAATTTATTCTATTACTGCTACACTTCTAAGGTGGGCTAGGTAAGACCAAACTAGATAGGAACTTACTACATTTATAGAATTCAAGCCAATTCATTAAAGCCTTTTTTCAGTGCTGAATTGTTTTTAAAAATGGATTTTATTAAAAACGCTTTAGAAATATATAGGTTTAGGGTGTAATATGTGACTTGAGTTTAACACAGTGAGTTCCAACTCTGAGTGTGAATACTAACAATAACACTAAAAAATATTAAGTATAACTGGAAACCATGAAGACCATGATTTCCTTTCAGTCTGATTCTATGTGCATTACTAATATATGTAGTATATTATTAATATATTAGTAATGCAAAGAATGCAAATATTATACACATATATAATTCTCTAATACTGTGAACTTTTAAGCTATTTTTAACTTCTAAAAGAGACAGAGAAATTTTATTTGAAAATTTAAATAATTTATGATGTTCAATAGAGGTAAACCACTGTATGCACCATAGAAATTGCGCTTTTTTTAACTTTTAAAAAGATAAACGTCATTGGGGAATATATACAGCTAAAACTGCAGTACTTTTCTTTTGTAAATTAATTTCTGTGCCTGCTGTGCTAAAATATGTTCCCATAAAATGTACATAGGCATAGTCAGAATCTGACTGTAGAGATTTGGTATAAATGAATACAAAATACAAATTCTTGACTGTTCCACTGTTGTTCTCTGTAAAAATAAGTAGTATTTTAAAATGTTTTAAGGACTATTTGCATGCAATAGCAACTTAAAGGAGTATTATGGAAGCAGTGCCAAACCCTGCTGAGCATTTCTCTTAGATGTAGTCTCACCAATAATTTTAGACACAGCACATAAAAGTGCTAACTTTTCACTCTGTTTTTGGGATGACAATCTGGTGAAAGATTTCTGTAACAAAACATTAAGTGTAATTGCATTGATCTAGACTATGTTCAGGTAAATAAAATAACTGTCCTGAGTGTCAAAAGAAGACCATACTTAACCAACTGAAGGAGTACATTTTAGTGACTGGCAGTGATCTTTCAGAAGAGCTTGTATGATTTTTTTCTGATCTTTTAACTTTGTCCTAGGGAAATATGTTATCTTGGATGATACAAGCATCAGTAGGCATTAAAAGATTATTTCAGTAGTTTTGACTTAAAACTAACTTAGAACTATTTCAAATTATACACTTACCTGCTGTGTTACAAGTCATTAGTCAGCATCATTGTATTTTGAGCTGAATATGAAATTAGAGTTAAATCAGAACAAAGTAAAATATATGGTCTCTGCCAGTCTTGCTATGATAATTTATCCTTTTTCTTCCACTTCCTGCAATGAATAGTCATTCTACTGCATACATTGTACAGAAGAAAATTTTGTTTCTTGACGTGTAAGGTGGACTGATCTAGTTATCCAACATGCAACCTTGAAATGCAGAAAATGAGATTTGGTTTTAACACGTTTTTAGCCTTATCGAAGGTCTTTATCTGCCAATTTTTAGAGTTAATAGTCATCTCTTGCTTTTGCAAATACTTGGCTGTGGAGAACAAGAATATTATTACACTTCGTTTTTTTTCATTAAAGTAGATTTTCTCATTTTACCTTGATGATTCAATACTTTCTTAGTTTGCTTTCGTATAACATTTTGTTGTATTTGGTTATTTCTGGTTTCTGTGATTTTCTTTGTTTCCATTAGATTACAATTACAGATAATGAGAACAATTTTTATAATGTTAGTTTTTAAGTTAATGCAAATGCCTTGGAAAAATTTGGTATTATATGTCTTTGTATTATCTATCTGCTTTCTATGCAGCATTGAGATAAAATATATGTCAGGTACTGCTCAGGCATACATGTATATACTTAATCAAAACGAATTTTAAAGTAGGAATACTCTCTTTTTGTTGTCAGGTCCATATGAGTTACACAACACAGACTCACCATCAAGAAGATTAATATCTTTTTGTTATTCAACATTTCCAGCACTGTAAAAAATACATTTTTTCAGAAAATACAAATAGAGAAATAAAATTAGGTAAAATTTAAATAATGCTGTTTGAAAATTAAGTGCTTCTAGCCTGCCTCAGAGTAATAATTTTTGAAATATTTACTATAGAATTCTTACTCAAGTGCTCTACTTAAAATCTAGGATGCCAATGTGTCTGTTATAAATGGTACTGTATTTGTCTCATTTATACTTTGACACGAAGGCTTTTATGTGAAACTAATACATTCTGTCTCTATGCAGCATGACAGAAGGCATATAAACACACACTGCCTGTTTGTAGTTTATATAGAAACACAGTGCCTAGCTTTTCTTAAAACACTAGTAATGTTTCTTCTACAAGTCATTCAAAAATAACTAGAACAGAGTCCAAATTTAATTAATGTTGTGTTTTTACCTGCCACTGATTCTGAGCAAATGGAGCCCTCTAACTAATGCAGATGCTGCACAGGAGCAATATCAGGATTTTGGCAGTTTTTTCCTCTTCTTGAGGAATATGATCTTTAAATGAGCTCCCCATTTAGGACAAGCTGTAATAGGTAGTTAATATCATGCCTCAGTATTTCATAAGCTCTGGATAAATTTGGTCTATGTAATAGATTGTCTGCAAGAGCAAAGTATTGTATTTTTCAGCAGTGTGTTTACCGCCAGTCTTCCAAAAACCATGTGACAGTTCATGAACACATATATGTTAGATACAGTTCATGAACATATATATGTTAGATACCAATTTTCATGGATAATGTGTCTTCATGTTCCTGCCCATGGTGGGGAGGTCGGAACTTGGTGATCTGTAAGGTCCCTTCCAACACAAACCATTCAATGATTATTGCATAGTATTTGACCTTGGAATACTTTAAATGTAATTTATTTATGTCAGAATTTTTCTTTGGACTAGGATCACTACTTAGTTTTGTCTTCTGCCATCATGGGGTGTTCCTGCCCTGATCCAGTTGTTTGGATTTGAAGTGTGATTTTTTTTCCAAAGATAACCTCATGGCTGTTTTCCGTTGCCATTCTTTGCTTCAGCCCAATTGTGCACAGAAATCTCAGGAGAGATGGATGACCTCATTAGGACTTCTGCATAGTCAGATTCTTGGGCTAGGTAAGACCAAGGCTGAAGTGTAGCTTCCTGAAATATAGAACGTGTTGATTATTTTGCTGTACATATTCACTGTACTACTTGTTAAAGTAGAAAAGGCAGTGTGTACAAGACAAAACTAATGACTTTGAAGTCACAGGAAGCTTATTAATGCCCCTGACATTGAAGATCTCAAAAGATTAATTTGTATAGCATATTTGATACAAAAGATCAAGGTTCTACAAAGTAGCATTGTGTTTTGGTTAAAGATACACACAAAGTGTAACCTATGTGTTGCAGTTCAGTTCTTCTGTCTTCAAAGAACTGACTAATTTGTCTTCAACTAAATAATTTTCAAGATTACCTGCAAATTTACTTTTTTAATAAACTCTTTGAAAGTCATGTTTAGTTGGGTTTGGGTTTTTTTTTTCCCTCCTTTTTTTTAAATTATAGCATGTTGAATTTAGTAACAGTGATGCCAAAAAATATTTTAGGACTGGAAATACATCAGAATTGTTTTTTTGTCATCTCCTTTATTCTGTAGTAGCAAACAGCCTTAGTGAATAATAGATAAGGGTTAAAAGTATTTGTCTTAAGGAAATAAGAAAGGTATGTAGCTGAAATAACACTTCCTCTCATAGAGACTTCTTTCTCTTGGTTAGACAGATGGGCTCTGCCCACCTTCAACTGAAAGTCATGATTCATCTATGAACAGCAAAGCTCATCCTACACAGAACCTCATAAATATATAAAACAACTGTTAAAGACTACATGATTCAGCACTCTTTTAGACAAAAAATAGTCATGGACAATAATAAGCCTGTGGAAGTGAATTATATACTGTGCTCATTATAGAGGACATATCAAGATCTGTTAATTCAATTTTAAAAACCCATAAATTCAGTAAAACTTTCCAGGAATGCTTCTGTATGCTTGGCCCATGATGCAAATCATATGCTTCAAACTCTTTTCGTGTGGCTAAACTGACTTGGATAATTATGCAAGCAAAATAAAGGATGTCTGAAATTATTTTGAGGATTCATATTTACCCCAGGGCCTTGGATAAATAGCTAGTGACTGGTGAAATGGCAATTAGTTCCAATAAAACAGATATTTAATTTATATTGTCTTATAATCTAACAGGTTTAGTATTTTCTCTTTTAAAAAATATTATTGATAAGTTGTCAACAGACTGAAAAATTAGGGTAGTTCTTAATTAGTTGTCAATTTTCTGTAGGTGTACTACTTAACCAAAGATAAAATGAGTGTAGGAAGATCTCCATACTAAAATATTATCAAGGATAAGTTCAGTATTCAAGCTACTTTTTACCTCTTGCTTGGATAAACCTGCAAGCTTAAATTAAAGCCATTTGCTTTATCTCGTTTGCCTAAATCTCTTTAAGACTGACAGTTATATGAAACAGAGGACGTGTAGAAAGAAAATGGAATGTCTGTTGTCACTCATTAAAATGATACTGAAACACTGCTTTTTAATTATTGCATTCTGATATACAGAAAACTTATTTTGTCTTGCCAGTTCACCAAGGACAACTGGCTAATTCTTAATCTCTTAAAATATTTTGATAATTAACCTGTCATGGTGAGGTCTAGCACTGTGGTGCTGTATTTCAAGATAGGTTCATGGCATAATATGTCATTATATTGTTTTTTTACAAAAACAATTTACAGAGACACTAAACTGGTGAAACTGCACTTAAATATGGGGTTTCTAAACCATGACATTCAATCAAGATTTTTAAAAGAAGCACTGAAATAAGTGCCAGATAAATTAACCCTTAAGCCTATATTTGTTCCTCACTGCCCACTTACTATGCTCTTAATTAGGCATTGAATGTGTATTTGGTAAGACAGTAATTGAAATAAACAAAAAGTTATTTATTCTATTTTACATCTTTGAGATGGCAATGCAAACAATGAGTGATTCCTTCTCAAGTGGAATAATTTTCAACTATATTAGGAAATTGTGGCAGTGTTGAGTAACTGGGTCTTTTGAGATTTAGGCATTGCATGAAACAATTAGGTTTTAATTATTTCTTATAAAGTGGTAGAGCTATGTGGACAAAGCGATAAAAAAGGTAAAACATTTTCCCTCTTTCCTTTTCTTGTATTATCTTTCCATGACAATGAACAACTATGATTCCAGTTAAACCTAACAACATTAATTTCCATTGGATTCTCCTTTTTATGTTATCATTTATCCTTTCCGCTATCCTTTCTCAGTTTTGGTCAGTATTTTATTTTAGTCCTGAAGCATGTTACTGCAAAACTGCAAGACTCATCTATATCCTTTTTTTTAGAATCCCATTAAAGAAAACTGCCAAAAAAGTCAACTTAGAATGCAAACAACCCCTGAAAATAATGTATTATAATAATGTCTGTTGTAAAATTATAAAACTGTCATATAGCTTTGTTTTTCTGAAACACTTCTGATGCAAATTTAGATAAGAGTTGAAATAAGCATATCTGCCAAGGAGAAAACGTGGCGAGATGAACCTTCCTGTTTTCCAGCAGGGTCACTAAGTAGAGATGGAACAGCTGGAATACAAAAGTGAGGGATGGATAATGTTGGAAAAGTCTGAAGCTACAATTACATGTAAGAACTTCTTAGAATCATTTACTGCCATGCGTTACACCTGCTTGACCCTCAGGTTTTCTACTTAGAAAATACATGAAAGCACAACTGAAATTACAAACATTATATATTATACATATATTATTATATAAACATATAACAAATTAATCAGTTTTGAAAAGAGAAAAATGAAGAAATGCAATCCCATATTATTTTATTTACCTCTGAATCTCTTATTTTCTCACCAATTGCTGCAACTGATCTGCATGGTAGAAATCTGACACTGCAGTAAACTATGGCTTCTTTCTTTGGATATGTACTGAACAGCATGAGTTTTTCCCCAGATTTTTCATGTGTTTCCTCACAGATATTTGCATGGATTTTCTGATATTATCTATCTCCCTTATTTATTTCCATCTTCCATCAGCTTCTGAGAATTCATGGAATTGAAGAGGCACAAATCAAATCTAAATACATAATTTAGTTAACAGTTGTAGTGAGAGTGAATGGGGAAGGGTAAGGAGGACGGAAAGCATGTATTTTAAATCAGCATCAGGTTCAGTATTTCCTGATTAGAATTTTTCATGATGAAATGTCTGGGTTAAATTTAAAAATTATGCTGGAAGAGTGGTGCAAATTGCTTGAAGAAGATTGAAGTGGCTTGGATTTTCTTTACACCTCCACTGATATAGTGAAGGAAGGAACTGTAGTGGCTTAATGTTAAAATGGAATCTGAATACTTAAAAAAATATCTTTCAAGACTTAGAATTTGTCTGCAGCCTGTTTCCTAAAAACATTATTTATAAATCAAATATTAAGGTATATTTTATCAACAGTAGCTTCTAAAGGTTTTTTTAATTTATTTTTGTGTTACCGCATTATATAAATAACTGATTATTCATTAGTACTTTTGGTTTATTCTAGGAATATAATCTGATCTAATTAATAAATCTGGTAACTAGAAAACTACACAAATCATAATTTACCTTGCTGAAAAAATGATTCAGAAAATCACAGAATGAATAAACTGCACAATATGAAAGCCATGAGACATAAGATTAAATTTGAATTATTCTTTACCATTTTATTCCCAAATGAATTTGCATGGAAATAGTGATACTTCAAATATATTAAAGTGAATAGTAAAACTTGCATCATAGAATAATTTGGGTTGGAAGGGACCTAACACCTCATCTAGTTCCAAACCTCCTTCTTAGAATTTAATTCAGGAGTAATGCACAGGATTGACATGATTCTGTTTTCTAGCACAAGAATGGTGTTCTGGGTTTTTTTCTTAAACTTTTTGTTTGGCTGGTTAGGGTTTTTTTTGGTGTTGTTTGTTTTTAGGTGTTTTTGTTGTTTGTTTGGGGGGAGGTTGTTTGTTTTTTTGTTTTTGGTGAGGGTGGGGAAGTTGTCCTTTTTTTGAGTGCTGTAACCATAGTTAGGGGTGTTATATACTTACCCCATACACTGACAAAGTAAGAATTTCCCTGTCCTAAAGAACTTACATCCTTCAAGTCTACTAGACACCTCTTAAGTTGTAACATATTTAGAGACAATTTGTTATTCTTCTACTGTCTCATATAATATATATGTTGTCTCATCAGCCTAAACACTCTCCAATGGAGATGACACCTAAAGAAAGGTTGAAGCAGAATGGAAAAATTTAGTTAGCAGAATTAGAAAACCCATACAGAACAATCATACAGATATGTACAGAATAAAAGAATCATGCTTTGATGGTTTAGATCAATAATCCAAAAAATCTTCCAAAATGTTTTCTTTTTTTTTATTCTCTAAATATGAAAAAAAAAATCTTAATCATGGCAGACAGGTCTTCTGTAAAAAACTACTTGAAAGAAAATTATTTTCCTTGTTTGTTGAGCCAACTTCATTTCACAGTGACTGCTAAGGTCTGTAAGAGGGCACTTTTGAGCTGCAGTTGTTTGGAGATTCCAGCCAGAATTACAGACCTTGCTAATACCCTAATTTTTCAGAAAAAAAAAACACAAAAAACCCCCCAAAACTGAACAAACCGAAAATAAAACCAAACCCCAAAACAAAACAAACAAACAAAGAAAAGCCAACCAACAAACAAACAAAGTACCCAAACCAAAAGAAATGAGCAAACAAAAAAGAAAAAAACAACCAACCAACCCCCCCACCAAAAAGCAGCTCCAAGCACCACTTATCTTTCCTTTAATGAAATACAGATGTTCTAGTCTTCTTCAAAATGTAACTCAATTTTCCTTATCCTAACCAATCAGATTCTTTTTACAGTGAATGAGACCCACCTACTTTGTTTTGCAACATAGCTTGTGATGTTTTTTATAGTAGCTCTTAAGTATTTCTGAATTCTCATACATCTTATTAAAAGTTAAGAGCGATTTTTTAAGAGCTTAAGATTTCTTAGGACCCAAAACATAAAACTAACAGTCTTTCATTTTACCCTGGATTTGTGCTGTACTCTTTCAGAATACATTTTTCATTCTACCTTTAAATTTTTGGACAATTACACTGTATGCCATGGAACGCTGAAGAAAAAGTTTTAAAATCATCTTTCATTTTTATTTGCTATGTCTCTTACTTGTCCTGTGTAAAGAAGTAGAAAGAAGATTGAGAATTTTTATGTGTCTGGAAGTACAGCTTTGAAACATTGATGGCATTGCAGTATATCTAAGATATGTTTAAAATCTTGCAGGGTTTTGAGCCTTTCATGATATTTCTTCTTTTTCCCCTGAAAATGTAACATTTTGAAATATTGATTCAAATTTTGAGAAAAGAAGAATATCATAGTTTCATTTTTCTTTGCAATACCAAGTAGATGCCAAGATAAATGCGTACTGATTTGTCAGCTCCATTGAAGACTGAGAGTTCAGGAAAAGTTGTGTTGTACTTCTCTGCTAAAATTCCCCATTGAATTGAGAGGAAATACCGTGAGACTGTGCTGTTGAAAATACCAATGATACATTAACAATAGGTATAAATTTCATGAAAAATATAAAATATAATGGCTTCTGGTAGTAGCAATCATCTCCACCACAGAAAATATCAAAACCTCATTGTGCCCCAGAGAAAAAAAACTTTTAAATTGTCTTTAACATTGCTTTTATTATATTATATTATATTATATCTATCAATGTACTTTTTACATGGCTTCTTCTTTTGGTATCTCCTGGTTTTTACTGATATCCACAATATTGACATTCACAGGCAACTCATGAAGTTGTCACATATGTAGAGCTGCAAGATATGAAAATGTAGATTTGAAAATGTGTACTATGCTTTGCAAGAATCTTATAAACTCTGTTCTGTGATAATTTTATTGGACTATTTACTCTTAATTCTTCTCGCTTCACACAGTTTATGATTTTTAAAGACATCATTTAAGGAAACTAGCAAAAAGAAATGCGGATTTTCTGAGCTCAAAATGAAGTGCTAGCATTGCCTTCCTTTTGGGGTACTTAGAGATCTATTTTCTTGTATTTGAAAGGAATTAATGAGTGAGGTTCTCCACCAGAATCTAAAGAAATGTCTCTTTGGATATCTGCATAATAGAATTTAAAAAACAGAATAAAATTGAAGATTGCAACCAAGGTTTTTTCAGATCTGGAACTCAACATCATGAGAGTTTGTAATTTTTACAAAAGACTCATGAGCTTTTTCCTTGTGTTTTAAGACTAATACAGATAACTGTAAAGACAAAAATTATCATATAGTTGATCTTAACTCATTAAGTTCACTACTAATGTATTTTCTTTGTCCACTTTCCTGCAGAGATGTAGAAGAGATGAGGTGTTTTTTCTTCATACTTTGCTCATTTTAAATATGCGATATAAATTGAATACCACAATAAGTAAAATTATCTTGGGTATGAACTCAGGTAAAGTGGAACTTGTGTCGTGATTTTGAGTTTTTGAATATGGCAATATGAGCTCTTTAACAATATTGTACTTAATATGGCCTGGTCAGCAGAGAAGAGATAATCAAAATCTCTCACAGTTTTGTTTGTGAAAATGCAGTTGATTTTTGAGGCAGGAGAAAGAAACACATCTGATTAATGTTCCATTTTCTCTTTCTTCTGACTCTTGCCCCCAGTATTCAAATTTTAAAAAATAAATAAATAAAAAGAAAAAAGAAAAAGGATAAACAGAAGTTTTGAGTATTTCAAGTTTTTCAGGTTTTATCTGGCTACTTCTCATTCCTATAAGGCAAGAGTGAAACATGTTTTTTCTTTAGACTTTTCACTTGCTTATTCCTTAAAATTATTTTTACTTTATTCTCTGGACTTTGGTTGTCCTCTTTTCTGTACAAAGTATGATCTTTCATTTCTTACACGAAGTAGTATACAACTTTGACTGGACTTAGTATTGCATTTTCACTAGCTCAGCAGTGAAGGAATTATGTATGGAAAAAAGGAGGAATTCAATAATGTAATAGAAAAAGTAAGATGATTTCTTTATTTTTCTGTAGATAATACTGCACATAAGAAATCTGTGAAAAATCATCAAAGGACCAACATAGCAATTTGGGTCTTTGACCTAGATATAGGAATGAACTTGATGCTACTGTATCTTAAATGTAAACTATTGCCATTTAAATTTAAGGCAACAGTATTGCAGCCTTCCTCAAGTGCAGTTTTTTAAAATTTTCACAATCTGAAATTGTTACTTTCTGAATCTGTACATGACAAGAAGATGGGAAATACTGCAGGTGTGCTGGGACTAGATTTCCACCTATTCCTCAAGAAATTGCTTGAAAGTAGTACTGGGGAATTTTGACAGAGGTGACTGCAGTGTACTGCACATAGTCAGGAATAGCCAACTATACAAACACAAGTTCTTTAGAAAAGGGCCATAGTGGATCATAAACTTGAACAAGATTAATGAATAAAATGCTTATTCTGATAAATGAGCAGAAAAATAACCCTCTGGTTATATAAGTAATCTTGCTTTCCTCAATATACATAATGTTTTTGGGATGCAATATGCTGGTTTTGGGAAATACACATTAAGGAATGGAGACTAAGGAAGCACTGTAATAGTTTGCCAGGGGAGGTCATAGCATTCTTGACACTGGGTCTGATCATAACTGGTCTTTCTTATAGGGAGGAGAAAGGGAAATACCTCCTGGAAAGGTTTTTTTCCAGTCTAACATTTTCAACTGCCAATCATATCATCCTTAGGAACACGTTTTCTGTAATCTTGGAACCTGTTCTCACAGGATCCTTTCACTGAGGTTTTTTTTTCCTTCCTTCCTTCATTTTTTTTGTAATGTAAAAAAAAAGTTCCTTCTTTTTTCCTAATGTTATGTTTGTGCTAAAGTTGTTTTAAAGACTGCATTCCCACTGGAGGTGTTAAGTGCATTTGGTTGCATGACTGAGATGATTTTGCAAGTCCCACACATAATGGTATAAAAGTTCATAAAAGAACATGAAAGTAGCACTTCATAATATTGAGACGTCTTTTGTTTAAATGTAGTATGAATGGCCCTACCCTACTTCTATAGGGGGTATCCTGACATATAGAACAATGGGTCACAGTTGTGAAGAATAAGATTAGGAGCCCTGCAGATGGTGGAGGATCTGCTTTGTGGATGGAGATGTAATTAAATTCTCTTACGTTGTGGAGTAAAAAGCAAACCCATTTTGTGATGTGAAAATAGAGTTTAAGATGAGCAAAGCATAAATTTGCAGAGTTTCAGATAATTTTATTTTCCTAATGACTTCTTCCAATAGTTTTTTCTCAGAGGCAAAACTGTATGTTAGAAATTTTTAAAGAGGAAGATTCATCAGTAAAAAAGACTGTTGGCTCTCAAGATAAAGAAAATAGACTGCCTGGAATTCAGATTGTTTTTCAGGGTAATCATGTTCAGAGACCTTGATCTAAAGCTGGAAGCCTAGAGTAAGGTAAGGGACTTCACAGTTTGAAAAGGAGGTTTATGGTCTTATTAAGATCAGGGGAATTCTGTATATGCATTACAATGGGAGCTGGTCCATAACTGTGTGGCCTTTAAGGTATGCATGTATTTAGATGAAGTATTGATGCTTTTATATGAACGGTAGTGGTAATTTGTCATCTAAATACTGAGATGGGAAAAGTACTCGACCAAAAGCCAATTTTAGTTACTGTAATCATACCTTCCTTCAGGCACTTAATTTACACAACTGATAAGAAACTTTCAAAATAAGTTTTAGATGTGCAAGAAGAGTTACATTGCTGCCAGGTTCTATGCCTGCCTCTTCTCTGTTGAGACAAATGCTGTACATGTTCTGTCATGATATCTTTTTGTGTTTGGAAACACTTGTAGGCATGCACTCAAATTTTTTCAAATCCTTGGCTAAAAGTCTTTTTTGACACATACTTGTGGGGAAAAGTAATCTGACAGGACCCAATGCTGAAGTTTTTTTGGCTGACATTGTTTTTCATTGCAATTGCCAATTGTAACAGCTAACCTTTTTCATAGAGAATCCTGTATCCAGAAGGTAAGAAAAAGAGTGTATTTTTCTCAAAATCTGCAAAGACGTCTTTAGACTCCTCTTTCATTTTCAGCTCCGATAGGTAATACTGATCCCTTCCCATACACTTTCATATCTGAATTTATAGTTCAAGCATCAACCTCATATCATTGCTTTCATGATAATATTGCTTTAATCACACAGGGGTTTACTTCATTTTATCTCATGGATTATTATTTAGTTTATCCTAATATTTTTGTTTCTATATTTTTCTCCCTCCATGCTACTGTATTATGAACTGCTGCCTCTTCTGTTGCTGCCTCTTTCTCGTGTCTACTATAATAAAGAAAATAATTGCCTAGAGGCTTTCTATACGATGTAGCTGTACTAGAGAGCTCTTTGTTTTCATTTGAAGAGTACTTTATTTTTAAATAGCTTGCAGATCCACTTCAGTTGATGAAGCCTCTTCAATCAATGCTCAAAATAGTTAAAAAAGTAAAATGGGATGTAGCTGTTACAATCTACCTGGCCATCAGAAAACTGTTATACTTAAAATATGTGTTGTACTATATAGTTGTGGCTTGTCAAAACAAGTTTTTCATGTAACTTAATTTTTCTTTACACATCAAGAACACCTCTCCATCACATAACATATTTATAGTGAAGCTGCAAGAGCTATTGTTGCCAGTTTAATTACCATACTTACCTAGAAACAAATAGTATATTTGCTATTATTATGTAAAAAAAAAAGAGGAAGGCAGTGTTTCTACTGAAAAACAAAAGAGCTTCTTTAGAAGACTTTTTTTATGACTGGATATCTCCATATCTAAAATTAGTTTTGATATCCTCTGTGAGCATTGGACTCAAATTCTGGTCTATCACTTTGAAAGTCTGCTATTCATTGTGCTGTGCATCTACTTCATGCTTTGTAAAAGAGCTTAATAGTCAGAAAGTTTTCTGCCCTGCTGTTTTTGAAAGATCTAAATCCAGTTCCCATTTTCACTGATTAGTACAAATGAAACTCTGAATGTCCATAGACTTGTTATACTTTGTGACGTGTGCTACAATTCAGCACAAATAGAGCTTTGTCTTACAAAAGCTCATTAGAAAGTTCTGCTCTCCAGTATGTTGATTTTTTGTTTCTAACTCTTTAGTTTGCATTGAAGCATAACTTAATTTCCAAGTAAGTTAAAAATTTGCCCTCTTTCTCCTGAAGCTGATAGGAATCAACTGGATGCCCTTTGAGGTACTCTCAGATCCTGCTAACATGCAGCTAATGGAGTGCCGATATCAACACAAAAGGTTATGAAGAAGAGGTAAAAAAACTATAGATACTTGAGCCTCCTGCTAGCTGATGAAGAGACACTAGAAAAACTGATTCATTTAAAATGTTTAAACAGTCAAAAATATAATGATTAAAACCATAGATTAAGATCTTTATGGAATGATTAAAAAATATGGCAAAGGAGACCTAAGCAGGTTATGTTGTCTACCATCTGAGTCTCAGTCATTCTTGGGAAGTATTTAGTGCCCTGTAAAGGGAAGACCAAAACTACCTTAAGCAATCTATTCCAGTACCTCTTTGCACTGTGAGAAATTTCTTATTCCTTTGAAAAAATATCACTGTTGCTGTAAAGGAGGTGATACTTTTACTATCTCATATCCTCCTTGTAGCAGGAATTGAAAACAGTTTTTTTATCTACTTCTGTATCTATTGTTTACCTTTTTTGAGGAGTATTATAATTTAGCAATTTTGATTTTTTTTTTTGCCTCTGGAATAGACAGTGGCTCAGTTTCACAATCCTTTCCACTTTGGTCTGAATCTTTCACCAGTAGAGGTAAGTTTGTGGTTTGGGAATTTGTTTGTTTGTTTGTTTGTTGGCTCTTTTTTGTTTTGTTTTGTTTTTTTTTTTTTTTTCTTATTTTGACTGAGTGTTGTAACCGCTGGACTCTGCCTAGCAGGCTGCTGTGGCCTGAAAGCTCAGCGAGGGTTTCCTAGGGCCATGCGATTAATTGCATCCCGGAGTCCAATTCGGACAGCCCTACGATCTGGCTCCGGCAGCTGGCAGCGTTACAACGCAGTGGATGGTAAAGAAGGTAGAGAAGGGTCTCTCATGAGGGTTTGAGATGACTTTAATCGCATCTTGCCCCCCACGATGTTCACAGGTGGAGAGACAGCCTGCTCTGAGTGCAGGATGATTTTGTCAGGGGCCCAAGGGCGGTCCCTGGGCGGGGTTGGGATACAGGAGCAAATAGGGAGAAACTGAGGGAGTGGCCAGGGCTAGGGAGGGAACAGGGGGAACATGGCAGCACAGAATCAGGGGGTTAACAGGCTGCCACAACTGAGGACCATATTAAAGTGTATAAGTGCTGTATGAATTAGTTCAGATTTTTTTTTTTTTAATTAGGAAGGATTAAGTTTTTGAAAGTGAGACCACAGAAAGGAAAATGTTCTACTATACTTGAATAACTTTCACTTAAAAATTGAAACTGCACCCCAAGATACAAGATAATATAAAGGAGCACCTGAAGACTTTAGCTGCCTATCTAATGCTAAAAGCCCCAATTTTTCTAAGGAACATAGAAAGCAGGCAGAAATTACTTAAGAAATCACTTGCAAGGACTTTGAAATGTTCATATTCAATAACAATTTTTTGCCTCTGGAAATGTGGATGAAAACTTCTCAAGATCAACATATAAAGTTTACTGGAGCTCTGACAGGAAATTTCTTGTTAAGGTATTTTCAAAGAATATTGAAATTGGTAAGCATAACAAGGAAATTAGATGTATTAGATGTAGACCAAAATCTACTGCTAGAAAGGTGTAATGAATTGCAAGTCAAAGCTGTAAAACTGAGTTGGTGTTTGATAGGCATAGTGTTGTCTCTTTTAAAGGCCTCAGAGGTCACAGTGCAGATCCCCTGTGGCCTTCAATTAGTGAAGCTTTCACGGGAATATTTAAGTGTAAAGTTTGAGTTTGAGCTGGGAAAAAGTCTCTTCTGCCTCTTCAGTTGACATGCTGTGGTTGCTGTTCGGGAACTTTTCTGTACTTGCATGCTCCAGGGTGTCAGACATTACCCATTCTCATTGGACCATTTTTAGCTCTTATCTTCAGTCTTCCTCTGAGACCTCTAGATGTTCTGGCTAGTGTCTTTTTTCTGAAGCAAATTTACCTTCCTGATCTTGGAGACACTCTGGCCATTCACCATTTTAAGTATTACTGTGCTTTCTTGGAAGTGAAAAATTCCCTTTATTTGACTGATTCACATTTCCTGTGCTTTTCTGTTCACTCATTTATAGCTTCTCCAGCCATGTGTACAACCATCCTTCTGCATCTCAGTGATTGTGGATGTGGTTCGGTGACATACCTCAGCAATTTACAGGGTAGCTGCCCTGAAAGCCTTGCCTTTGGGTGTCAGAGTGAGCTGAGTCAGGGCAGTGAATTAGACAAAGATTGATCCTGCTCTGTCTGTACTCAAGATGGGCAGCATTCTGGCAGGTTAGCTTTGGAAAATTTTTTGCCTTGGGTTCTAATGTGAAGTGGTAAAGCAGAATACTGCCAGGATGTAAACGACAGAAAGGGAAAAATCAGAAAGATATCTATTGTAGCAAGTATACCTGGTATCTGTGTCTCTGTTATCATTTAAGGCAAATGCTTAGCATCCTTGTTGCAAGTGTGTTCTTAAGACCAATCTCAAATTTTGTTTTAATAGTCACACTAAAATCTAAATGAAACAAACATGTACAGACAATTGCCTGTTCTGAAGGTAAAACAGCACATAATGGTTTTAGAGTTGGTAATAAGGAAGTTTTTTTGTTTAAAGAGAGTATACTGCTACACTCCTCCATGCACATTTTACATTGGCAAATTACTTCACTCCTGATAATCTGTAAATTTGTAAGTTATTGATGGAAATTTGAAAGAAAATTTCCTAGTTCATCAAATTTTATTGTTAATTTTGTATTGAACAGGCCACATTTTGCCCAGGGTGTATAATTCTCTTAACTTACTGTTACCAAGGGAATGGTAAAATGTGTGTAGGTGTTAGAAATCTTCTGCAGTAAAGCACAATGTTACAGTAGTAACTTGTATCTTCCCTGGAATTATAATCAGTGCCATTATGAGTGTAAAAACCCTGAAATTTATGTAGCTGTGTTTTACATCATGGATGTCAGTGTTGAAATATTGCCTGTCCTGGGCTTTGTAAGCAGTCATTTAAACTTGTGACATATTAAGTTTAATGTACTAGTTTCAAAACTTTACTGCTTCATTGTATTGAGTAAGAAGAATGTTATCTACAGGACTTAAATTTCTATTTTCAATGGTTTATCATTTTCCTTACTAATCAATACATCACACAGCCACATTATAACAGACTGATCATTCTCAGATTAAAAAGAAAAGAGATGAGGAGTGTTGCTGAGAGATTCAACATTAGATGAGCACTGTTTGTTTTTTGTTAAAATGCTGGTCTTCCCAACCTCTGTACCTTTTCTACAGTTCAAAGGAGTATTGGAAGGAGGTGGGTGTTATTCTTCAACAAATCCTTAAGACTGGGAGCCCTGGAATCCTCTGTGTTTAGAACCACCATTTAATGTATGAGGGAATTTGGCTTCCTTTCTGATGGGACACTTCCAGAAGTAGCTGCAGCTTATCCTGAGTTGTACTTCACTCTTAGGAGAAGATCCTCCCCTCTTTCCTCTCAAAGGGGTTTCCTGCATCTGAACCCTGCACAGAATTAATTTCTGATGACTGCACTACAACACCTAAAATTGTTTTTATCAGAGTCAGCTGACTCAACTTGATTTTTGCTGATAGCACATGTTAAGACCACATGTGCTGTACTTAAGCTTTAAAAATCTTGTCCCATGACAGTAGCAAGGAAGGACCAGACAGCCAGAACTCTCCAACCACCTCAGGGCGCAGGACAGGGGCTGGGCAGCTCCAGCCCTGGGGAGTGGGTATTTTTCCAGGGATGGCAAAAAGTAACCCAATCCTCCCAGCTAGTAATAATCTCAGAGTCCTTACACTGGTTTCCTTATGCCTCCTGAAAGGAAATAAATAAATAAATAAATAAATAAATATACATATACATATATATATATATATATATATATATATATATATATATATAAAAGGTATATCTACCTAAAATAAGATATATCGCTAAAATACAGAAGAGATTTTGAATTTCAGTAAAACATTTTAGACTATGATAGCAAAGGAAGCACCGCCTCTGAGCTCTCTTTGTCACGTTTTGACAGATGACGAAGCATTTGAATAAGAAGAAAGTTGGGAAATCCTATTATGTATTTTGCTAGTCTGATTTACATGCTGCCATGTCAGTAAGCCAGTGATTGCTGAATCACATTTCTAAATGGGAGACATGATGTCAGGGGGTGTTACTAACAAGATCCCAGGGTACAAGAGAAAATTCGTATGTGTACGTGTATAAGTCTGCTAACATGCACAGTTGTGCCTAAGCTGGCATAGTTTATTATTTGAGAAGTTGTGATATTCAGCTGACTCTATACAGGTGACAAAACTCTCTCTGAATCTGTCAATTCTGTATTTTTTGCCAAGCTAAGATGTTAGCCTGCAGCTAACATGTAGACCTACTCTGGACATGATCACAAGTCCTTTCTTTGCTTTGGGAATCCAGACAATAACTGAAATATAAAGTTGTAATTTAAATAGTTTTTTTCTGTTATTATCAGATGCTAGGTAGTAACTTTTTAAAGTACCATCCAGCATTAATTTCTGTCTGATTTACACACACTATATATATATATATATATATATATATATATATAATTTTATGATATATAATGATGTAAAGATTTTTTTTTTCCTCTTAAATTAGGATAATATTTATAATGACAATGTTTATATGTCTATCAGGAAGTAAACTCTATGTTTTGATTTTTGAAACAGTTTGAAACAAAGGCCTACACAAAGCTTTTAACGTCTGTGCATTATAATCTTGGGGACTCGTGTTGAGGTCTGTTACTTGAATATACGAAGGAATATAGCTTAAAGAATAAAAAGTCTCATAAGTTACTTTGACATACTGAAACCATTATCTGACAAGGTTAAGGTGAAGAAGGATTTGTCAACATGTAAATATCACTTGGTTAATACATCTGACAAATTAAAAAACTGATTAAATAGCAATCAATATTACAACTTCATAAAGAGACTGATAATTCAGAAACACTAGAAAATGATTTTTTTTTTACTTAAGCAAAATTTATTCTGCTGTTCTTTAACATCCTGTAGACAGTAAATTGAAGTATAATTTTTAAATTAAATTTTCATTTCTGCTTTCTGGTAGTGTTATGAAGACATAAAGGTATGGGCTACTAAATAAATAATATGTTTCAATTTTTATCTTCTTGAAACTGAATCGCAGGAAGGAAATCCTTACATGTATATGTGCAATTTGAAATGTATTTGCTTTCTCTCTTTATCTTTCTTTCTTACTTCCCCTGCACTACACTGCTTGTGTGGCGTTGATGGCTAGTCTCTCACTTCGGATACTGGTGGTCCTGGGCTGACTGCAGAAACAAAACCATGATGAGAGTTGCCATGTAGAAGGAAAGCAGCATACACATGCAGCCAAGAGAATTTTGGAATGATTTCTAGAGCAGTGTCTCCAAAACAGCTGACTCCTGAACTGCTGTCTTTTTCTCACTTCTGCCTCTTGCATGTACGAGAATGTGCATGTACACAACAAACTACTACCTGAAATAGAGGTGTTGTCTGTCTGCATATGGATGGACTCAGAGTCAAATTTTTGGTCAGAACATTCAAAAGATAACCTTATTTTTTCCTTGAGGATACTGCCATTTCTTTCATTGTTTATTTAGGTAATAACAACAGTGGGAGGTGAAAGCATGGTGGCTTCACCCCGTACTGTTTTAGTCATGAAAAGGTTATGATGCTCACTTCTGCAAAATTTTTAATTACAATTCTGCTCCTTAAAAAGGGAAAGTTGTTTTGATCTCATGGTAAATAGGTCATATGGCTGGCTTGTTTGGTACTCAATTGAAAATCACAGTATGACAGTGTTAAATTTATCTGGATGGCTTCCTGTGTGTAATGGTGGGGTGGTCTGACCTGGGCTGGCCACTGGACCCCCTCCCAGCAGAGGCAGGGTGAGAAAATAAATTTAAAAACTTGTAGGTTGAAATACGGACAGGGAGATCCCTAAATTATTACTGTCATGGAGAAAACAGACTCAACTTGGGGAAAATTAATGTAATTTACTGCCAATTAAAATATGTTTGGAAGTGAGAAGCAAAGACAAAATATAAATCCCACCTTCCTCCCACTTCTCCACTCCTTTTTCCCAAGATCCCCTTTACTCCCTCATTCCCAAATCATCTGCCTGCTCCCCAGCAATGTCCTGAGCAGCAGAGGGGATAGGTAGTCAGTGCTGTGGTCAGTATGTAACAGATCCTCTCCGCTGCTCCTTCCTTCTCACTCTGTTACCCTGATTCAGTGTGGGGCTCCTCCCATGGACTAGTGTCCTTTAGCAAACAGGCACCTGTTCCACCATGTTCTTTGCCAGGCTCTTGTATGTAGGTGGTTTCCACTCTGGTAGGCTAAAGGGGTAGAGAAGGAAGGACCATGGTGAGAGGGACCACACAGGGAATAAAAAAGGGGAAACACAGCACTTCTGTAAACTATTAAAGATACCAGTGAAAACAAATACATTTTAATAAACACTTAGTCTTTAATAACTGGAGAAATGGAAGTTAACTAATATTTCTTTCGCCAATCCAGATGGTGAATGAAATGTTTCAAAACATTTTGCTTTTATTATGTTATCTTCTCTGATTTCTAAGCTCCCTAATTCTTCTGTATGGCAATTCAGCACTCTTCAGGTCTATGTTTTGAGAGTCCTGAACATTCCTGCTTCTTTGTTTCAAGGAACATGTTGGATTGTGATCATGTTTAACTTTATGCTTGAATAAAATGCGTAGTCTTTGTTCAACTTAAAAAAGGCAATGAAGTATATGCTACTTTAGAAATTTTTACTTGATTAGCCCTGACACATGCTCAGTTGAGAGAAATTATTTTAGAAGAAACAGATGGAAAATATAATGAAATTTACATTTTAATCTTCTTTCCCTGGTACTTCCTTGTCTTTTTTTCCCCTCCTGCACAAAAAGCAGATAAGTTGCACTAATCTGGGAGATGAATCAGTTGATTCTTGGCAAATTTTGCTGACATTTTGTTACCAAAAATCCCCTAGGACATACAAAATTGTTTGTAATCATCACTTGGAATGATCACAACTTTAGTTTTAACAGGATGCTATCTGCCAAAATGTCCTCGAGATAGGTACATTTCTATTTTGTTTTGTTGTCGTTTGCTGGTGATTTTGCTGAGGAAATGTCACCTTTCAACTTACTGCTGAGAATATAAGATGTAATTTGATTTTGAATTTGATATCGGTGGTATCTCCAGTAGCTGCTAATGACCATGCTTTTCAGAGGGGATAATTGGGCAGCCTTTTTTAGGACATATGTTTTATCTTTTTAGAATCATAGACTTGTCTTCAGACATTTAAGATTAATTTTGATAATAGTGCAAAGAGAATGCCACATTAGTCATAATACCTCCATTAGTAACTGGAGGTGCTTGAAAAGGTCTGATTAATTTTTTTGTTTATGGTGGCAATATTAGCTTTTCATTTACTTCTAAAATCATCGTCAAAGCCATCCTAAAAGGACAACTAAAACCATCATATCCATTGAAAAAGTCAACTTGGGACAAAAATGGGCATCTGGAAACTGGGAGTTTAAACATTAGGAATATAGTAACCAAATACTTAAGGAAAAAGTGAAAATTAAAATGTGGAAATACCATTAGATGGTTACCTGTATATTGAGGTTCATATATTCATTTCCTTAAATGAGTGAGGTTCTGCACATCAATAAATTGGAGAGAGACAGTTCTGGGATATATACACTGCTGACTGAAATAATCAAAAAAATTGAATTGTATAGCACTATACAAAATTCTAAAGAAAGAGATTTTATGTTAACTTCTTTATCACTTTATTCAAGAAAAAAATAGTGATTTTACATCTGTAGTGTCCATTTGTATTGGAGTGCTTTTCTTAAGCTCCTGCTGAAAGCTGTATGTTAGAGAATACATTCATCTGCTGAGGCTGACTGAATATTGCTTACAGAGGTTGTGGTTGGTCCATGTCTGCAGTTTGTAAAAACAGGCTGAACAAATATCTTGTGATGGACTCTGAATTACGTCCATAGCTGATTTTGCCCTGAGGTAGGGGAAAGGGTGAGGTACATTCTGAGCTTCTGTGGTTATATTATGTTCATTAGCTACTTACAAATTACAACAACAACAACAAAAAAAAAGACGGTGTGCATCGGAGAATAGGGAGAATGAAGTACCTGAATTACTGTACTGTGAAACAGCAAATGTGGCATATCTCTCTTCCAATTATACTGGTTGTGTCAACACTTGCGTTTCCTCTCCAAGGCAAAGTAAATAGAACCTGTGCTTATCTTGCTTTTGTTGTTTTTTTTCTTACAGCTGTGTGATTAACATATGTATGTGCTGTGTTTTCTAATTCAATATAGCAATTAAGAAACAAAGAAAAATTAATTTCCAGTGATTTCGAACAATTAACTCCCAAGTTAAAAATTCTGGTTGAGGTGTTGCTCACCTAAAGTTCTAACTAAAGAAAAATGTGGAAGTATTTGTTTAAAGGACTGTCTCAGATGTGTCAGAAGAGCATAAGATGCTGCCTTCTAGCAACTGAATATTTGTGTGCACAGAACAGCATAACCAGGAGCAGGCATCACCCTTTTTCGCACACTTTGCAGCTGACCTTGCAAATCATACAACATAAGAACATTATCATTTTCTGTGAGAGACAAATTACTAATATTCAGGTGCAAATCACAGCAAATGTATTTGAAGGCATGCACAGCACTACCAATTTAATTTTATATGTTGGCTTTTCGTAGGTATGTCCTGAATATCCTGAATATAATTATATTCTGAATATAGTCCAGAAAACCTTAGTTTCTTTCTGGTGTTAGGATTTGCTATTGTGATTTGAACATCTCCTATTATTCAGTGATTATGCAAAGAAAATTCATTCACTGTAAAAGATCAAGGATGGCTTTCTCCCTAATGCATAATTTGTTCTTAGTAGTGAAGGACACAGTGTATTTTGTGTCAGCTACAGAAGTACAGTAAAGTCCTGTCTTGAAAGAATTGCACAGGGTGGAATGCAAAACAAAGATGAAAGAAAAAATGCAGCCATATATAGGATGACTGGGATAGTCATATTAGCCCTCACATGCATGTGTTTTCTGCAGATGTATTTGTGAATTAAAGGGAAGTTGAAGACTGGAAGTAGTTCCAGTAATTCTTTTCCTTCCTACCATGGCTATTGATTGTTTCAAGTTCCTTGGCCCTAAATTAGTAAAGCATACTCTGAAGTTTGAACTTAGGAGAAAGCTTCTTTTTTTTTTAAGTGATCCACTTCTGGAACAGAAGCACAGAAATAAAATCATTTTGCAGTGCACCTTATTGATACTCTCACAGCTCTGAGAAGAGTCATAAATGCTGCACAGAATTGGAAGCAGAGGCATAAGAAAGGGAAGGACTAATAATTTCTTCTGTACTAAACCCTGATGACACTGCTTATAATTCTGAAGTATTTAGTTTAACTTTGCTGGTAGAATTTAGATATTCATAGATGTATGGTGATTTTCTTAATAACTGTATTGGTATTGCAATTCAGAGCTCTGAGCAACTTAAATTTGGTCTTTGTTTCTGGCTCTGCACAAGAGGAACTGTTTATTGGAGAACTTCTCTTTTTTAATGACATTTAATTTCTATTTCTCAAATTATTTTGTCAATTTTGAGTATCTTTTACAATAATTAACTATATTAGCTAAAATAAAAAATCAGAAATATTTATTTCATGAAGATATGAGCAGAATCTTCTTGCTTATCTTCTTTGGACGGTTTCTACAGAAGAATTTCCAGAACTTTACTGTTCTTTTAGCATTATTTTCTTTATATTGTATAGATTTAATACCCAGGACATATATGTAAAGGAGGTAAGTGTTTTTTGTAAATTATATTATAATAATACCAGCCTATTCTGTCTCTAGTGAATAAAGTTTCAAGGTATAAGATGCCTGTCTGTTGAGAAAAAAACAATAGTTATCCATCTCTAGAGTTCCCTCTTTCTCTTGGGAAGCAGCCTGAGATAAGTAACAGAACAAACATTTACACTTTTGATATATGTATTCAGGTGTACTCTTTCCAAATTCTGAGGTTTAAACAAATGTAGCAACTTCTTTAGTACACTCCTCTATTACCCAGCAGGTCAAGGACTTTTGTTTATGGTTAAGGTCTCGCTTTTATGGATATGAAAGAGGCTGCATTCCAGTACACACCTTGTGTTCAGTACATCCTTGGCAAGTGACAGCACTGGACCTGCTTGCTGTATGCCTTTCTTTCCATTGTGATTAACATAAGACATTGTGGATTACTATTTGTTAAAATACCTTTTGTCAATCACTAGAGCTTTTCTGGAGACCTTTTGACATGTGTAGCAGCTAATGAACTAATTATATAAATGTCTTTAATGTTTTCCAAAACTGTTTTACGTGGAACTCTCAAAGTTCACAATGCATTTTAAAGAGAGGATAGAGTGGTTTTGGTGATATACATGATCTTTAGGCACCTACTTAGTTTAAGACAGAAAGTGTACATTTGCATTTGTACATCTGAATGTATGTCATTGCCCTCTGTAAGTATGTTAGTGCTGAATACATAGTCTTTGTTAATGCTTACACGGTGGTATTATGGAATCCCAGAAAGGCTGATGTTAGAGACTCCTCTGAAAGTCAGCTATTCCAAGTTCCTGGATCAGAGCATGCTAAACTAGAGCAAGTTGTTCAGGGCTGTGTCTAATACAATATTGACTGCCTCCAAGGATGGAGAGTCCACAGACTCTGAGCAGCCTGCTCAGTGTTCAACCACTCTCATAACAAAAAAGTATTTTTCTTTTACTTGTATGGAATTTCTGCATTTCAGTTGGTGCCTATTGCCTTCTGTCCTGTCACTGGATATGCTAGATATCTGGGGTTCTTAGCTCTGTCTTCTTTATCCCCTCCCATCAAGTATTTTTCCATGTGGCTGAGATTCCTGTCTGAGACTCCTCCAGGCTGAACAGTCCCAGCTCTCTTTGTCTCTCCTCCTTGGTCTGTTTATTGTCTTGTGACTCTTCACTGCATTCATTTCAGCATGTCCATATGTCTCCTGCAGTTAGGAGTCCAGGACTGGACCCAGCACTCCAGGAGTACCTCACCAGGGCTGGTTAGAGGGGAAGGATCATGTCCTTCTACCTGCTGACAGCACTCCTAATGCAGCACAAGAGACTGTCTAAGGGCACACTGCTGGTTAAAGTTCAACTTGTGGTTCAGCAGGGCCCCCCAGATCCTTCTTGGCAGACCTGCTTTCCAGACAACTATGTCAGCTATTGCTCGGTGTCATTCTTCCCTAGGCAGAGGTCTTTGCGCTTCCCACTCTTAATGTCATAACCCATTTCACCTTCCCATTGACGCTCACCTGAACTGTGGTGCAAACATCTGACCTATCAGTCACTCCTGCCTGTTATCTATTATCAGCAAAAGTGCTGATAAAAAAAAGACTGCACTTTGCAGTCCGTTAATAAAAATATTGAATGGTATTTTCCTCAATATGCACTCCCAGAGTTCAGCAGAAAAGAATGACCTAGAGCTAGACTTTCTGCAGCTGATTGCATGTGGTTTTTAAGTACACACAAACATTTCTTCATTTACACCTTGATTTCACCCAAGAAATACAGCTATGCTTGGGATACCACTATTCTTGGGAGTTGACAAAATTGCTCATACTTGAGCTACAGTTGAGTTACCCCATGGAAAGTTTATATTTGAAATGGTGGATATGATGGAAAATTGCTAATGAGAAAAGTAGGTAATGGCAAACCTAGAATTAGAAATTAAAGATTACCATATGCAGGGAAATAGTTTATAATACCACTATTGGAAAGAAACACCTATATAAAGGCAAGGTGCAATAAAGGTTATGTTTTGACACTGAGAAGGGCTTCTCTAGTTCTCTCTAAAATAGCAAGATTCATTTCATTCCCTGATCTGAGTAAAATTGATTTTGACACATAGTTCAAAGAAGGTTAAAACATTTTTACATTCCATTAAATTTTGCTATGATAGGTGTTCAAGGTGAGCTTTTCATACTGGTCTGTTGCAATTCAACTGGACACAGAACTGAGCAGTTTGAGAGTGATTATAATTACTGGAAGTACCAACATTTTATCCAGGTACTATTCCCAAAATGAAAGCCTTTCTTTTTAAAGGAGCACCTTTGATGAATAAATCTGCTTTGTTTAAGATGGCTTTGCTTTCTGAAATGCAAGAACACTGAAAATGAATACCATGAGCAGTGTGTTAAAATGTCTCTTCATTCTGTTTTGCAATTGAAATTGTTCTATAAGACAAGTGAAAAAAACTACAGTCATTACATTTCCATACACCAATCAAGTCATGTAATCAGCATTCAGGTTTAAGAAGAATGTGTGGAAAATTCTCTCTTTTTTGTAGAAAACAAGTCTTGAGTATTTCCAAAAATACTTTGATCCTTTCCTAATGTCCTCAGTGTACTGGCTGGATATGACAAACTAAAGTTTCTTGACTGCAACTCCATTTGTGACCCTGGATTATGGAAGTCTACACTGCAGATCTGATTTTGGCTATTTCTTTCTACAGAATATATATAATTTCTTTCATTGTTCTACATCTATAATTCAAACATAATGATGTTTATGATAAATTGTATTCATTAGAATAAATTTAGATTTTGCAATGTATGTAGTCTATGTATAAAATTCATTTTTAACATTATTTCACAGAGATGAACAGAACTGTATTTTTCTGTGATCTTGGAGCAGAAAACCTTTATGCTTGGAGACAAAAAGCTAGGTGATGTCTTACCGTATATTAGCCAGAAGCAACAATAGAGCCAAAAGTTGTCCTGAAGTATTTCTTTGTTGCTTAATAGTGAAGGATCTTCTTTGGATTTGTTTGGTTTTTGATGGTTTTTTGTGGGTTTTTTTTCTGTTGTTTTGTTGTTGTGGTTGTTCATTGTTGGTTTGTTGTTTATTGTTTGGTTTAGGATTTTTTGTTGTTTGTCTCCTTTTTTTTTCTAATAACCTATTTTGACATACACATTAATTTTCATTAGATGACAAATGTTTTCTTGTCTAGAAATAGGGAGGCTAAGGCAATAAAGTGGTAATATTTGTTTTAATCATCTAATCAACCAAATATTTTCATCAATTTAATATACTTGTATACACAATTGTCAAAGCTCCCTGATAAGCTCTTAAAAATAATTGCCAAACTCATTACTATTACTAGTTTTTCATTCAGATCAATTTTAAGATAAAGTTATTTAGAAAAGAAACATTAGATTTTTATAAACACTAAAGTTGATGGCCTAACCTGTATGTAAAAACATACACAGAATGATTGTTCAGTTCTTCAGTGTTCATGATGTCAAAGTGATTTCTTTGCTGGATTTCGTCTGTTTATTTTTACAAAGCAGAAAGGCAAGTAAAAATTAGGAAAAAATGTATTTTAATGAATGCTTAAAAACTTTGTTCTTCACTTTTAAATTTCAATATAATTTATTCATTATTTCATTTTTTCTGTAGAATTGTCACTCTAAGCCTTAAAATATCCCTAGGTCTTTTATGCTTACATGTGGTTCTCTGTGGTTTTTGCTAGTTTTTTCTCAATTTCTTCTTTTCTAGAGTATCTATATGGTTTATTCATTACTGAGGTAGCATTGGAGTAGTTTTCCCATCCGTATGACGATGCTATGAATTTGCAGTGACAGCAGCACACTACAGAATCTCTGGTTCATTCTAGGGAATGGTGCTAACTAATGGTCCTGATTCTGTAAAGTGTTGAATACTGGCCAAACTTGCTGTCAGAATAGTTATATTTACCATTCTTCACTCAATTCCAGTCACTTCTTCTCCCACCTCCAAAATGCTCTTTAAATGAGGCTGCTATGAAATGAACCAAGTGAATGTTTTCGGACTGGTCGATTCTGCCTACGTCTTAAATCATTGGAGCCAGGGCACGACTAGAAGTAACAGCTGACAGCCAGCTGCTGTGCGTAGTCGCATCTGCTGATATCAACTCCAGAAAGACACTGACAGGGTGAAAGAAGGTTATTGCTAATGTGAACACCCAGATTATGGTCTTTTTCTTTACACTTTTGAGCTTTGAAGACTACATTCCACTGCTGAGAAAATTAGCATAACATTAGGTCACAGGCTTGTATGCAATTCAGCTCTTACAAAAAAAAAAGCTGGCTTTTTAGGAAGATAAAAATTTATCATTCAGTATGAGTTTTGGAAGCACATATGGGGATAGATGGTTTTAGCTAAAACGATGCTTTGAAGATTTGAACAGTATTTTTTTGGAGATAGATCCACAGAACAGAATAATAGAATGTTTAGATTAGATTAGAAAATACGTCCAAGGTCATCAAGTCCAACCTTTGACCAAACACCACTGTGCCAACTAAATCATAGCACTAAGTACTACATCCAATCATTTCTTGAATGATTGGATATCCTTGAATCACTTCCAGGGAAAGTGACTCCACCACTTTCCTGGGCATCCTGTTCCAGTGCTTGACCACCCCTTCAGTGAAGAAATCCTTGATGTCCAACCTGAACCTCCCCTGGGCAGCTTGAGGCCATTTACTCTTGTTCTGTCACTGGTTTCCTGGGAGAAGAGGCTGGCTCATCTGGCTACAACCTCCTTTTAGGTGATTGCAGAGAGCAGTAAACCCCCCCTGAGTCTCCTTTTCACCAGGCTAAAGAACCTCAGCTCCCTCAGTTGCTACTCGTAGGAGTTATTCTCTGGAATAACTGTCTCCATTGCCCTTCTCTGGACTTGCTCCAGCACCTCAGTGTCCTTTGTGAATTGAGGGGCCAGAACTGGACACAGAACTGGAGGTTTTGTCTCACCAGTGCCGAGTACAGGGTGACAATCGCTGCCCTGGTCCTGCTGGCTACAGTATTACTGACACAGGCCAGGATGCCATTGGCCTTCTTGGCCACCTGGGCACACGCTGGCTCATGTTCAGCTGTATGTCAACCAACACTCCCTGGTCCTTTTCTGCTGTTCTGCTTTCCAGCCACTCTTCCTCCAGTGATGCATGAGGTTGAACACATTGAATCCTAGGATAATTTGAACCAACTTCAGTAAAGCACTAGGAAAATGGAATTACATATTTATGAATACGAGGAAATTTAGAGAATTTAATTGTCTTGTTTGCAGTATGAACCCCAAAATATCTCTGCATGATCCATTTGAGCATTATGAACATGTTAAGTGTAGCCAAACCCATTGAGTCTGCTGGGACACACAGAGATTACTGGGTTTTGAGTCAGACACAGGTGGGTTCTCATATTTATTGAATGATGAATTATACTCTTATTCATTTTCAGTTCTGACCAAAATAAGGACTCTGTAGACTGATTATGGGTTGTTCTGTACACCTGCTACTCTTTCAGAAATGCATTTTCAGTGAAGTGGACAAGAACTGGAGGTAGCTGACGTGGCTTGTGTTAAGGCTGAAAGGTATATTTGCTTTCTTTTCCTCACTGAAAAAGCAAAAGCTTAATAGAAATTTTCTGTTCATATAATTGGACTACTTATTTTTTTAATATTTTAGAGGGTAACAGTTGTTTCTGTGATGTTACAAGGTCTATTTTTTAGTTAAAATAATGACAGTATGGCACCTTCAGCTCAGAATTAAAATACACTGACATTTCTGATCAAAAAACACTCAAATATTCTTGAAAACAGTCTAGGCCACCAACAGTGGCAGATTCTTTTTTTTTCCCCTTACCTGGTTGGGTTTTAAATAAACTCAGAAGAGCGCATAAACTCTAGTTAAAACCTTTGCTGCACAGTGGTTCATAATCCCATTCTTCTATTCCAAAGAGACAATTGTTACAATTGTATTTTCAGGAAGACGCTTACATACTAGAAGGTTCTAGTTCTCTTGCAGTTTCTACTGATTAATTTCTACAGTATCTTTAGTTTTATTATTGATCATATTTTTTAAAAGTCTATTCTGGCGTGCTTTTTTTTGCTTTATTTATTATTTATAAAAGGATACAGAAGTACTCAGAATAAATAAAATTGCACTTTAATGGTATGGGGTAATGTATCAATTGTCATTTTTTCATAAAGTATCCTTTGCCACCCATTCTTGTTATTTTAAAATATTTTTTTTAACTGGCTTACTGGCAGAGCATCAAATTCAGATGTTAAGGATAAGGAAATGAGAAAATGAGCTTTATTACATTATCTTATATCATTAAAGTCTAAGGGACATACAGCACATAGATGATCATGTTATTAGAAAAATGTACAAGTGAAGGCAACACCGTAGTGCATTAGGGTGAATTCCTATCCTGCTTCAGAGATGTAGGGAGCTTTGTTCCTCCACTTATTGTGTTATAAATGTCCTCTTTTTGAATATTAAAGCTGGCCTTCTGCATGTTGATTGTGCTTAGTTTAGGCTTTGTTATTTTCACTGTTGTGTAATATTATTTTTCAGTGGTTACTCTCACTTTAAAAATTCACCTTGTCCCTTGTCAGCCTGTATTTTGATAATACAGGTGGCAAATGCTGCCAGGTCTTTTATTTACACTCCATACCTCTACCCTTTAGAAGCCTTTGAAATCTGAGTCAGTGGTTAGGGCCTTATCTGATTGCATGTTTAGGGTATTTTAAGCTTTTATTGAATGTAGAGGTTTTCATAAGTCAGACCAGAGTATACTAATTATTGCAATTGAATCATTCTCATATTAGTCTGATCAAGTGGTGAAAAGTTTATGCTTGTAGATTTAATTTAGGTATTCTTTTAGGTTTCAAGTATGTTCTGTTAGTTTAAATTTCCTTTATTTCCTGGAATAGACAAATGAAATTATAATTAATTCAAAGATTTAGAATGCTTTTCAAATTTGAGGATTTGATATAATTTTTTAGTTTTAAAATTCTATGAATCTGTGTTTCAAAAAATGGAAAAAAAAAGAAAAGTGAAAAAGTAATGTCCTAAAAAATGGCTACTCATGTTAACATAAGGAGTTTGAGACCCCCTTATATTTTTCCTAAGTATGTAATTTAATCTTGCTTCTTTTCAATTACACATTTATTTAAATATTTAGTTATAACAAGGAAGTTTGTTTCCTTCAATCATAAGGAACTTATTTCCAGAGTATATCCCTGTTCTGTAAATTACAATGGTGTTCGTAGGAAATACTTGGCATTGGACTGAACTCCCTTTCCTTTCACATTAAAATTTGAGAGAAAGAATGAAATTTTTTGATTTATTATTTCAGTATTTTTCACAAGAATTCCGAGTGCATAGGTAGCATCAACTGAATCTTGTGAATAATGACTGATAGGAGTGTCATTATGCATTTTACCCAGTTAAGCTTGAGTTGCATGTGAGATACACTTTTAGGAAGCCTTCAAAATATTGTGACATTTGAATACAGAATATCTTAGTATCTTGCCGTTGAAAGAAATCCATGCTTCTATCTTGGTTTGGTCCTAAGAAATCCTTGTGTGGATAGATTGTGAAAAAATAATATTTTTTTGAAAGATAATGTTTCTACATTTTTGCCGTCTGTTAAATGTATGTATTGTCAGACACACCATCAAGAACATAATGCATTAGTGTTTTATATTCCTAGTTACTTAGTTGTCTAATGGCAATTGTTAATTAGTGTCATCATCAGCTTTTGTTTGTACAATTACAAATATGATGATTTTTGTTGACTGGTAGTCAACATATCTGTTGCACCAGCTTGTTTCCATTCTTCTAAGCATATTAAGTAGCAGAAGAAATAACTAAATGTAAAATCCTATAGGAAAGGTTGGCCTGGCCTCAGAACTAAGATTTATATCCAGTTCAGTGTGCCTGTAACAGGTCTGTTTGCATGTGCAGCTGCAAGAGCAGCTATGTTAATTTAGGAAAAGTCTTCTTTATTCAGTGTAAGGAAAGCTTAGTGAAAATCTGGCCCTCTGTGTTAATACAAAATTTACCTTTTTAGATTCAAGCCTTCACATAAATGTCTTTAACCAAATAATTTGAAGGCAAATTAAAATCAGACCCATGGCCTTCCTTGCATAATTTTGTTCTGTGTGATTAACAAAGCAGAATACACTGAGCTTAGCAGGATCCTTTATGATTTTAATATTTTTCCATTAATGTGCTTCCTAGATGTGTGGAAATACCTGTTTTGTTTCAGTGAGTCTTCTACCTTTCTTACAGTGAATAATTTTAACATATTATTATGCTTATTTCCCAGGGACCAGAATTTGATGACTGTCACTTTAGAGCTAAAACCCTCAGTCTACCCATTCTGGAGATTAAACAAAACAATCTGGATTAGTTCTATGCATGAAACATGTTAGGGACAGTATGGAAGAAATGTAGCCTTTTGTGCTGATACCGTAAATATTTTAACATTCCATTTTCTCTTTGGATAACTTTGTAATAAAAAAATAATTTAACAGGTATTTGCCTGGCATAGATTTTGTGTGTAAAAGTTTTTTGCAACAGAGATCCTGTATGTTTCTACGCCTTCTTTTTGTTGATGAAAATATTTTTTGATGCAGTTAACAAGGAAAATAGTTTTCTATTGATCCTTAATCAGCATTAATTAATCCACAGAAAATACACGACTGAAAGAAGAAAATTTCATTTTAAAATCCAAAATGAAATCCCACTAAGAATTGTTAATTTATCAAGTTCCTTATACAGCATGTTCTGAAACCAATAGGAGATTTTGATTAAACATGTTTTGAGTGGGATCATTCTCATTTCACATATACAAGACACATTTATTTTGTTTTATGTCTACCTTTACATGTGTCTATACTTGAATAGTTCATATGTTCATTCTATGTAATGTGGTGACATAGTACAGGCCTGACCTAAATATGTTTGAAACTTTTCTGCCCTTAAGATTTTTTTCAGAGAATGAATGAGGAAGATGAAGAAAAAATGATGTGCACCCTAATGAACTTTTGAAACGGTCATGATGGAAACAGGGGATACATCATTTGGAAGGCATTAGAGCTAATAAACTTTCTCCAGTATTCATTTCTTCCTCTGGTTTCAAGCAGGAGGAATGGTGTAGACTTTGTGGTGGGAAAAAAAAGCAGATGCATTGAAAGCTGCAGCCCTCAAAATGCAGGTAGGATCTTCTGGAAGAAAATTCAGATCCTTCAGAATCCTATACAGCAAACCATCTAGAATCCAAATGAGAATTTAAAGTGAGAGAGGAAACTGATTGATTTCATTGCAGTAGTTAGAAGTTCCATGTTCAACCTGAGGTTTGATTGCATGACCATAAGACAAATGTACCAGTATGAGCAAAAGACAGGAATGCCTTTTGCTGTGCAAAAGCAACTTGTGGTAGTTTCAGCTTTCTGCTTAATTTTTCTGAAGTTCGAGTATGTTATTGCTATAAGCTAATCAGCATGCAGGTGATGCCTTAACCTAATCTTGCAGTTATTGAACTGGGAAACCCTTTGTTCCTCAATCCACTTAGCTTCGCTGGTGCAAATTTTGAAGCTTAATTGGGACAATTTAAATGCAAGTACATTTAAAGATGTCATTAGGGTCAGACATTATTTTTTTTTGGTCCCTTTTTAAAGAAATGGGAAAGGTTTTTTTCTGAGGAAACAGGTCAGTGTAGTGTTAGACATGAAAATGAACACACCAAAATGAACCTAAAGTAACACCTAAATTAAGGTAACTTTCAAAGTGAAGAACACTGCATTAAGAGAAGAAAAAAATCATAAAAAATTGTGATGCAGACACAGCACTACCAAGAAAGGCCTTAATGATATAGTGTAGTGCTAAGGTAATTAGTTTTACAGATATGAATTAAATTAGAAACTGGAATATTTACCGTAAAAAAAAAAAATAAAACATACTATAAAGTTAAGATTTTTTTCCCAGAAAATATGTGCTTATTAGTAGAAGAATTATTGGTGAATGTATTACACATAAAATTTTGTTAATGTGATTAATGTCTGGAAAATTATCAGGTTTTGGTACTGCTTGTATGGTGTATCCCTTATCTGTAGGTTTTGACATCTGTAGTTGTGAATAGGTGTGCTCAAGATATTTTGTTGGCTGTAATGAAGATAATGCTTTTTGAATCACCACAGACTTTTAGACCTTAATCTGTAGGTATGAACTCCTGGTCTTCTGAGGAAATTAACTGACCTACTGCAGTTGTACATGAAACTGCAGGTTGACCTACCTGGATCAGAAAGTCTTGGATCATTACCTAAGGACATGTTTTAGATCAGCTGCTAATCCTCTACCCTCCAGCCGAAGTGGATTCATGTCAACAAAGTTGAATCCCAGCACAGAGACTGCTAGAAGCAGATGTAAAATTTCTAGTAATTTTATTTACTCGCTTAAAAAATTATGACTTTGCTACCAAATTTTCATTGAAAATCCTGAATACCTCTGGTAGTTTTTGGCACTGTGCATTTCTTAAACAGAAAGAGGTATGTTGTAATTATACTAATGACTCAAACATTGAACTCCCATCATCTTTGATAAAAAATATCTTCTTATTTATATGGAAGGACCCTTGCAGTAATCCAGGTATGTGTATGCATGTAACATGTACATATTTGCTAGTTTGTTTTGTTCTAAGCTTACATTGTTTTCTCGGTTTGACATTACAGAAGTCAGTTTATAAAGTAAAAGGGTACATTTAATGTATTGAAGTGAGGGCAGAAAAAAACTGAGCCTTTTAGCATCATGTATAGAATCTTATTTGAAAAAATATATATGGAATAATAGAATGGTATTAGGGAGAAAATGTATTTATTGAAATGGTTATCCAAGTATCACTACCATTGGCTCAAGAGAAGGCTTGATAATATGGCATAAAAGAAGTCAGTCTTCACTGAGTTTTGTTGATATTTGAAGTGGCTTACAACAAAAAAACTTTTAGTTAAGTTATTCAAAGCAGGTGCCATGTTGAAAGAGAGTGCTAGTTTTGGTGTGGAAAAAGTAAAATATTTCTGACAGAAGTGTTAATTTGGGCAGTTCGTATGTTTGAAAGGTTTTTTGACACTGCAACACTACTATTGAAAATTTAAGGTGAGCATTTATTTGTGTATTTTGAAATATACATTTTCAGACATAATCAGAGTGTTTGGGAAGTCAATGAGATTTCAAAGAATGTTCCATCAGTCCTATTGTATTTGCAGTATACATTGCAGTGTAGAGTAAAACCAAAACAACCCATTTCAGATATTGTTTGAGAAATACTCTCATCGAAGCACTGACTTTTAAAAGTTGCTGTGAATGAAGAGGTGTATATGATTTATAAACATTCTAGTCTGAAACGTATTTAGACAGAGAATGACAAAAATCTGATTTGCATAATGTAGATCAATGTTGTCTCTTTTTTCAGTTTAACTTGCAGTCCTCTGCCATGTTTTATTAATGTTTATCAGAGAACTAAGCTTTATCAATCTGTTGTGAATGATCTGACATTTCAAACCAGTTTTGCAGCTAAAGTGATAAATTGGCAACTTTGACATCCAGAGAAAAAGCTCAGAAATGTGGGAAATATTTTGGTGGTGGTATTTTGGTAGGTTTTTTTTTATTCCCAGCAGTGACATCTGGATTCTTATCTGGCTTTCTGGCACATCTCCTGTTTCTTCTGCTGGTCTGACTGTGCTGCTGCCCAACACACTCTCTAAAGCTGCCCACGAGGCTGGCATATACTCATCCTCTTCCTAGCCATCCTTGCATCCTTGCAAGGCATTGTTTTTGGTTCCCTTGCAGGAGAAAGGCAGTCTGCCAAACTGTAATGCCTAGTGTAATGCTAGGAGAGCATTCCAGGAACAGCATTCCAAGCAGAGAGGAAGAATATGAGATCCTCAATGCAATTTATTTCTTTGTACCTGTAGTAGAAAACAATGTCAGACACTGCTAGCAGCATGGCAGCACCACAGTAACGGAGCCAAGATGATTCCAGTATAGTTAAGAGAAGAAAAATTCTACAGTAGAACAAGCAAAGTCAAAGAAATTAAAATTACTAGACAGTGACAGTGAACCTGGAACTTAACTGACACTTGGAACAGGTAGAATCTAGAGATATTAGTCTACACTTGTCAATAATCTCTTGGAATGTCTTTGAAGTAAACTGTGGTTTTATTCAGTGTGAAGAAGAAGTAATGTCCAGATAGGTAACAAACAAAATAGATTTGGAATTTGATCTGTTTTGCATAGTTGGTTGTTTAGTTGGGCGTTTTTTGGTAGCTTTTGGGGTGGTTTTTTGGTTGGTTTTCGTTTTTTTGGAGGATTTGGGTTTTGGTCGTGTTGAGGATTGTTTTGGAGATTTTTTTGCAAGGCCTTTATAAAAAGAATAATCTAATATATTAATATATTAGCTAATGAGGTTGCTCAAAGCAGCTGCCAGCTTTCCATTTATCTTATAATACCATATATACCTGCTCTGTTACAGCTTTCTAGTAGTAAAATGAGCTGTCAGTAGCATATATTCTGTCAAGAAACAGTTCATTTTTATGTGAGCTTGTAAGTATTATACTTTTGTACTTTTCTAATTTGAAGAGCAATTTGGCTATAAATAAACCTTCACAAAAATGTTTTTCATTTTCTTCACCTGGTAGCTTCCCACGCATCCTGTGAAATATCTCCACCTCTCACTGTATGAGGATTTCATAGAATTTACAAATACACCTTATAATAACTTTTTTCCAGTTACTAGAAACAAAGTGTTGGAACAAATAATTTACACATTTACAGCTTAAGTGCCAGCAAAATTCCCAAAGTAACACATAACTTAATACAATAAATTATATGCTAACAAGACCCTGCTAGCTGCTGCTGATAATGCAGGAAAATCAGATTTAGTTCCGGTAATTTTTGGTTTCAGGTGATATTTTGTCATTCCTCTAAGTAATAAAAGTGGGTCTTTAGAATAAATATTAGGTATGGCAGGAGCAGTATTCTAGAAGGAATATTGAAAAAATTTTCTTCTCCCTGTCTTGAAAAGTTCCTTTTCAGAATCACTCTTAACCTTGTAATGCAGATAAGTTCTCTCATACTACATTAACTTTTGCTGACAAATCTAATATGATAATACGCTTGTCTACACACCAGGAGTCAGAAGGCATTGATGACAGGAATAGATTTTACTTCATTTTCATTTCAGAACAGTATTAATTTTTTTGAGCTTTTGACAGTATGACAATGGTGACAATTAGAAGTACTAATTGCATAATAGCACATTAATCACAGAATCATAGAATGGACTTGGTTGGGAGGGACCATAAAGATCATATAGTTCCAATCCCCCTGCCATGTACAGGGGCATCCTTCACTAGGGAAGGTTGTTTAGGGCTCCATCCCGCCTGGCCTGGAACACTCACAGGGTTGGGGCACCCACCACTTTGGGCAACTTGTTCCAGTGCTTCACTGCCCTCACAGGAAAGAATTTCTTCATAATATCTAATCTAAACCTCCAGTCTTTCCGTTTGAAGCCATTTCCCCTTTTTCTGTCACTACACACTCTTGTAGAAAGTCTCTCTCCACCTCTCTTGTAGGTTCCCTTCAGGTACTAGAAGGCTGCAATTAGGTCACCCTGAAGCCTTCTGTTTTCCAGGCTGAACAATCCCAATTCTCTTAGCTTTTCCTCATAGGAGAGATGTTCCATCCCTCTAATCCTATTTTATCCATTTGGAGCACCCTCTTCTTATGCTCAGTTTTGTGGTGAATTAAAATTCCCTCATCAGTCTCAAACTTTTAATTTGTGTTGATGATTTCTACTTTCCTCTTGTGACCTTTTATATTTTTCCATAACCTTCTTTTTGACTGTGTCATATCTGGAAAAAGCAATATTAGTCCATGCAGATATCTTGTCATAAGGAACAGAGAAGCATTTTAACTACCTGGAAAATACCTCGTGTTCTTAGCTAGTATCAGCAACAAAAACCCTCCTCTATGAAAGCTGACAGTAGCCAAGCAAGAAAAAGTTTGTGTGAACTCACTTCTGAGGATCCAGACTCAAACTGTGAATACACTAGGATAGTCCAGTGTCAACTTTAATATTTGAGAAAAAATTGAACATGAATATTTTGCCTGAATTTTCAATGGCAAACCACATTATCTTCCCACGTGCCTCAAGTGGTTGGATGGTGAAATGAGAGCAGGGGTAGTAAAGCCCCTTCCACTGTGTATCCTGGGCTGCATCCAAAGCAGCATGGCCAGCAGGGTGATGGAGGGGATTCTGCCCCTCTGCTCTCCACAGTCTGGGGTCCCCAGTACAAGAAGGACATGGACCTGCCAGAGTCCAGAGGAGGGCCACCAAGAGTATTAGCTCACCAGACAAGATGCTGCTCAGGAAATTTGAGAATCACTTGCATAAAGTTCAGCGAGAAATGTAGTTCAATATACATAACTGTATAGCGTGCTTGAAATACACAGATGCATGAATTTATTCAGAAACACTGGACGATGATCCAGTGTAAGGAAAACTGTAGTTTTGTCCCTGTGCCTGAGACATGTGTTGTGTGATTCTCATCACCAAAGGACTGGTGAAAGAAAATAAGGGAGAAGGGCCCAGAGGTGAAGCTATATGAGGAGTGGCTGAGGTCATTTGGTCTATTCAGCCTGGAGAAGAGACTGAGGGGAGACCTCATTGCAGTTACAACTTCCTTGTGAGAGGAAGAGGAGGGGCAGGCACTGATCTCTTCACTGTGGTGACCAGTGACAGAATGTGAGGGAATGGCCTGAAGCTGTGTCATGGGAGGTTTAGGCTGGATATCAGGAAAAGGTTTTTCACCCAGAGGGTAGCTGGGCACTGGAACAGGGTCCCCAGGGCAGTGGTCACAGCACCAAGCCTGACAGAGCTCAAGAAGCGTTTGGACAATGCTCTCAGGCACAGGGTGTGGCTCTTGGGGACATCCTGGGCAGGGCTAAGAGCTGGACTAGATAATGCTGATGGGTTCCTTCCAACTAGGATATTCTGTGATTCTATGGTTTTATTCTATGTGCCTGAATTTGTCAATGAGATAAATTGGCCTGAGAACCAGGCCAGTCGAATTCAGATGATGTATAGTTAGTTTGTTTGGAATGTCAAACCTATAGTATTTCAGATCACTTTTACGGGTACAGGTAGTATTCAAAGTATCCAAGTTTTACTAGCCAATTAAATGTGGTTCAAGCAACAATTTTATTTTGAAGATTAAATTTCATGCACCATTTCTCCATCAAGTTTCATCTTATATTGGTTCTCAAAATTATAATCAGATTTATAATGCATATTTCCATTATTTCCATTGTGTAAATATTTTAGTAGCATTAAGTGTTGTATTTTTTATAGTTTTGACATTACATGCTCTTATTTTAGTACAGGCTTATTAATCTGCTAAGGCTTGCTTTGCAGATGGGTAACTGATATGTTAAACAATAACTGAAAAATGACTGCTTGCTTTTTAAAGAAGAAATTGAGCTTGGTTTAGCACTGCCAGGTTATAAAGGACAGAACTGAATTCTGTGTATATTTAAATGGATTCTTTTGAAAGAAGCACATTGAATGCTGCATTTGACACTGGAGAATCTGTCTTGCCTTACACTCAGGGCTATGTTTATGGGTGAGGTGTTTAACCTTGCCAAATAGATTTAATATTTTGAGGGACAAATTAAAGTGAATAGCACTACGTTCATGCAGAACGATTTAATGACAAGTGTTTATCCCTGGAAAACTGGGCTAAATTCTGGTCTTCAGTGTGATAAAATAACAAAATCATTCCTGTCAAAATAATGCTGCTACATTTGTTCCTTAACAGTGACAGAGACCAGATGCCATTCTTCTCTACTTACATGGGGTTTCTTGCATATTTTGATGCCATGAGAATGCATAGTGTTTACTGTAAGTCCCATTGCTGTGAGTTCCACAATCAGGAAAGTAATGCTATTGATTAGAAAGATAAGTCAGATCGATCTCACTTTGGAGAGAACTCTTTTTGCATATTATCAAGCCCAGTTTTAGTGGAATTTTAGTGTTTCCTTGAATAATTAAAGGTAATCATCAGGAGAAAAATAATTGTCAAGAAAAACCTATTGTTTGCATGTTCTTTCACTAAAACAGGTTGTTAGAATGACAAAGAAAAAAGAAATAACTTTTTGAGAATGATGTTCATAGTCTTATGGTGCTGGAAATACTTTGTTGAACATAATTTCAAGGCACCAGAGACTTACGAGGTGGGCTGCTGATTTTTTTTTTTTTTTTTAACATTTAAGGGTTTTTTCATTACTTTCTTGTGATAAATAAATTATTCTTGGCATACTAAGACAATTTCTGGCATGAGGACAATAAAAATATACAAGTGGTAGTTTAGAATTTAAACAGAAATCAACAAAAATACTGCTAAGCTATCACATTTTTTTTAAGAAGTTATGGATCTCTGTGGACCCCACTGTGTTAAAATACTTCTCATAAGTATAGCACTTGGGTGGTTGGCTTGTAACTGAAACAATTAAGCATTAGTTTTCATAAGTTTTGTGTTTTTTATATGGCAAAGCAAAACAAGTTTTGATACTTGGGATAACCAACAAATTCAATTATTTCAAGAGGAAATTGTAGACTTATGAATGCCATTTTTTAATGTTTCTTTTACAATTTTTTAAATTAAAATATGAGTTTTCAATTTAGTTTTCTAGAACAACAACTGATAAATTCAGTGTCTGATTCATTGCCTCCAGTATATTCTGGGCATTCATTATACAGCAACAAATTGCCACCAGATTGCTGCTATCACACCTAGCATGAGTTGTTGCGTTATTTAGCTCTTTCTATCTTCAGAGCACTTTTTCCTCAGTTTTCTCAGTGGACAGCTGGTACAGTCGTGCAGCTTGCACACTAATGTTCTTTTCAGAGAGATTACTGTTTTTTCTTCAGTTGAGAGCTTGGGCTTGGATTAAACAAGCTTCAGAAGTTTGTGTTAAACAGACCAGTCAAGTTCTGGTCAAAAAACAGTGATATTCCAGTGGTGGCACTAAGACCCTAAGAGCTTCCTATGTCAAGTTAACTGGAATTTTAGCTGATCTGTGTGAAATTAGTTGAAGACTCAAGTCTGCCTTTTTGGAAGTTGAATGGAATTTTTCTGAGCACTTTACACTTCATAAAAATGTATAGGAATAGCTGTGCCTTTTAGAAAGCTAGAGGTGTCATCCATTCCATAACTGAATTCCTCCTCTCTGTCATCATCTCTCACTATTTACCCCTTCTTTGCTTATAAGTTTTTGAATTTTTGACTTGTAGCATGAAATTCAGCAATTTTCTGTACCCAAAATGTTTCTTTAGGAAAGATTACATAGTAGTTTGTAAAAGATGATGACATTTCTCTAAAAATTCAGGAAAACAACCTTTTGATATGGTTTATTATCTGGAAACAAATATGTTATTTTCCATGTCATAATAGTCAATTGCTGTCATCCCAAAATAAAAAGACACAGCAAACAATATGTGTTTCATCAAAGTTCACTCACAATTCTTTATGTTAAACTGTCAGTTGGAATGGTTTAGAAGATAGGGTCTCCACTGTTTGCTGGGAACCTGAATGCAAAACTGACAGTACATTGTGGTCCAAGTATGACAAGCCTCTCACACCATCCTTTTGGGGAGGACATGGTCTTTGCAGTGATTTCTGCATTGGTTTTGGGGGTTTTCTTGTTTGTTTATTTGGTTTGCTTTTACTTACTCTAGGTTGTGATGCACAGTTCCTTGGAAGTGCAATGTTTACCCTAGTGATTACACAGTAGCTGCTCTTTAAGCTATTACATTAGCTTGCAGCACATTGTCTCTCAGTTGATAACACAAATAAACTTCAGGTTTAAAATAACTTCATTTTCTGACTTCTTTCACATACATCATGCTCTTTTAGAGTTATCTCCATTTCTTCACCCAAAATGAATGACTTTGTCTGAAAAAAAACCAAACTAAAATGCAAAGCAGCAGAGGTCTCTAGATGCTAGCTTTTACTTGGTTATCTAAGCCCTCTGGAGTGTGATGGGACTATAAACCTGTATTGGTATAACATTTTGAAGTCTTTGAGCAATGTAGTCATTCTATTATACGTAGTTATTTGGCTTTGTTTTGTTTATTTCTGAAAACTGTCAGTTTCAAAGCTCTTTATGGAAGAAAGAGTAGAAAGAGGAGAGGCAACAGTAGGGTATCAAATGTGATTAAGTGATTACTGTTTGGGAACACTGCGATATATTTTCTTGAGAAATGCATTGTGCCTATACAAGCAGAGAAGCAGAGGACCAAGCTTCCTCCCATCTGTAGCTTTGAACAGGCCAACAGTATCATACAGTCCAAAGTATTTCCAATATTTAATTGAGTCACTCTTTCCTAGCCATTTTAATTTCAGTTTTCTGGATCATTACAATACATTTTATATAATAGCTTTATATAATCATGAACAATTGCCTTGTGCTTTCTGTGATGCAATCCTCAGGTCTACTAAGTATCTAGTGACTGACAGATGCTGGAGCATATCCCAACACTACCAGGCACTTACAGCTGTTCTCTGGTCATTGCCAGGGCTAGTGCACTGTTTTGCACTAATGCAAATACATTGTTTGTATGTCATAAGCCTGGAGCTCTTAGGTAGACATATTTTGTTAAAAAAAAAAAAAAGAAGAAGAAGCTTTTTCATTGCACAGAACTGCATCCAGATGGTTCTTGAATATCTCTAGTGAGGGACACTCCAGTGCCACCCACACAGTAAAGAAGTTCTTCCTCATGTTCAGGTGGAACTTACTGAGCATCAGATTCTGCCATTGCCTGTTACCCTGTTACTTAGAAGCACTGAGAAGAGGCTGGAGCCATAATGAAGGTGCTCCATTCTGCTTTTGTCCTTTGGTCTCTGAATCTAGAGTACATCAACCATAATCCAGACCTGTGTAATTACCACATTTAAAACTGAAGACTTCTTTTCTGAGGCTTGATTTAATTTTATTTTTCCTGTAGCCGTGAAGTCTTAGTATTTAATTCAACTCCCGGTCACCCTTTTTTCAATGTAAAAATTGAATGAAATAGAGATTATTTGGTTTTAAAGAGGGTCTAAAAAAATTAATAATTATGAGATGCTCTCTTTATTTTGTCATGAGTTCCATCAATGCACGTGTAATCCCAACATATGCTGTATCATGATTTCACTGTAAACCAGCAGTCATCCCCATTCATGTCCCTGTTGAGGAGATGGAGGTTTAGTTTTTGCTGTATATTAGAATTTAATCAATTATTGTGGGGGTGGGGTTCTGTGATCATATTATGATTTTTCTCAAAGTTCCTTTGTTGTTTTGTCCTTGGTTTGCTTTTTAAGAAAAGATTTCTAACTGTGGTAATTGCTAAAGTACTGGATGGATATTTTATATTCAAAACAGAGCTGCATCAAGTAGTTCTGACTGATCATAGGAATCACTTATTGTTTTCAAGTCATTAAAAGTCAGGCTCTATAGACCCTATCTCATTGTTATAAATAATGAATTCCCTCCAGTGTTGCTTTTATACATGATAAACAAAGTTAAACTGTGGCTGCCATTGGTACAGTCTTATATAGTAGGGAACAACATAGGCCTCCTGCTCTGTTGTTGCCATTTGGCCACATGAATTTAGGAAGCCTTTGTCCCACCTACCAGAGCCAGGCGAAATGACTGTAAGAACTAGTGGATGTAAGAGCTAATGAAACTGAAGGAGGAGATTTCAACATGGGTATAATTAGGACACCAGGAAATCCATTGTGGATGCGAATGTCTGGCAAGAAATGGCACTTTGAAAGAAGATGGCAGCCCAGTAATATGATTGTGATATTTAAAAAAAAAAATTAAAATTATTTATTTCCTGTTGTGCAATATGTGTTATGCTCCAGCCCCTTGCCATCCTCCAAGGTTGAGGCTAAAATTACAAGTGCACTGAAAGTCAAAAAGCTGGGAGCTGCTACAACTTCAAGGCAAGCTGGGGGTCTGAAATAAATATATTTATTAATTTATTTATTTCCAAGGATTGGTCAATATCTGGGTAAAAAGTTAGAATTTAAGATTCATCCTGACCCACTGTGTATGTTTATCTCTTTAGCCTTGTGGACTCTGTGATCTAATCCTAGTCAGACACTTTGAGTTCGCTGCATGCAGTGTCTTTGGCAAGAATCTCACACATTATACAGAATAACATTCTCAGCATAATTATATACTCTACTCCCTGTTCATTACTAAAACTTCTACTTGCCGAAAAGTGGTATGAAAGAGACCAGTTTCTCAGATCAGTCCACTAACAATATTTGTGACTTCTTTTTTTTTATTTTGTTTTTGTAATTAGAATTGTAGTTATACTTTACTGTTGGTTTAAAATCTGTTTTAATTTTTTGGGGGGAGTGGAGAGGGAAGGGAGGGAGGCTGTTTCATACATAACAAAGGAAATTATTTAGCTGTTCTTATGCTTTAACACTGAAAAACATTTCAGAAGCTGTTGCTGTGGCTAGTTTTGTTGTGGTCATGAAATGAAAGCCTGACCACAGCAGGCTTGATATGTAGTTTGTGTTCCTCTCTTCAGATTTCATTATTTCAGTTTCATTATTGCTTGATGTTTATTCTTTCATGTAAAGTGGGGTAGAGCAAAAAAGTGTAGCAGTTTTTAATCTCTAATTCAATTTTTTTACCTCCTTTTAAATTCAGTTTGCTTTATGGCACAATGCTATAGTAGTGCTGGACAGGATACCAGCAATTGGTTTGTCTTTCATATTCTGCTCTTTAAATCAAATGATTTCCTTATGGGTGACTGCACCAGCTTTCTGAAACCTGCACATTTGTAGTTTCAGCTTCCAAAGACAGGGTAGATGCCCACAAACAGAACCCAAAAGCAAACAGAAGAACCCAAACCAGCAAACCTACTCTTGGGATTGAAAGTATTGACACATGCACAAAAAGTACCTCATAGCAAAAAAAAAGCACAAAGGGCAGAATAAACAAATGGGAACACTGAGTTATAGTACCTGAGGCACCAGTGTCAGTGGAGTAGTTTTGTTATTTGCTAAATTGTGTGGAAGGACATAATTTCAGAGGTCATTCCAGACTAACCATGGATCAGTTAAGCAGTGTAGCTTGTGTTGAATTTTTGTAGTCAAAAGAAGGTGTGTTAAGGGGGTCTTCTGGGAGATGCAAGCACATGAATTTTTTTGGTGTGGATGGCAGATGATGCTTTAATAGTACATACAGCACTTTTTTTCTTTTTTTTTTTTTTTTAATATTTGACATTGACAATTCCCAGAGCTAAATTGTGCCAGGCTTTGCATCTGCATGTTGTGGCACAGTGACCTGCTACTCATGCTTGTCATGAAGCCAGAGAAGACTCAGTCCACCTGAGTATCACCACCTCCAGTGTTTTTCAAGGTGTGAACCACAGAACTCTGCTGACAAATATAAAAAGTAAGCAATAAAATACTCTCAAAATATTAATGTCAAGTTCATTTGAGGGGATTTTATTTGTCCGGTACTATTTGACACTGTGATGTGTAAGGCAAAGACTTTTAAGCTGTCTTGCTTAACTAGCAGGGCTCAAAGCCAATTATTTACTAGAGACTCTTTAAGGGTGCCCAAAGTTTATTGGAAGCAAGATTTGAAAAGAAATGTGACTTTCTATAAGATTTCAATGACAGTAAAATATGTTAATGATGGAAAAGGCAGTTTGTTGCTTTTACCTTTTCAATAAAACCAGAATCCTTAGTCATCAAAATGTGTCCAAAATTTGTAGAACCTAAGACTATTTAACTGTGAGAATTACAGCGATGACAGATGGTGTGGCATTCTTTCAATTATGCCTGGAGTTTTCAAATTATGCCGGGTAATGCGGCTGTACTGATTAATGCAATGGTTTAATACATTCATATAAAGTTCATTACTTTGATAATATGTTTAAATAACTTGGACTGATAGGAATAGTTCCACAAGGGGTAATTTAGTGTAAATGTTTGTGATTGAAAATGTAGCAATCACTCTTTGTTGTACTAAAAAGGTACTAATTTTTGCATTATGTTCCAGGCAGATTCTGGTCAGATTTCAGAAAGTGTCAGGATTTTTTGCTTCATAAGACATCTTTATTTCAATTATATATCCAGGCATATTGAAAAAGAAGGATGTGAACCTAGCCCCACTGAAGTCTACAGTAAGATTCAATATTGTGTGTTAAATCCTCAGTTGGGTGTAGCCAGTAAGGTTCCATGATGAAAAAACTATAACTGTTTTTCAATAAGTGTGCTGTGGAACTCAAGGCTTTATTGCTGGAAAAGAACATGAGTTCCAAAATTAATGTGGCAGCAAGTTTATCCAATATATCCAATATAAATAGTTGAAAAAAAATCCCAATATACTATTAGCACTCAGGTAAAATCTTTGACTATAGTGTTTGTTTAGAATATATATACTTTTATATATATGGATGTTTTTTCTCCTAGGGACATATATATATATATATATATACATACATATGTCCCATATATGGGGTCTATCTGTATATATTTCCACATGAAAAAAAGAAAATTACTTTTGGTGGGCTGACTCAAAGCAACTCCATTCAAACCATACTAAGCTCTGCTGGTCCTCTCCAGTGGTGTGGTAGACATATATGCATGTGATTCCTTACTTTGTGGAATTATTATGTGTGCATTTAATTTTTAATTGTGCAACAACCATGTAGTAAAAGTTTTGAATTTGCTCTTAAGTTTTGAAATTGAAAGCAAAGAAAAAACCTGAAGAGAACTCCCCATTTCATAAGAGAGATTTTAGCTCAGTAAGTTTCTGTGAAAGTAATTTTTCTCAGTTTTGCCATAGTGACAGACAAGAGGTCCTAGACTAAGGCTCCCTATGCTGAGATATAAAACACAACAGCAATGCTGTTCCATCCCATCAAAAAATTCACTCAAACAGAATACTGAGTTTCTGCTGGAAGCAGTTGTTTGAGTAAAACAAATTCTAAATGCTCCTTTATCACCCTGCATGTCATAAAAACTTTTCCAAATTTCTATAAATGTTTCTACAACTTAATAAGCAAACATCATATATCTGTTGATTCTATGTGACCTTATTCTTAAGCCTGAGGAAAATTTTCTCTTGACTGCTTTATAAGCAGGAAAAGAAGTAACTTATTCTCATAAATGACGGTGTAGCTGTAGTTTTGAACACAGTGCAGACACTAATATTTTGCAGATTCAATGAAGCTTTGACTTTATTTTATTACTATGTATGATATAGGGAGGTGACATCAGAATCTGTGTGTTATAGCTACAGAACTATGGAAATGTGAAATTCAGTGACTTAAAAAGTTACATTTATTTAGTAATCAGAATATGATGACTGTTGTGAAATTGCTGAGATTTCTATCCAAAAAGTGTCCACTGGACACACCCACAAAAGACAGGAGGCCCCAGCCCCTCCACAGAGGAGGATGTCCACTCTGACCACCTTTGTATTATCAGTTGAACAGTATCTGTTAAAAAGCAAGTTGCATAGGTGCAGTTATGGTGATGTTAATGCAGTAGAAGTAATACACAATCACACAGAGTGGCTGGGTTGAAAGGATCTTGTGTAGAACACATAGCCCAACCCTGCTAGTATAGCAGGTTTAGCTATAGCAGATTCCACAGTATTGTATCCAGGTTGGTTTTGAATGCTTCCAGAGGAGAAGATTCCACAACCTCTCCATGCAACCTGTTCCAGTGCTCTGTTACCCTCAAAGTAAAGGAGATTTTCCTCATATTCAAGTAGAACTCTCTGTGTTTCAGTTTGTGCCCCTTATACCATCACTGGGCATCACATTGGGCATCTGAAAAGAGCTTGGCACCATCCTCTTGACACCCACCCTTAATACATTTCTTGACATTGCTAAGGTTTCCTCTCAGCCGTCTCTTCTCCAGGCTAAACGGGCCCAGTTCCACCAGCCTTTCCTCATAAGAGAGATGCTCTTGTCCTCTCATCATCATCATCACTGCACTCTTTTCCAGTAATTTCTTATCTTTCATGAACTGGGGAGCCCAGAACTGGACACAGCAATCCAGGTGCTTACTAGGGTTGAGCGGATACCTTCTGCAACCTGCTGGCAATGTTTTTCCTAATGTCCCACCCCAGATACCATTGGCCTGCTTGCCCCTAGAACACACTGCTGGCTCATGGACAGCTTGTTGTCCACTAGCACCCCAGGCTGGTTCTCCACAGATCTGTTTCCCAGGTCAGCCCCCAGCATGTGCATGGGGTTATTCAGCAGGTCAGCCCCCAGCATGCGCATGGGGTTATTCTGCCCCAGGTGCAGGATCCTGAATTTGCCTTTGTTGAACTTCCTTAGGTTCCTCTCCACCCAGCTCCAAGAGTGTCTATCAATAGCATAGTGTAAAGTAATCAGAAAGTTTTTCAGGCCAACAACAGAAATCAGCAAAACCTACTTTCCCTCTAAAAAGTATTCATTACATTGCAGAGAGCTATTATCCCAGCTGTTCTGTTTGGGGGGACAATCACAGAATCATTAAGGTTGGAAAAGAACCTCCATTATCAGTGAGTCCAACCATTAACCTAAACCTCCCATGTCCATCACTACACCATGTCCCTAAGCACCACCATTGAACACTTTCAGGAATGGTGATTCCACTACTTGAATGGGTGGGTAGCCTGTTCCAAGAGGGTGTGTCTTTAGTTTGTTTCTTTGAAAGCATGAGGTGATTCAGTCCCCAGTCAAGTTAGTACTTTTTCCTAATACCTTATTTGTCGTATTTTAAGTTCAAAATAACTGCATTAGCTTAGCAAACTTATGATTTCATAACTTTATAAAATACTCCATGTAACTGCATCTGTTTTAGTGTACTAGGTTTAAGAGGTTTAAAAGTCATGATTTTTGTTCAGGGTTAAGATGCAAGCCTGAGAGTTTCTCATGGAAAATACAATATGGTTTGGATGAACAGGTGGTTCCCATGCCAACCTCTTCTACAAGATGCTGGATGCTACCACTTAACACATATGCGTATCTGCAAGCTGAGAATACATTTTTTTAATTTCATTTTTTTCCATATGGAAGTCACACAGTCAAATAATTCTTCTTCACTGTCAATTTTTCTAGCAAAGGAAAGTCTAGGAACCTTAAAGGAAAGAAAGAGGCTATCACATAAAATAAAAGAATGCATTGCATAACGTTGTAAGAGGGGTTTAAAAGGGAACAGTGTATTCCATTTGAATTTTGTAAGTTCCATTCTATTGTCATAATCAGAAATTCACATTTCCTCCTGAATTTTTGATGTCTTAAATAGTCAGTATAATTTTCTTCATGGTATTGTGTTGTAGTGTACTGGATCTGGAATTTTTTTTTGTTGTTTCTTTATTCTGAAAGTTTCATTGACATATTAAGTTATCTGATGGAATATAAAACAAATATACAGTAATTATGTTTTGAGTCAAATACTTGTTTAAAAATCCTGCAGTACAGATTAATCTTTCCAAAACAGTAAAATATGTGAAATATGAAAAGTTGATAATTACTTTATCAGTATTTAACAGGGTACCTACAAAGCTTAAGTAATGGTCAGAAGATACTGTGTTGTATTTAAATCTAGAAATGTAAGCATACTCTTTCTTCACAGTTCTGTATGGATTGATGTTATTTTACTTTCACTAATGCAGAGCTCATAAATTCTGTTAAGTTAAAATGCTGATGGTTTTGCGAACTTAAAATACCACTAAAACATTTTTTTCTCACGTCAGTGCTTTCTTTTACTGCATCAGCTCATAAAAATTACCTGTGTAAAATGTGGGTCTTTATGTATTTGGTATCATTCCTTGCTCATTGGAAAATGCCTTTTTTTCGGTAGTTCCTGGATATTTTTACTCTCTTTACGCCTTTGTAAGTGTCTTTCCAAGACAAAACAAAATATAAGGTGAAAATATTGTACAATAAAGATGTTATTGAGATAATTACATTGTTTCACAGTGTTACATAAATATTAATTCCAAATTTAGAAGCAATTAAACATTGCACCTAGAGAAAATAAAAATGTGTTGCTTACTTATGCCAAGTTCTGAGCACATTTTCTAACATTCTGCCTGAATAATCTGTGCTTAAAACTAAACCCTTAGATATTATACAGTTGCTGAAGTACATTTTTGAAGATGGGTAGTTTGCCAGTGTTGGAGCTGAAATTATGTGTGTACTCTTTAAATGGTGTCTGGCATTTTCCTGTTTTGTGAACTAATAATCATCAGCTGCATTACATATTGATAGTGCATCAATAAGACTTCCCTTACTATGAAAGCATTTTGACCACCCAAACCCAGACTTTTCTGTTCTCAAGACAGACACATTCTAATGGACTTTCCATGCCACTCTCATATTCACAAAAAACCCCACTCGAATGGCACGTGTATGTGTCACTTGAAGACAAGGGGACCACAACTTCAAGTTCTTCATCCCCATCTGTTAAATGACAAGGTTCCAGGTAAATTTAAAGCTGTAAGATTATCTTTCTATGCAATGATCAGCTGATAACTATCAGCATTTCAGAAGGTGCTTCTGTACACTGAGGAATTAGGAATTTAACAGTGTTATGGGGCAATTATCTCACAAACATTTTCTCTAACAATGTTGGAATATGTAAATGAAGCAACAATTTTTAAAAATGTTTTGTGGAATTTGTTATTTGCATCCACTAGTACATATAACGTGAAACAATACCTTCTGGCAAGACTTTTTAAAGCAAAATAGAAAGGACAAATAGGATGGGGTTTTTTAATCTTTTTCCTGCATTTTCCTGAATTGTGTTTTAGCAGACATGCTCATATTAGCTGTAATATGTGATTAAAATTTTTTGTTATCAGAGCCATACTCAGTCAATTCTGTAGTAAAGGTAGATCACACAAGGACTTCTTTTAGATTGAATGTTTGTTCAGATTAAAATTGTAATTTCAGTTAATTAGTAACTGTGTGGTGCATACACAGTAAAATTTAGTGGGAATGCATTTAGACACAATTCACTAATATCACTGATTATTAACTATTGCTTAGCAAACATAAATGTCATGTTTTATAAAATGTTCTGCTTAAATTGACCAAACCATAAATATGTTGCAAAGCATAGAAATATTAATGCAACGCTTAATGAAAAATATTTTTTCCTAGGATAATGCACATAACATAGAGACAGAATTAGTCTATAATCACCAAGCCTGAATTTTCTGCTGGGCTTTTGTCACTGAGAAAGACAAGGGTGTCTAGAGATGATTTTTTTTCCCCTTCAATCTGATAGTCAATCAGCTTGATTTTTTCTTCTATTAAGGTTTATTATAGTATAGCTCCAGATTAAACCTTCTGTCAACACTGCTTCCTGTTTCCTCTCAGCCATTACTACATCTCAAGGCAAGACATTAGCAGAGTGTTTTCTTCTTTCCAGCGCTCCCTGGCTGCATTGTTGCACTGTGGTCAGAACATTACTGCAAAATGTGTCTGGTTTGTGCTGGATGACAGCTTTTGGGTTGAACTTTTGTAGAAGAGTAATTCTACATGGTGTTCCCATGTAGGGGTGGTGTATATCTTTTTTAATCCATCTTGCCAAGACTGTGCTGTTTATCTAAACCAAATTTAGGTTTCCAGAAAAAATGGGGGCATGTTAGATGCTATCACTTGTGTGTGGGAAGAAGGTGAATGGCTGGAAAGAGATATGATTGCTGGATTTGGGATGCATTTGAAATAAGTTCAAGTATAGAATTATTGAAAATAATACTGCTGTTGAGATCATAAGAAAGTAGAATGATATGTGTAGGTTCTCTCTTCCATTATACAAATCCAGACTTAATAAGCTGTAAATACCTGTTCTTCTTCAGTTGTCATTCTAGTAAGAAATGGGTTTTGTGTGTCAATGCATATAAAAGACATTTTATTTTATTGTAATGGTGTTCTTTTCCTCTAGAGGTGCAGAGTGGTAAAGAGGGTCTCAGGCAGGAAAGAAGGACCTTTCCCAACCACCTGGTATTTGAAAAGTAGGCAGCAGCAGCTTCATTGTGGGGCCGGTAGCTATGGTAAAGGGTTGTTGGCTTTCAAGGTAGTAGACTTACTACTGAGTAGTTCTAAACATTAGCTATTATTTTCTAATTGTTTAAAATAAAAAAAGAAATACTGACAATTTTTTAATCTCCTTTTCACAGTTTGTTGTTCCCAATTGTGATTTATAGAGAGATTTGATATTTTGCCTTGATCCTAGGATCTGAATTGTGATTAATCATAGCCTTGTATTGGGAAAGGAAAAGAAGGGAAGAACAGTTTGATGGGAAGGGACCTACAGTGATCATCCCATCCTATTGCCTGACCTCTTCAAGGCTGAGCAAACGTGAAAGCCTCATAATAAGGTCATTGTCCAAATGCCTCTTAAACACTGACAGACATGGGTCATTAAGCATGTAGGAAGCCTGGTCCAGTGTTTGAACATGCTCTCTGTAAAGAAATGTCTCCTAATGTCAAGTCTGAACCTCCCCTGATGCAGCATTGAACCATTCCTATGTCTCCTGTCACTGGATCCCAAGGAAAAGAGGTCAACACCTCCCTCTCCACTTCTCCTCAGAAAGCTGTGGAGAGAAATGAAGTGATCCCTCAGCCTCCTTTTCTCCAAACTAGATAAACCCAGAGTTCTCAGCCACCCCTCACAGAAAGCAATAGTTTTGCTGTCCTTTGGACACATTTGAGAACCTTCACATCCTTTTATAGACTGTGCAGCCCAGCACTGCACACAGGACTCAGGGCACACCAGTGCTGAATACAGCAGGATAGTCCCCTCTCCTGACCATCTGGTTCAAGAGTGTTTGATGCCCCCCAGGATGCAGTTTGCCCTCTTGGTTGCCCAGGCACACTGCTGGCTCTCAGTGAGCCTGCTGCCAACAGCATTCCCAGATCCCCACTTCAGGACTGATCTCCAGCCACTCTTCTCCTGGTTCATACTTGTGTCCAGAGTTACTTCATCATAGGTGCAGAATCCAGTGTTAAATTTCATGCTTGCCCAGTGCTCCACTCTATCTAGATCACTCTGAAAGGCCTTTTTTCCCCTCAAGAGAATCAACAGCACATCCCAGATTGTATCATCAGTATAACTGCTAATGGGGCATTCAACTCCTGAATCTTGATCATTGATAAAAATCTTGAACAGAACTTGCACTAGAATTGAGCTCTGAGGAACACAACTGGTGACCAGTCAGCAGCCCCTTTCACTACAACCCTTTGGGCCTGCCCTTCAGCCAGTTCTTCACCCAGCATAAGGAACCTGCTCATGTAACAGCTGGATAACTTGTCCAGAAAGATAATGTGGGGGACAGTGTCAAAAGCCTTACTAAAGTCCAGAAAAACTACATCCACAGCCTTCGCTTCATCCACGAGGTAGGTATGTAGAAGGATATCAATTGTTTAAATTTTCCCTTTGTGAATCCATGTTGACTGTGCCTGATGATTGCATTGTCATTTAGAAGCCTTTCCACAGGATTCAGTATCATCTTCTCCATTATTTTCCAGGTGCCGAGGTTGAACTCACAGGTCTGTAGTTTCCTAGATCTTCCTTCTCTCTTCATGTAAATTGGAATATTATTGGCTACCTTCCAGTATTCAAGGGCCTCCCCAAACTCATTCTTCTCATAAAGAAACAAAAAAGGATAATTGAAAAGCCATTGTACAGAAATAAATTTTAAAAACTTCTGTGTCTTTTTATAAAACTTAGTAGCTCAGAAAGCAAAGAAACTATACTTGCTTATAAATTATTCGCAGGGGGAAAGGTAACTGAACCATGACTTTTAATTATTAGGAGCTTAAGATACTAAAGCATACTAAAGCATAAATAGCAACAGCAGGAGGAAGGGAAGGAAAAACCTAGCTTTGATTGTTTGCCTATTTGATTGTTTCTTGTTTGGTTTCCATTTTAACCAATCATGCTATGTCTATGCATAAATAATTTTCCATATTCATTTTAGATTAAAAAAATACATAGAAATGACTGCATAAGAAACACCATGGTAATGCTTTCAGCAGTGTGATGGAGATTAACAAACAAAAGGAAACTTTTCCTTAAGTCTGAATTAAGAAGTGTCTAGGGTAAACAGCAATTTCAGATGTTATTTTCAATCAGTAGGGGTTTGGTGGGAGGAGACAAAGGAATAGATTGAAATAGAGAGGTAGAAGGAAAATCAATTTCTGGACAGTGTGTAAAATACCTAGCATTTGCATTCAAGTTTGTGTTTTTCATGCCATTGATTACTGGGTCTCTTTTAATTGTTATGATTTTATGCTTCGAGTTCTCTCGAATGCTTTTCTTCATCTCAAAGAGTTTCTGGTCCAATGTTAAGTCATCTCAAGAGGATGTTTCACATCTCATAAAGTACTACTTCATGTTCATCTAATAAGGAAGTTTGCTTATTTTGGAGTGGTGTCATCATTAGATTTGGACACATACATGCATCTTTCAAATAAAGAAAGTTACAAGGAGACATATCTAGTAGCTTTACAGGCATAAGGAGTCTCAAAGTAACAAGAAACCTTTCTACTGTGAAAAGGGCAGTATGGGCTGATGTGAGTTGTGGAATTTACTATGACCATGGTCATGTGTTAATTACTTCTTTTAGAGGAAATATCTCAAGGCACTATAGATTAAGCAGAATCCTAAATCCAGTCTTCTCTTTCTACAGAACTGTTACACTATAATAATCATTTTTTTTTAAGTTAGGTGAGTTGCCATCCTTGATTCTATTTTGCAGTTTATTCTGTAGAAATTTCATGTAGTGGGATTTGCAATTACTTGTGGTATTTTCCAGCTCTGTATCTTCTCCCAGACTATCCTTTGAAGTTGTTCCCATTGAATACTTTTACTAGATTCTGTGATTAAATGTACTTTTACCTATCCAGAATTAGCTTAGCTTTTGGCTTTTTCTTATAAAATAGGAAAAGCTTTGTCAAGTAGTTGTCTTTATCCTAAGCAGAGGATCTGACAGTGGTAATGCACAAGGCTTCAAAGTTCAATGTGCAGTATCACACAACCGTTGATGGCTTTTCACGTGCAGCACAGGGAACAGTTAATAATTAGTGCTCAGTTTCTTGTTTTTCTGTCTCTTGGTGAACCCAAACTGCTTCAGGCTTACTGAGATGTGAATGGATGACAAAAGACTGCACAGCAAGCATGCAGGGAGGTGACATACAGAGGCAGCCATGTGGCAGGGTTTAAGTACAAATATATCAGGTAGGCAGCAACAACTGAAATGCCCCCTTGAATCCCAGGACCAGGAAAAGGTAACATATTTGTTCTGATGTCCATGAAAGATATACTCAGGAGACTCCAGAGTCTTAAACTTGGTTTGAGTTTCATGATTCTGGCATGTTGTGTGTGGCAACTGGGTTGTGCAGTACTGTCCCCATGACTCTAATAGCCCTTTCATAAGGATAATGCAGACAAAACCCCCTGACTTCCTTTAAGGAGGAACTTGGTCCTCATGGAAAGAGATATATTAGAGGTAAGTGTGCCTAAGCAAAGGATAGACATTGGATCAGAAGATCCCCTAGAGTCCAGTTGCTTAATATAAAGTGAAGATGGGATTGAGCTGCCTTCTTTGCTGAAGTTATAATTGGTACAAGGTATCCTTTGAGCAGGCTTTGCCAGAGGCATTGCCTTAGCTGAACTTTAACTGGTTGTAAAGGACTTTCTTTAATGTGCTTTGGTCTATGCAATTTAACTTTTTATAACATTTTTAATGAAACTTTTTTTTTTTTGCCTGTAGTTTTATGGACTCTCCAAAATGCCAGAGGAAAAAAAGTAATTAAGAAGAGTAATGGTCTTAAATGCAGTTCGCAGTTCTTTGTCGATACATTTTAAAGAATGCTTTCTGCAGAGCAGAATCCCACAGGAGAATTAACATACTCCAAAGGATATTACTTATACTATTTTATTATTTTAGAAGAAAATAAAAAGAGGGACATTTTGGGGTTTTCGTCATATAACAAGGCTGAAGGAAGTGTTAGTTTTGTCTTTGCCGTCTCTTGCTTGTCTCTTTCACTGTGGTATTTTCTTAAAAGCCAAAAGATTTGTCTCCAGTCTAAAGAGAGATTTGTGTGAAGGGAAAGTCTATGTGCACTTCAGTCACCTCATTCTCAAATTGCAATCCCCAAAACTCATGTTCAATGGCCACCTAATTATGGGCATGTCTTATCTGCGGTCACTTCAGTTTCTCAGGGTGAAATTTTCTTATGGCCTCAGATTTTATGGGTGCCCACAGGTGCTTCAGGTTGGGTCTGATTTTACCATGGAGTCTACAAAAAATATAAAGCAACACATACCGATTTTCTGAAATGAATGCAGCTAAAACCATCCACATCCTTTTCCTTTACTCAGAATATGAACTAGGATATGTGTTCTTGTTCTGCATATTTTTATTTCCCAGTCTGGTTCTTCACCCGTCCTCCTTTCTGGGTACCAAAGAAAGGGTCTGAAAAATTATTTCAAAGAGGTCCAAAGGAATTTTAGAAGTGCCACAGCCCTGAAGATTATTGTATATATTACAGAGAGGACTGACACCATTGCTGGAGCACAAATGGGAAATCATCCTGCCTTCTTCATTACTGGTTTTGGATGGTATTGTTTTATTTCCTTGGACTGACTGCAGTGCATTCAATTTCCCTTTTTTTTTGCAGAATGAAACAGCTTCAGCAGGAAATGACATCTGTTCTCCTGCTAAGAGGCAGAGAGCAGAAATGGACTCCCAACAGGGTTACAGAACTAGGATATGTATTTACTGTTCATCCAGATGTAAACTGGGAAGGCAGCAATGAAGGTCCATGAAAATACAGGGTGTATCTTTGTAATTATACAGGCAGAAGGATATTTGCGTCTAAACATAGTAATAGATTTTTCTGCAATAGTATGACTCCCAAATGCAGATGAATTTTAAATATTTTAAAATTGCATTTTATGCAAGAAGGAATCCATACACAGAAGCCTTCTATGGAAACATATGTAAAATATGTGCTTTTTCTGTCTTTTTAGACATTTAGAAAACATGCAGAGATTCAAAATCTTCATATTTTCATCTCATAATTAGACTTTGTGAAAAAAGATTGTTCCTGCTCTGCATGAAGGCACAAAATTTTATAAAAATATAAGCAAACATAGGGAGTTGTCTGCTGGTAACTTTTTTCACAGTTGTGTTTCCAGGATGCAGAAGACAAGTCTGCTACTCTGCCTTCTAACTCAACAACTAACCATCATCTAACTACCTGTAGAGATAGTTGGTTATAACCAAGACAGAACAGTATACCTGTAATGAGACTTACAGAAATCTCTATGAATTTCCAATGGCATTAAAAATCTGGTTTACACTACTGGACCATGATTTTTCTAGGTCTGTTCAGGTATGGCTAATTTTCAAAGGAAAAAAAAAAAGAGAAGTTTAAGAAATATGATGAGAAACAGAAAGTGTTGGGAGAAATGCCCAGTTGTGTCTTAAGAAATATATCACGTAAGACATTTATACAAGAAAATAAGGGTTATCAAACCAAAAAGAAGTCATGCACTTTTTTTTTCAAATACACGGAAAAGGTTATTTTTTTTCTTTCCAGAAATGAAAACAAAATTAATTCCTTGCTCTTACTGTCTCATCTTAATCAATGCTATTTGCTGCTGTACCCATTGGTTTCACATGATGTAAACAAACATTATGACTTAGTTGCTTACCAAAAATCTGTTATTGTAATGGGAAAACCTGTGGTACTGCCGCTCACTAAATTACAAATTAGAGACAATATTGTTTCAGGTAATATGTACTAAGAATACACTGTGTCAGTTTGGGCCAGTCTCTTCTATGTTCAAATTTGTGCTTGTGAGTTTTCCTCTGTCCCAGATCCTTTTATTAGAAAAAGTACTAAAAAGAATTTTGCTGGAGAGAAACTATTTATATTGATAGACTGTGTAACTAGCAGATGTTCTGGGTTAGAATATAATATCTCTTTTTATAACAGCCATAAAAATATTGTCTGATCTGTCATATGATTGCTTATGAAGCAAATAAACCTTCAGAATGAGGATTTGCACATTCCCACAAATTAACTCATGTATTTGCCAATTGCACTTTTTCATTAACAGACGTCTCCCTTATGACCATCAGGTTCATTTCATAGCAAATGTAGTAAAGTCTTTTTCCTTATCTAGCCTAAAATTTTGTTAGCCTATATGATCAGTTACAGCCTCTCTGCTGAATTTTTTGAAATTACTAAAATTTCATTTCATTATAGAAAATACATTTACAAAATTGATTTTTTTGGCTAATGTTCCTGATGAGCTATAGCTGTACTATTTGAGTCTTCATTATTTTCAAATTTTAAGATACACATAATTGAATCATGGAATAACTATTTATTTTGCCTTAATTTAAATTATACAATAACATCTCAGCTTTTAATTATTTAATTATATAAATTTCTAAGAATTTACAGCTTCACTGCACAATTCTCCTCTCATTTGCTGATGGCAAAGGTGTGCAGTTGTACTTTTCCATGCAAGTTCATGCATCATGGCAAAGTAGACATAACTTGAGAAGCCCAGGGTTGAAAACACTCACCCTACTTATTCTACTGGTTCCCTACATGCAAATGAGAATAGAATGCAGGATTTGTGGGGCATTGCAAACAGAGTACTATGAGACCCTTGAAATATTCTGTATAAAACACATTCCAGCCTCTCCCTTAAAGAATCCATCCTGTGTTGTCCATCCCCCAAGTTCCTTTACAAATGGAAGAGGTTTGATCAGGAACTGATGTTTGACAAATCTTGACAACTGGCTTAGTGACAAGTTTTGTTCTTCAGAAATTGGGAGCTCTTGAGCCCTAAATCACAGCTCTTATGTTGTGCCTAGTTTACGGGGAGTTTTTGATCTTCCCTCAGTATGAGATGGGAGCCCAAGCTCCTATCTCCAACAGAGGAAAGATTTATTTTCAGCCAGAGCAGATAGTTTTGATCTCCAGCTCCTACTGAGCTGGGAAGTTAGAGGAAGTATCTGTCCTTCAAAGCCCAGGTCAGCTTTTGAATATCTTGCTCCTGCTGAGTATTAAAGTAGACTTTAACCCTTCAGTTTGATCATGTTCTCCATTTTGGGGGACAGCAGCAATCAACTTTTTTTTCTCAGAATGTACATTTATTAGTCAATTGCTTTTTTTAAATAAAAGCTTCAATTCTTGGCAAGCCCATGTTATGTTTTCTATTCTATTTGCTCCGTTTTCTCAGTTGTGTCATATGGGAAATGAGTGAGAAACTTAGGTAAATATATTGTAAGAGAAGTACACATTTTGTTCTCTAAAAATGTAACCATATGCAATGGTTTCACAGATAAAAGTTTTAAGCTGGTATAGTTGCTTTGATATTCAGGTTTCTATGCATAGGAAAATTTCAGAAGTTTCCAGCATAAACCCATTACAATGTTTTCCCATAAGAACACGATTTAGGCTTATTCTTCAAAACAAAATTTTGGAGTGATTGTCAAGGCTTGTGTGAAGATCTGGTAGAAGAGAGATGATGAAGAGCAGCAGGGTCTGACCGGTCCTGCAGGGCTGACTGAAAGCCACACCAAGTTTGGGAAGTGAAAGGCAGCCTTGGTGCATTTGGTTTCACCTGGAAAAATGTTGATTTAAAAATTATTCCTTATAGAGTGATGGGTACAAACACAGTCATTTGACAACACCATCCTCAAAATCCCTGTGGGACCAGGGTTGGCATGGTGTTTCAATGGGTTGGGAAGGGTGTCAGAATCTTTCTTAAATTGAACAGCACAGCAGATGTAATCATGAACAAAAAGGGATAAATGTAGTAGATAAATGGTAGAACCACCCATTGGCATTTGGTGATAATTTAGGATTTATTGAAACATGTTGAATGCTAAGAATACACTTATTTACAGGAAGAACTTGATACATTGTTTCTCTGAAGAAAAGTCGCCAAAAAAATGTGTTCAACAAGTAGAGAAGTTCCCCCTGGGAAGTTATATGAGTAAAGAAAAGAGTGAAATTATAATGGAAGCACCGTACAGCCACCTCTGTAATAGGTGGTTGTGCCAGGAAGCACAGTGAGCATTTACCTTGCATTATTTTTCATTTCTGTAACTTAGTATGTGCATTATTGGTTTATTGTCAGTTAGTGCTGAAAAATTTGTTCCACACCATATGTTATAAGCAAATTTTTGGCATCATTCCTTTGCCCTTTATTTAGGTGCAGAATGTTTTTTATAACAAGACACTGAATTCCAGTAATAAAAAGATATCCTAAAAATGTGGAAAAAGGAAAAAAGTGTGCATTTTTGAGCCATTTTCCTTTTCTTGCTTTTGCATACATAAAGTTCAACAAAAGATTACTATAATTTGCAGTAAATTGCATAAAATTGACTTGTTGTTAACTATCACCATGTTTATTTACTTAGGTTGTATAGAAACACTTTATGGAAGAGTGGAAATAAAGTTGATACTTTTGAAATAGACTCAGCATGCAAGCAGAAATTGTCTTTGAAATCATTTTATGGCATATTAGTTCTCTTCATTTAAGAAATACTTAGAATATAGGTAATTACTCTTTTGTAACCTCAAACAAAAATATTTTATTGTTGTAGGAAGAGCATTTAGAGAGCTGTGTGAAATTTCAAAGACAGTACTTTGTCATATAATTTCGAACAAATGTTTTTAGTAAGAATTCCTTTCCTTTGTGTTAAAATAGGAATATTCCATTTGGCTTCCTTTTCTACAAGTATTTAATCTTGCAATTAAAACAAACATTCTTCCATAGAAATCTACTGCAATATTTTTGTACGTATGCTTGAATTTTTTGCATTGCAATGCTTGCACTTGCATTTTTTACTTTTAAAGATGAGAAGCTTAAGCATGGCTTCCAAGTTGTTGCTCCCTCTCCTCTTGTGATTCAAGCCATCTCTACAGTTTTCTGAGCTGCATATCAAAGCCCTGGACTTCTTTATTCAATTAGAATTTGCCACCCCATCTCCTTAGCCTAAAGAAAGTAACAGAAGTTTCTTTCAGTTAATAAGTAATGACACCATGATTTCAGTGAGAATTAGATGATACCAGAAACCTTCTTGACATAACTGTCTTTCAAGTTGTTTATAATTCGTCTGTCCAAAACTCTGATTAGAGTTAAAATATTTTTTCATCTCTATTTACACAGTGGACAACAAGACCCAGTTTCAGCAAACCATCTCATAGAATAAGTTTTCAAGCAGGTGGGTGTTGGATTTAGGTTCTTTCACTTGGCTCTTGACATATTCATCCTTCTCCACTCTCAAAGTATTTACCTCTTTTGTAACTTTGGTGAATGTTTTTGTTACCAGGATGGTGTATCTATTCTCAGTCACCAGTCCTTCAGTAATGTAGAACTCTGAAGTGAAAGCACTGTGTTACCTGAGCAAAGTTCATGGCCAAGTAAGTCATCTTATTGGAGACAGAGAATAAGTAACACTTATAGTAACACTTTCCATGCAACATTTACTTAAATAAGTCTGCTTAAATATGGTTCTTACCATATAATCATAGAATATCCTGATTTAAAAGGACCTTCAAAGTCCAGTTCCTGGAAGTTGATAGTGATTAATAAAATCCTTTCCAAACTAAATTTAGAGCTGGATTATCACTTTCAGGCCTCCAAGAAATCTATTTTCTGGAGTAGATTTTCTGCATTGTTCACCTTTTCCCTAGATTTTCTCTGTTATTTGTACAAGTTATCTTAGGATGCCTTCCTCCAAGCCAGTTGTGACTGCATTCCTAATCCCTGTTCTAATCACTAAATGATACAAAGGGAAAGTTCCATTAACATTTTTGCTGCTCTAATGATTTACAGCCATTCAGGTTGTCTGATTGTCTGCAAATGGACTGGACAGCAGATTTCTCTATTGATTTCTCCACCATTGTCCATTTTCTGTTTGCTTTTTTGTACACTGTTATCTGACATCTTCTTTATAGCAAATGTAGAAGAGGCAGCAGACTGCTTCCTTTATATAATTTAGGGAAGCCCCACTTTAACTTTTCTTAATATGCACTCCAAAGTTAATCCTTTTGATTCTGTTCTACCTTGCCTTTTTTTCTTTCTCGCCATTTTAACTTTTTTTCACTTCTCTTACCATTCATGCCTATGACATGCCAGTCCCAGCCTTTTTGGTGCTTCCTTCCCTTCTTTCCACTAATTTTGTCATTAATACTTCCCATGGTTCTTGGTGCTTGCCTTCATCTCCCTGTTTACCCCTCTCACCTGCTTCAGTGTTGTGCTTAGTTCTTCTGAGTAGCCTTCAAGAGAGTCAATGCCAAGCAGGCATTCTTCATTCATGCTCTCTTTTCTATTTTCCTGTCTCTTCTAGAAATTTAGGGCAGCAACTGCTATTCAGTATTTCTCAGAGCTATTTCAACCAAGCTGTCTCAGCCATGTATATTTGCAATGCTGTGTCTCACACAAGAAATGAGAACTTAATCACTTCTTCCAAGTCAGAGTCACATGTCTACACTCCTTATCTTAATAGCAACCACAGCACCTTCATAACCTCTCTTTTTTGGCCATGTTACCTGCTCTGTCACAAAGGTTTGTCTTTACTCCTCCTAGCTCTTTAATTCCATGTTTTTTGCCAACATTTTATCTGGTCTGTACTTGTTCTTTTGCATTTCTCATATGTAGATGTTGCCTACTTCTCCAGTCATTGTCTCCGGTAGAAATCTTGCTCAGGCTTCTTGCAATTTCTCTATACTCCCGCCCTCAAATGCAGATTTTACCCTGTCCCATCACTGGAAGCTTCTACTTTTACTTCTGTCTTATTAAATAACCTCTTTGCAGGTAGTTTGCAGGACACCTGCAACTCTTTGACTGGTTTCTTCCATCTCAAAATCTTGTTTCCAGGATGTTTTTTCTCAGTAGTTACTGCTATGGCTCATGTAAGTTTTGTTTTGGGGGTTTTTCCATTTCTCACCATCTATGTGGGATGTTATTACCAGATCCATTTGTGGAGCTCTAGACTGGATTTGGGAAAATGCAGTAGAATGGTATCATTTCTCCCCATTATGATTTCCAGGAGATCATTCAATTTTTTATTTTTACAGGGAAGCAAGAATGAAATGAGTCTTACAACCCACAAAGGAGGAAAAGATGCCTTCACTGTTGGGCAGTGGCATAGAATGTGAACCTGAAGTATGTTTCTCTCAGTGAATATACTGTTGAACATGTGTTTTAAAAGGAGGGGTATTTTCTTATTGTCTTGTACCACATATTTTATCAAATTAGGAAAAGAAAACTGGAAGTGGGTCCATTTACCTAATGTGAGGAGAAATAGCTTACTCAATGAAAAGTGTGCACTTCACATACCTGCAATCTTACATATTTCATAGTTTACAGAATCTGTGTAGTCTGGCAAAATAATTTAATGAAGCCTCAGGCTCTGGAAAAGAAAAGTGCTCAGTTTGTGTCCCATGTCACAGGCAATTATTTGGGATAGGAACTGGAACAAAAACTAAGGTGTAGGCATGCAGTGGCAAATGACATCTCAGAAGCTAAACTTCTGTTTCTCCGTGTGCTCATTCATCAGTGGCATTACAGTTTAGTGGATTGTCTAATTAGGTGTAATCAGCTGCCAGTTGATTAGCATAGCACTCAGTTCACATTTATTGGACCACTAATGAATGATCCTTGTCATGCTTACATTGACCATAAGATCATAGTAATTATATGTCATTTCACATGTAGCCTATATTATGTTCATAAGGCTCCTGCCTGAGATTTTAAATAAATTTAGTTTGCACAAGCCTGTGAATACCTACCTTGGGCTGTGGTTGAAGTACACCAGATGTGCTATACTTACTGCTAGCACAAAAACTGAGCACAAAAATGTAAAGCAAAGCTAATTTTTTTTTTTTTTTAATTTAGTAAAAATCTCCAAAAAGTCAACTATCTGAATTCAGAATTTCTGAAAAAAAATTTAACTGCCACTTGTGGGGGTTCAGTCTCACATTTCTAACTCTCTGGTGCAATGATTTAGTTGCAATTCTTCCATTCTTTATAGCTGACTCCCTAAAAATGGAGAACGGGAAGTGGAAGGACGTGTTCTTTTACATGAGCATTTTCATGGTGCCAGATTGCATGTTGGCATTCTAAGGAAAAGTGATAATATAAATTCCTTGTAGCACAGTTATATTAGCTGCAGTGAACAGGGTAAAGCATCAGAGGCAAACAAGATGGAAGAGGGGAATGTTGTTACAGAAAGTAGTAGTGAGTGACTGTCAGTGTGTGACACATACTGCCTTTGGCCTGTGGGTTTTAGTTTTGTTTGGTAATACTCTGTGGTATTATTGGCATCAGTTAGCATCATTTATCTCAGTGGGAGATGCTTTTGAGGTAAGCCAAAGCTGCAATACAGCTACTATGTCAGGACTAGCAGCTGTGTCCTGAGATCATCTCTGCAGCTCAGCTGTTCAGAAAAATATTTTAATATCCCTGAAGGTTTGAATCTTTCTGTTTGTTAACAGGTAAGATATTTTCCTTGTGAGTGAGGCAAGAACACAGGATGTGTTGCTATTGTTTTCTGTACAGATTGCATTGACTTTTTTTCTTAACTTGGACGACAGCCTAAATCATCATCAGAACCCTGATGGTTATCTGTGTGAATAAAGGGTTTATAAGCACATCATTTTAGAAAGCAGTGAGTGTCTTTGAGATTTTTATGTGGCATCTTTCCAATTGTCATACATCTCTAAGGAGCCATGCATTTGACAATTCTGTTCCCACAGGCCGCATTTAGACAGTGGCAGTTAGACCATATTGCATAACTGCATCCCAATATGCACCCAAGCTTCCCCTTTGATGAAAGAGAATGATGAAGGAGAATAGGAGAATATATATATATATGTATACATATATATATACTGGGTAGGGTTTATGTCGTCATATCACATCTCACAAGCTAGTTTCCCAAGGACGAGAATATCAGGAAGTATAGCATATCAGGAAAAAGAGTTACTGGCTTAACAGTCTGAATAACATTCTGGCACCTTCAGTGTCTCCAGGAAATGTATGATTCTAGAACTTTCTGAAAAATCACCACAGATCTTCTTTGCAAACATTTTTCTGTAAGTCCTCATGAAGAAAGTGGGTGTGGATATAGAAGAGGATGTTAAAAATTGCAGGTCAGACCACAGCTGCTACTGTGACTTAGAAGAGCTTCAGAGTCTTCCCTGAACTTCGCTAGGGCTGCTTCCCTTTCTGGAATGGTTCAGAATAGGCTGATACACAAAGACTTTATCTTTGGCCTACTTTCATGGGAATTTGGTATTGCATATTGAGACTAAACTGCACAGAAAACTCATGCTGTCTTTCATATGCTAGAGACCCATGTTCCCTGACCCTCGTATTCTTCCAGAAGGGGACTCGAAATCCATGTGTTGGACTGTCCTCTGTTACCTTCTGTCATTTCAGATGCCACCAAAGAAAAAAAATAAGGAAATGTGATACTCAGCATTTTTCAGCTGTCACAAATATTTGTCTAACCACTATCAAGGTAGCTTGGTGGTGGAAGATAACATCTTTATGCTGTTGTTGTATCATCTTTAGAACCTTTGTTCTTAAAAATCTCAGATGGTCTTGTCCTCCTCCTCTTTATTTTCCAAACATAATTTGTTAACAAAGTGAAAAGAAGAAGAGAAAAAACATCTAGGAGGAGAATAGAGAGGAAGCTGACTGCTTCAAAACAGTTTAAAATAAGAGTGTAAATACTGCAGATTGTATTCTTCATTACTAGTTTCCAAAACCAAGCTTTTTAAAAAGTCTCTTTATTTTCTTCAAAGCAAATTTTCATGGCCTCCTCTGTTTTTGTTTAAAAAGATAACTTTTCCTCATGACTTCTCTGTTTTTTACTGTCACAACCTGGTACAAGGATTCTTGTACTTCTCCCTAGAGAAGTACAAGAAAATTGAAATTGATTTTCATCACAGCAGTCAACAGTATTCTTAGTAGGATGGGTTTGCAAGATGACTGCCTAAAATTGTAAATGAACAGCATAAACCTCGTGAAGCATATACTTCAGCTCTTGAAATTCTTAATTACGGGGGTTCCATCTAATTTAAATAGCAGTAAAACTGAATAATTTTGCAGGAATATTTTGCAACTGAGCTGAACTACTGGGTCCTATATGGGCATTGAGCAGCTATAGTTTCCCAACTGAGTGGTACCATTCTGAAGTATTGCCAGAAATGTTCAGTGTATTTTCTTAGGAAATAACAGCAGGATCATAAGTTGGTTTGCATATTAAGGAGTAAATTGGGGAGCACTATTTCTAGAGATGATTAAACATTAATAATCCCTTTGATGCCTTTTCCTGGTCTTAAAATCAAGAGTCAAGCACAATTAGAAGGGAAAAAGGGATTTTACCTTGATATTTATGTTAAGGATCCTTAGGTGCACACGTCCAGGTCGAATGCACCGAAATGCACACTGCAATGCACACCCCAAAAGATCTTGTATAATATTATAGGTCTTACTAATTAGCATAACTATCAAAAATTCCCCAATGAGAGGCTCAAGTGAGCCCCCCTCCCCAAGGAACCTTCCCCTGGATGGTTCTATCTTGGTTTACAGGATGTGTTCTGGAGAGGACCTTGGGGTCTGGGGCACACTGATCCCTAGCTACAAAGATTCTAAAATGCTTCGTCTCTTAGCTTGACAAACAAGTCCAAGAATGTAGGCAAAAAGCACTAGGAATACAGAAGTTGTAAAAAGGTATAACAGGGGTATAAAAGAAAAGGCAAAAAATCTTCATGGCATCACCTTTGAGAAATTATCATTTGGAGATGCATATTGTGGAGAAAAACTCAGCTTTGACATTTGATTTCAAGCTTCACATACTTTATTGGACTGACGGTATAATCTATTTCCAACCTTGCCAACAATTATTTTGGCTTCTTTGGAAAGTGAAGTATATTGTGATTATAATAATATATGTTAAATATAATTTGATTTCTTTTCAAGTAATGGCATGGTACCTTACTTCTAATTACATTACCAGGTAATTAGGAGAATAGAAAACTAAATTATGGAAGCCAACATGAGACATTCTTAGCATCAGTATTTTAATATTGATTACATGTTTGATAAAACTATATGTTCAAACAGCACTTGTAGACAGAAATATATAAAGGTCTTCTGCCTTGAATAATATTTTGCACATGTTATTCTGAGAGTGTTGTTAAGAGATAATAGAAAAAAATTTTTTGGCTTTATGCTTTGTACTGTCTTGTGGCTAGTAAACTGGTAACAACAAATGAGAAGGCTGTGGTACTCAACAACTTTTATGCCTCTGTCTTCAGTGGCAACCTCTCTTCCCACACCTCTTGAGTGGATGGACAGCAGGATGGGGAAGGGGAGCAAAGTTCTTCTCAGTGTATGGAAAGATGAGGTTCATGGCCTGAGGACATTGCACATACAGTAGTCTGTGGGGCTTTATGAGACGAATCCCAGAGTTCTGAGGAAACTGGCTGATGTTGTTGCCAAGCCACTCTTCATGATATGTCATGTGATGACATTTGAAATGTCATGGCAGTCAGGTAGAATCCCAGGTGACTGGAATAGGAATAACATTGTACCCATCTTTAAAAAGTAGAAAGAAGGACTCTGGGAACATCTGACCTGTCAGCCTCACCTCTGTGCCTGGGAAGATCATGGAATAGATCCTGCTGGAAGCTGTACTAAGGGATATGATTTGGGACTGCCAGCATGGCTTTACCAAGGGCAAGTCCTGCCTGACCAACCTAGAGTCAGACAGGACCACTAGTCACTTTCTGTATTGTAGTGACTGCATCAGTGGACATGAGAAAACCTACATATGTCATTTATCTGGAATGTTAGGTGAATAAGAAAATAGTTGGAAGGTCACATCCAGAGGCCAACAGTTCAGAGTCCTGATGGACACCAGTGACAAGTGGTGACCCTCAGGGCTCTGTCTTGGAACCAGCATTATTTAATATCTTCATTAATGAGGTTCACAAGGCCAGATGCAAGGTGTTGTACCTGGGATTGGGCAACCCCTGATATCAGCACAGGCTGGGGATGAAGAGATCGAGAGCAGCCCTGGAGCAGTGCTGGTTGACAAGAAGCTGGACATGACCCAGCCACGTGCATTCACAGCCCAGAGAGCCAAACGTGTCCTGGGCTGCATCCAAAGCAGCGTGGGCAGCAGGGGAGGGAGGGGATTCTGCCCCTCTGCTCTGCTCTGGTGAGACCCCATCTGGAACACTGCATCCAGATCTGGGGCCCTCAGTCCTCAGCACAGGGAGGACATAGACCTGTTGGAGCAAGTCCACAGGAGGCCATCAAGATAATCAAAGGGATGGAGCACTTCTCCTATGAGGAAACACTAAGACAACTGGGATTTTTCAGCCTGGAGAAGACAAGGCTCCCAGTTTACCCAATTGTGGCCTTCAGTATTTGAAGGGAGCTTCCAAGAAAGATGAACTTTTTACAAGGGTATGTAGTGATAGCACAAAGGGGAACAAATTCAAACTGAAAGAGGGCAGGTTTAGATTAGGTATTAGGAAGAAATTCCTTAGTGTGATGGTGGTGAGGTGCTGGAAGAGCTTGCCCAGAAAGGTTGTGGATGCCTCATCCCTGGGAGTATTCAAGGCCAGCCTGGATGGGATTCTGCGCAAGTTGTCTAATGAAAGGTGTCCCTGCCCATGGCAAGAAGAATTGGAGCTACATGGTCTTTAAAGGTCCCTTCCAACCCAATTTTATGACCCTATGATAAGCCTTGTCTACAAGGAAAGGCAGAAATCAGAATATGTAAGTGGCAATGTATATTGGGTCTGGCTGAGCTGGAGTTCATTTTCACATAGCAGCCCTCACAGTGCTGTGCTCTGCATTGGTAGCTGGAAAGGTGTTGATAACACACCAGTATTTTGGGTAATGCTGAGCAGCACCGTTTCTATCATCCTGCGTTACATCAGTAGGCTAGGTGAGGGCAAGATCATGGGAGGTGACAAAAACATGTCAGCTGACCCAATTTGACTAAAGGGATGGATGTTCCATACCATATGACATCAGCTCAGATACAAAAACCAGGAATAGGAGGAGAAAGGGAGGCATTTATTATTTACAGTGTGTGCCTTACACAGCAACCACTGTGTGTGTTGAAGCCCTGCTTCCTGGGAAGTGGCCAGATGTTGCTTGCTGATGGGAAGTACAGAACAAAGTAATTTTTTCTTTTGTGCATGCACAACTGACTGCTTTTGCCTTAGTAAACTGTCTTATCTCTACTTACAAGTTGTTTTCCATCTGATTTTCTATTCCCTGTCCAGCTCAGGAATGATAGAGGGGCCTGGTGGACACCTGTCAACCAGCCAATGTCAACCCACCACACAATGTTGCGTTATGCTACATGCTACACTATGTTTTGGTTAAGCTATGTTATTTTTACCAACTTTTTCATCCAGACATTTAACATTTACATTAACATTTACATATAGATAGTGCCATAGTTTAACCCCAGCCAACAGATAAGTACCCCACAGCCGCTCAAACCACTCTGTCGGATGGGGGAAAAACTCAGAATGGTAAAAGTGAGACAACACATAGTTTGAGATAAAGGCAGTTTAATATATAAAGCAAAAGCTGCACAGACCAGAACAAGGAATTAATTTGCCACTTCTCATCTGCAGGCAGGTGTTTAGGCGTCCAGGAAAGCAGGGCTTCATCACACACAGCAGTTACTTGGGAAGACACACGTTATCACTTTGAAGACACACGTTATCACTCCTTCCTTCTCCTTCCAGCTTTATATGTGGAGTATAACACCGTATGCTGTGGAATACCTCTTGGGTCAGCTGTGGCCAGCTGTGTCCCCTCCCAGATCCTTGTGCACCCTCAGCCTCCTCGCTGGTGGGGTGGGTGAGGAGCAGCAAAGGCCTTGGCTCTGTGTAAGCCCTGCTCAGCAGCAACAAAAACATCCCTGTGTTATCAGTCCTGTTTCCAGCACAAATTCAAAACACAGACCCATACTAGAATGAAGAAAATTAACTCTATCCCAGCCAAAACCACCATGGATAGCTATTGATTTCTTGCCACTGTGGAAGTGGGACAGAATTACAGATATTCAGCTTGTCTTACAATGTGGCTGGTACATGCCATGCAGACCCGGTGTGCCCAGTTAGTGGTTTCTTACAGTGCAGCAAACCCAGAGAAGGTGTTCTTCTCCTGTTATCTTCATAGTGCCTGGTGCTCTCTGCGTCTAACAGAGTCCAGCCCAAAAATATTTTATTGGATCAGACGTTGACTTGAAACATGAAAATTTCCGGGCAAGTTTCTGTGTTTTATCTCATACACCAGATGCGTAAGATAGCTCTGGGTGCCTCAGCATGCTCAGGTGGCACATGGTTTCTGGCACACCAGGGGCTTTGCTCACTGACAGCTACTGGTTTTTTTCATTGCCTAACAAGAACATGATTAATTCAGGCAATGCATTTATTACTGGCAAGTTGAGGAGGAGTAAAATCCTGCTGTATTCATCAGCATATGTTTTGTTGGAAATCTGAAAATGACTGCATATAATTAATAGTGATTAGAGAGAGTGATGGCTATTATGTATTGCCCTGCCATAGGTGTCATTCCCTTGTTGCTCTAGACTCAAACAATGAACTCTTTAGGAACCAGAGTGTGAGGTTTCTCCGACTAATTTTTCAGTAATTGCTATATTTTTGGAGTAAAAAAGAGAATAAGCATAGATGAAAACTTAAAATGAGTACTTTGCCCTCCTTGTGAAGGCTGCTAAAAGCAGCATGCCTGTTCTTGTGCTGGTACTGAAATTGCTGTCATCAATCTCACTCTTCATTAGAGCATCATCATGCTGGACTTTTTGCTGCCTTGGTGAATGATAGCTGTTAGAATGAGCCAGAAAAGTGTGCATGTGAGCACTGCTCAGCCATTGCACAGGTGGCATCTTCCACCTCCCAAGAGACTGGAGTGGGTAGGGTAAAGCACAGGTAACTGGCTGTGGAGAAGCTCTCTGTGAATATAGCCAGTGAAACAACAGCATGGCTGGAAGGTCCATCTTGGACCCCTGGGAATGAGCCAGTTTTGGTGCCGTATTTTTATGTTTTTGTGGTTTTCCCCCTAAATAAACTGGTACCAGGTAGCTGGAAAGGGTTATTTAACAAAGTTTTGTACCTTTCTATCATTTTTTCATGATAGTGAAACATAGTGCACAGTCTGAGAGAAAAATTTCAGGTTCTGTCGGGGGGAGAAAATCTTTCTTAATACAAGAACTATACCTCATTGGAAGTGAGCAAGATTTGCAATGAGATCAGTAGGGAAGCAGATACAGTATCAAGAAGAGAAAATAATTTTTCCTGTGTGTCATATCTAGTGAGGCAGAAGTTTACAAAATGTGTCTTAACTTATACCATCAGGGTAGCAAAAAACTGTTATGTCTTCTCCAAACTTTAAACATACTCTGAATTGCTGAAATATGAAAACAAACCAAAAAGCATAGGGTAAGTTCTTATACAAATTGATATTCAGAATCAAACAACAGTTAAATAAGCTCAATCAAAATACTTAGATTCAATTTTGACCCGTAAAGAGATTTTAAACTGTTTCAAAATATTAACTAAAATTAGCTAACTAAAGAACACATGGCATAAAACACAATTTTTTCTCTAGAAAGTAGCAAAACAGCCTTCCACTTAGAAAAGCTTTGACCTTCAGCTTCCCCACCCAAGCTACCAAAACAAAAAATACCTCCCGTCAGACTCCTGGTGTCTTTTTAAGGACATGGGTTTGTATTACTCACTTTTCAAGTTATCTAGCCCCAGTAAAGGGCAAAATCACTTGTCAGAGTAGAATGGCACTGGCCACAGGGAAGAAATGGGGAGCAGGCATTAACTTCATATGAGTGTGCATTCATGCTTCAGAGCAGAATGAGGAACAGTCGACCCATGCTAGAATTCAGTTCATTAGGATTGTTTCGGGTAATTGATTGATTACATAATTGCATGGGGCAAGTTTTATATGTTCCTAAAGCTAAATTTGATGAGAAATGGTACTGTCAGTCAGAAAAGAAAAGCTTTGTCTGCGGCAGTACTTAACCATAGCTCAGAACAGGGACAACTATTGTCTGTGTATTTATTAAGTAAAATGAAGATGAGAAAGAAGGTTTTAAAATTAGGAAATCTGTTGAGTTCTATGAAACAAACCTTTAAGTACAAGAAAGAGGGGAGAAGCAAAAGGACAATTGAAAACTGAAAATAAGATGACCAATTTTCATCTGTTTATATTATTTGACTGCATACAGACAATCTTCTTCAATGTGAAAGGGGATTCTTTAAAAAGCAATTTATATAATTTGGGTTCCTACAAAGATACATCTGTGGATTACTGGTTGTTTACAGAGCAGTTCACTTTTACCACCCTGCATAGCCTTTGAACCATCAAGAAGATTGACAGTCCTGCCCAGCTTGGTGTCATCTGCAAACTGACTGAGGCTGCACACAATCCCCTCATAGAGCTTGTTGATAAAGACATTAAACAGAACCGACGCATTAGTGTGCATTGGAGGGGGGAAACCTACTATGTTTATGTTAATGATAATTAAAAAGCAATCTGTCATTTAATCTTGCTAGCACTGATTTATAAGAGATCTTCCTGTGTGCTTGAGCACACATATGTCAAGATTTTTCTTGATAATGAAGACAGTTCTTTACAGCATTCAGTATTACAAACTCTAAAATAATAGCAAGGAAACAACGACCTTGGAAAAAATCTGTTTTTCTGAGATGTACCTCCTTAATATGTCTGCTACTGTTCAAAATGACACTAAATCATGGCCAGAGCAACAAATGCTGTGTCAAACATGCAGCCTCAACAGCAGGACTGCAGTTTGTGTAGCTAGATGATGGCCTGTGTGTGAGATGCTGGCGGGGAATGGCACAGGTTATGCGATGGTTTTTACACAGCTGCACTGAGGATGATCCTCTCAGTAAACTTGTAACCCTTCCTCAGGCTCTGCTTTTTCTGGCATACTGAATGCTGTGTGCTGTTATTCATATCTCCAAAATAGTAGGGAAATGCCTACCAGGGAGGGAGATCTGTGCTGTGACAATTCTCATAAAAACGTGCAGAGACGGGAGCCTGAGTACATGTACACATTTGTACGCAAAATGAGCAAATTCATTTTACTTCGATTGTCAACGTGAGACCTAGACCAAGAATCTGTGTGACAGCCTGTGAAGTGCACATTATAAGTGGCTGATTACAAGATATTTCACTGGAAATGTTTATGCAACTACAATTGAGTAGTCATGCCTAATATTTTATACACTCTGTATTGAATTATGCATCAACTATACGTCTGCCAAAGCTAATATATTCAGAATTGTAAAGGCTAGTGAATCATCTGGAACTATCAATGCATATGTACCCCTGTTATGGTGGAGAGACAAGGGAGATACCAGGTGACACTGATATGTAAGAAGTTAGAGAACTAATACCTAGCTTCAGTTCTCAAAGCGAAAAAAAAGTGTCCTTTTTCAGGAAACGTTCTGGACATGGTTTTGAGAGTGAAACCACTTGAGAGAACCTCAAGGACACCTCTATTTGAAATGGCTTAATAAAAATTCACTTTGCATTATGGTAAGGCCAAGAAGATCTTCCTGAATTTCTAGATCAGTGATAAGTGTCAGTCAAATACACAAAATTATTTGCATTTATTTGTGTGTAATGTTACTGTTGTACAAGTTGGTTTAGTCGAGCAGTAGTTGAATTCAAAGCTTGATCTTCAACCAGTTTTACCTATAGTGAAACTCTGCAGCTCTAGTAAAGGTCAAGACTCTTTACAGAAGTTCTGAGAAATCATGTTTCTTTCTAATAGAGCGGCATTTTAGGGCAGCATATAAGCATTTTGTGTCTGTAAGCATATTTTCACTCTTGGGATATAGGTTTTACTGATGTCACTTCAAATGGTGATGATCTTGTATCATTTAGAAAAGAAAATGGCAAAGTGAAATTAGGAAGATGTTTTCCTGTGCCATGCAACAGTTAGATAGAGCACCTTCATATTGCATTCAGAATACTTGCCTGCAATGCTCAAATAAGAAGTCCCTCTCTAGGGACAGGGAGGAATAAATTGTTACTGCATTGCCTACTAAGGTTTATAGTATAAATATTTGTGTATATGCAGAGACATATATGTGTAATGTATGTATAACTTGCTCTCTTTCCTTCAACAAAAAGCTTAAATGTAGCTGGGCTAAAATATAAACTAAGTTATTGCTTACACCATATGAATAATATTTTGATAAAAAACAACTTTTGATTAAAGTTTGGCTTGACTATTCACTTGTTGTAGAGAAAGCAGTCACACAGCTTGCAGTGCTACAGAGTGGGGGCTCTGTGGTGTTAAATAGTTTTTTTGTGGATGTGAATATTTGAGGGTGAGGAAGTTGAGCTCCTGTACAGACTAGGTTCTGAACAGCCTTTCAGCATCAAGCCATGAACACACGCATGTGCACATCCACACAGACAGAGCAAATAGCCTCAGCATGTGGGTTGCAAACCTCTTGTTCTGTATCTTTTAGTGAAAAACATTGATGCTGTAGAGATACCAACCTCAAACCAGAAAGTAATAATGTAAAAATAGCTGGAAAAAGCTTGTAAACTGGATCTTCTGAAGTGGGACCATATGCAGGTCACACTGCATAGACACAAAGGATTATTTTGTTTTCTGTTAGAGAGGATGATGGATTTCTTTGTCTGTCTCCTGTTGGGTTTTTTCAAAGCCTCAATTGCAGAATTAATTGATATGATCTTTTGTCTATAATTGATGGGTTTCCTAGCTCAGCACCTTGGAAGACCATGCTGCTGATTTAGAAGCTTAATTCAAAATGTTTAATTTTAAATGGTGGTGCTGTGAACTTCAGCCTGAAGTTAACAGAGAAAAGGTGGTATTGTCCCACCTTTCTAATCTTTCATTTGTGACCCCCAAGTATGTTAAAGGCATGAAAACAAATAATCTCAGAAAAACTGAATAACCAAGAAATCTGTGGCATCCTGTGGAAAATATGGGCACTATGCCTTGTTCATTCAAGTGCATTTTTTCTGAGATTTAATAATGACTAGAGTATTTCTAAGCCTAATGTGAAATATTACTGAAGAATAATTACTTTTTCTTGCTCAAATGCACAGCCATTTAAAATAGTTATTATAGTTTGGGAATGTGTTTATTACAGAGAATTTGCTGATGAAAAAAAAATAATTACTTGGCTCTGTGATGTTTTCAATTCAAGAAAAGCAGTAACAGCCTACTGTTGGGTTTATTGTACTTTTCATTAAAGCAGCTGGTATTGGCCATTCTCAGAGTAAGGATATGAACCATTGTTCTGATGCAATAATTACTGCTTTCATATGCAACCATCTGGTTTTACCTCTGTTCTCAGTATTTTTAACATTGGTAAGAAATAGTGAATATTCATAAGAGCTGAGTTTTATGTAAATTTTTATGTAATTTTCAAATAATTAAATTTATTTGCTTTGTTTCAGTTAATTTAAGACAGGAGACTAAACTTAACTTTTAGCCTTGTTCCCAACAAAAAATTAAGAATTTTTAAGGACAGGTTCTGATTACGATTGGATGGTCTAGCAGAAACATAGTGCAATTTGTGTCATTTTGGTGGGTTGGGATATTTTTGTTTGGTTGCTTTCGGTTTTGGTTTTGTTTTACTTTGAACTGAAACACTATGTAAAGATTTTACATTAGCAGCACACTTGGTAGAGTTTCCAGTGCTTCACATCGAATAGTCATGGAGTGCTTTTTCACAGTGTCACCAGAAATAAGAACACAGTTGAGTCAGGTGACTGGGTGTCCTCTTTAAGATGGATTTAGATCTGTCTTAGATCAAAGCATATAAAAATGTAGCTTCTCTATTCACAAGTTCATAGAGTGGTACCAAACTTTTGATTACAAGATTCTGATAAGAATTAAATTCCTAATGCAAATGCAGCCCCTAATCCCACAGGCTTGGAAGGATAAGGAATATATCAAGGCTATTTGCTTTTTCCTGTGCTAGCCAGAAATCTCTAAAATGGCTGTAGTTAAAGTACTGCTGATGACTAGCCCAATTACTTTCAAAAGGATTTTGCTTCTTCACAGATTAACATTTTAAGACAACCCTGGTTATCAAATGAGCTCCTCTTCCTTGTCTCACAGTGTTTTTCTCCTTCCCAGATACATCAGGAAACATTTCATAGTTTCAAGGACATTCCTGGCAGAAAGTACATAATAATATTAATTGCAAAACTCTCCAGGTACTTGTCATAGTCCTGAAGAGATCAGCCTGCACTGGCATTGTATATTCAGATAAAGCTCTGCAAGCAGCAGGATGCTTGGATTTATTACTGCTGCCAGAAAGCAGGCACAGTTTGCTTGTAGCCATTTGTCAATAGTGCTGTGCAGTATCGGAAACTGCTGGCAATTTTATTTTGTATTTTTTACCTCTATATAAGGTTTTTGGGCATGTCCTAGTGGCACTTGGTAAAGTATCATGATAGCTGAAAGACAGAATCAGTCTGCTAAGCATTAAGATGGCAAAAAAATATTAGGACCTAAAACAAATCAACGTTGATAGATCAAACGTGTGGGAGTTTTATGCTGAAAGCTGTATTCCAGTGTGAAAGTTAGAGTTTTGCATACATCCAAAATGTATGGATCTCTTCTGCAATCCTGGTTGTTATTGAAGTAACTGAATAGTCCTCTCCAAATTGTAATTCAGACACAGAGTTTTACTGAAGATGAGAGGATCTTTAGAGAATAAATTTAACCAAATTTTCAAACGAGGAAAGCTGAGTCATGCTGATCTATAGATGTTTACTGTTCTAAAAATATTCACCCTGAAAGTTGAGGCTGTCTTGTCCTCTTGGTGGGTGAAGATAAAGTGCAGCTAATGGAAAACTGGGATGGAACACTCCCAAAGGTGCTTCTTCTCGATGGTACCTGAAGCTCTTGAAGCTTGTCCAGGAGCCTGGGCAGATATGGCTGGACAATTGGAGCTGAAGGATACTGGAACTGTAAGGTTGCTGAGTTCCATAAGTCTGAAAATCTTATAAGGAACTCTACTGAAGTTATCTTTCATATTTGAAAATATGCTGTATTTCTTACATTGTTTTGTGCAATATTAACTTTATCTGATTAAGTTTTATGTGAAATACTAAATCTGGTATATTTGGTGTACCCTTGAGAAAAAGAGAATCAGTCTACAAATACTTTTCTAAGTTGTGTGAGAATTTTCAGAGTTCACAGTAAACTCTAGTGGTATATTAATGATTTTAAAACAAATATCATTTGTTATTGTTTTCTGATTTTTCTGGATTACTCCAGATGACTGGTAATTGATACTCTTATTACTATATTCTCACCTTTTTTCCTTGGCTCTCCTACGACTGGTGTTTAAGTGTGTTTAACTATCTAGTCACTTGTCATTTGCATGTTCCTAAAAACTAAACTAGGAGTTTTAGTCTCAGTGAAAAAAAACCCTATGAAAATCCCAATTTATTTTCTTCCCTATCCAACCTATTTCTTTTTTTAGTACTGATAAAGCAACCTACACTTTGTTTCAGATTGGCTTCAGCAGTCACAGGGCAAATTTTTCTCCAATATATGAAGAACATATAGTAGTTTCCAAGTTTCTTCTAATCAAATTGTTAGTGATGATGAAATCAAGAGAATGTGAAAAGGCAAGCCTGCTTTCATAGACAGAAGGTTATTTAGGAAGGGGCTTATTTTGAAAGCAGGCACATACAAGAAGTTTATTCAAGAACTAAAAAAAGAGAAAAACAGAGATCATTCAAGGCACTGTTAAAATTTGTCTTGTGCTCTTTTTGACCAACATGCAGAAATTAAAATTTAGATAAAATAATAATAAAAAATATTTGCACTAATCTTTCAAAATAAGCATTGAAAATTGCACGTATTCTTCAAAACAAAATCCCTGTCTTTTATGTGATCCTGTGATATGGGTGTCTCAGTATAGTTATTTGGATAGTAGTTATCATGAGGAAACACCACATGATTTTCTGAATAAATGTTGCAAGTAATTGACAGTGTCATTTTTATCGCAGGATACAGCTATTGCTGGTCTTCTGGAAAATGACAGTAATATGATAATTGAGGCTGATATTTGCTTGTAGTGTGTGCACAGATTTAGTGGCTGTACTGAATTGCTGTGTCACAAGGAGGCTTAAGACCTCATTAAGAACCTTTGTTTTATGCAATAGTTGGGGGGCAGTCCATCAAAATCCAGAAAAATAAATCAGCAATAAATATATGTAGGAAAAGTGTCAGCAAGAAATAGTTGGTTTTTTCACACCTTTTTCACAGACATGGGAATGGGAGCTTGATCTGTTGGTCCCTTGCTGTCTATACTGGGCTGTACACATTTTTTTCCATAGGATTTTTTTTCCTAGAACAAATATTTCTGTATTATATGATTTAAAGAATATATATTTTTTGATGGTATTCTGAAGTCTTTGCAGAGACTCTGTATCAACATTTTTTGCCTGCCTATAGAGGTGAAAATTAGAATAGCAACATGATGCAGCAGCAAGAGCAAATGCAATAAAATCTCTAAAGAGCTTACAACATTGTGCACATTCATTTTATAAAAAATTAAAACATCCTATAAAAATGAAACCCTTCACCATATCATAGATGACTTATTAATAATGCCTGCATTAAAATTAGATTCGTTTTCACCCAAATACTCCTGGAATAGGAAGGATTTTAGGTTACAGATTAAGAAAAAAAAACAATATAAAAAATTGCTGTCCAGTACATTGGACATATTTTTCCATTATCAGTTGTTTTCAATCCTTTTATATTGCACAGCGTATGGTACTATGAGATCAGATTATAAGTAGCCATCACCTTCTAGTCAGGATGAAAATATCAAAATGGAATATTCAGAATTTTATTCTTTTTGCAGGCCTTTTTTTCTGACATTTGGAAAGGAAAATAAAAGAATCTTTTCCAAACTATGATGTGATATTTCTTCTTACTAGATAAGTAAAATATCTAGAAATATTAATGAACATTGTGCATGTCATATTCAGTGTTGCTTGAGAAATAAAGTTCCTGTGGCTAGCAATTAAGCTTTCTGTGCTGGATTGCAAAAAGAAGTAGGTGAGGAGGTAAGGAGAAATAACATAATGAAATGTCTAGCAGGACCTTTTTCAGGACCCTATAAATTGATACAATTTCTTCTAATTTTGATAAATGTTTCTGAATGAACTAGTAACTAATTTAGTGCAGTCATAAAAACAAAATTATTATCTGTGAACCATTTGAAACCATACCATGTTTAAATTAAAGGAAAAGAGAAACTGTAATTTCTGTATAGGGTTAAAGGCTGCATGCATGCATTTTATGTATTTACTGTTTACTTTTTTTATGTGCAATTAGTGTGTCAGCACATACTCGACTGGTAATGGAAGGACAAAGTGGGTCTTTTACTCAGGCCAGGGATCATGTGATCAAACTTCTGGCTAAAGCCAGGTAATCAAGATGAGGGCGTATCCTCATCACACAAACATTCTGTGGTTTAGTGACAGAGTTTGCTGTTTAGTGAACAGAATATTTGTACCTATTTGTAGTACAGGATATTGGGATTTATCACAGAATCTTTCACAGCTGATCTGTGAACCTTTGTACACATTACAGAAACAAACCTAGTCTATTGTACAAGGTAAACTCTGGTGTAATTACATATCCTGTAGATTACTGTACTATTTACAGATCTCTTTAAAATAAAAGCTGCCTTACCCTAGGAAAAGAAAATCAAATAGTTCCAGCAACTCTTGTGAGGATTTCTGATTTCAGTCAGAAGTCCCTGAAGTATATGTATATAGATCCCTCTATACCTGACACTGAGGAGAAAGAATTTTCTTTCCAAGATTCATAAATGTAAATTGTTGCAGCAGCAACACTTTTGTCATTTAACCATAGTGGAGTTTCAGCCATCTCAGTTAGCCAGGTCACAGGGCTATGATCTGCCACATGAATGGAGCATCTGTGAAAGCAGTATTATAAAGGTCCCTTGTACAACATGTCAACATTATGGCTGCACATTCATGATCTCTACGTAGCAATGCTTTTTGTACGGTACTGGAATTTGTTCTTACTGACATCTTCAGTCAATAGAGAATCCAGCATTGCATTCCTTGGTTTTCATAAACAGCAGATAATTAAATACTAATCTACAGGCAGAATCCAACACACTGTCAATAGGGGGGTTAATTGCTATTTGTTGCTGCGTGAAGCTGAAAAGTAAAGAATTATGCTTAATGACCACTGTGACTTTTTACTGGCTCTGCAAGTACATGTATTTATTTTTTTTTTCATTGCCTCTACAATTCAAAAGTGTTTGTAGAGACCTTAGTACAAATAGGCCTACATAAATGAAAACAACAGTCAGGTGGGAGCAGCCTACAATATTATTAACAAAAACACTGTATGACTTAAGTAAATTATTTTACAAGATACTAATGGGTTTTGCTGAATTTCAACACAAACATGGTGGATCGGATAAGTGTTTCAAATGCCAGAAAGCATAGATGGACAAAGATTACAGGAATATTTCTTAGGTGCTTCCTTGAAGTATTTTAGATAAGTCAAATCCATCATTTAAAAGAACATCTCTGAAAATGGCATTCATCTGGATACAGAAATATGTGGTGGTGCATTTTTAAATCATCATGACCCCATGGACATGACCAAATTATTTAATGTGATGTAGAAAAACATCCTGAATGAGAGTGCTAGATGGCATTAAACCCCATTCCCAGTAAAAATAGAGTGGAATACATTTAATTTATCATTGTTTTCTTAAGATGCTAAAAATACATAAAGACATTCATTTTTCTTTTCAAATGTGGGAAAGTGGAAGTGCATGAAGCCAGAGTGCTGCTTTACAGAGTAGTCCAGTTGGAGGAGACTCCAAGGCAAGGAACAAGAGTGACTGGGAGTTGTAGGAAATATTTCTTCTTAGAGAAATTTCTTTCTTTTAGCCTAAACAAAACACAGCTATGTGTTTTTCATGACATATTTTTGCCTTGATAAAAATATTCCTTCTTCAGGTGTAAGCGTATTTATTCTATTATTAGATGTGGTAGCAGAGAGATAATGAAAGAAACTTTTCTTGTACGCTGTTGTCACTGGAGATGGGTGTGCATACACTTCTATGTCATACTCTTCTTCCTCCTCTTCCTGGCTAACACAACAGCATTTGTGGTGACCAGCAGTGCCCTGGACTGGGAAAATGGTATTTGGGCTAATATCTGTTTTTCAAGAGAGAGAATTCAGCTTTTGTTTCAACTTTTAAAATGCATAGGTTTTTTTCCTTTTTCTTTTTTTTTTTTTTAAACTAATGCAAGGAGGGAATCTTTCTTTCATTTTGACCAATGGTGCTAAAACAAAAAATAGCCAGGAAGATAGAATACTCCTTGGCCACTCATGTTACACTGCATTCTGCATCATACCTCTTTTTAGCTAAGTAATATCACTCCTCAGATTCTGTATACAGAGACAGTATGCAGACAGTCCATCTAGTCATGAACACAGTAATAAAATCCCCAGTGGAAACTACTCAAAAATCAAAATGTGAGAATAACATTTGTAGTGTTATTTCTGCATTATTTAGTTCTGTAGATGTTCCCTTCAATTCTCTGATTAAAGCCTTGCAATTGGCAGTAGACCTCACAAAGATAGAACTGTAGCCCTACTCTCTAGAAGAAAAGAGCTTCTTTAGACATTTGTAGAATTTCATACCAAATTGAATATACTTTGTCAAAAAATGTCATTTTTGGAGACCTCTCACTAAAAAGCTTAGTTTCTTGCAGTTACTGGAGACAGTGAGAAGTAATCCCAGGAGTTTATAATGCCACACAATAGTTTCTGAATTTGGACAACATTAGGGTGCTTCTTTTTCTTCTCTGTTTTGTGCTTAGTAAGCAAAGCTGATAGGATTGTCTTGTAGGACGTGCCTAAAATTTATTGGATCTATTTCTCTATAGCCTTTGTCAAGCTACATAAAATTTCCAATCCTTTATTTTTGTGTTTTAATACTGGGAATATGCATTTATCTGGCTTTGTATAAGCTCTCCCGAATAATGCTGTTTTATTGGTAACTTGCATTCAGGCACCAAATGGAGTGACTAACATAATTTAGAAATATACGGATGAAAAAGAAAAATGGTGACATTAACTTCAAAATATATTTTGCTATTTTGAAAATGTGATATCTGAAGAGGAGATTATTTGGATAAATTATTTATAATCAAATGTAATAAGAATACAACATAAGTTTCAATGAAAATTTGCATTATAATTGGAAGAGGAAAAGGGAGAGGAATAAAGTTTTTTTTAATGTTTTATTCATAGGTAGCATGACAAGACAGTTGAATTCAGTCCCATCATAAGCTGTCATAAACAGAAATGACAGTACCTGGGCAAAATTTTTACCGTAATTTGGATCTCTGACTCTTATTAAGATTGGGGAAGTAGAACAGACATTAAACCTGGAGGTAAACAGTCTCTCTCATAGTCAGAAACCTAAATAAAGTAAGTATTTCTTTTTATTCAAATATCTGTTTGAGAAACTACGTTTTGTGCTTTGTGTAATTTACACCATTTTCCTCACATAAATTATTAGAATTTAGCAGAAAAATTGTGTACCAGGAATGTCAGTGGGACGTACTTTTTCTAACACTTTATGAGAAATACCTGTATTTTTCATTCCTCCTGTACAGAGATCAAATATTTTTTTTAAATTAATGTAACTTAAAAAAAAATCCTTAGTTTTTCAGCCTGTATCATTGGCCATGTGGATTGGCTATGGAGATAGCTATGTACTTCCATTGCAGGACATAGATATTTAAAAAATTACTGGATTTGAAACCCTCCTAATACATCTGGTTTACTAATGAGTCTGATTCTTCTCTCTTATATTCTCTCTGTATAATTTTATTGGTCAGGAGTAGCTCTATAATTGGCATAAGCTAAATTACATCGTAATCATTTTTGCTGTGTCTCTCTCCTGTCATTGCTTCAGATGGTGAAGTAACTAGAAGAGAAATGACCAAGCTTGCAGAAAATGTTGAACAGTTCACTTGCATTGAAACAAGTCCCAAGAGATGTTAGTAACCTTTACAGAAAAGATAGTAAAGGGCAAGACGTTGACTGTAGCTCTTAGGTTGGCAGCCCTCTTATCAAGAGCTGCAGTAATGTCTAGGTTTATGCACTCCATTTGCTCTCATTGAAAATGCAGACCAGGCATATCACATACTTAACATTCAGCAAGAGTGGAATCACAGCGTCTTACAAGAAGTTACTCTGTCTTACAAGGAAATGCCTGTTAACAATGTGTTAAGCTGAACTTGAGAGGCGAAAAGGACATCTGAATTATGAAAATCTAGTTTTTCCATAATATTACAATAGTAATACTCATAAGTGAGTCAATCTTTTTCCAGCAAGGCCAAGTTCTTGTCTTTACAAAGCCAAAAACTTCCATATCTGGCTTATATTGACAGCTATATTATAAATTTTTAATTTTTTTTAATACACACTCCATTTTCATCTTGTCCTCTGAGAAGATGGTACAGCTTTTTATAGTAGTTAAGGAATGAAAGCAGCAGTCCCTGTCTCTCTTCACTGTTATGTTTTTCAACTTTAAATTCCTTCTGGGCCAAATATCAAAGAATGAAAGCTCACTAACAAGACCAATCTGGCTGTGATGAGGGAAAACCTTGATTAATAATTAAATGGATATTTTAGGCAGTGTTGTGGCCTAATGTTGTTGTAGATTGTGAGACTTTTTTCTTTATACAAAATATTGTGATATGAGATAGACTCAATAGTTTTGAATTGTGCTGCTTGGAAATTACAGTTATATGGGGTGCTGAATTCATAAACTAAACACTGACATTAGATTTCTTTTTATATGTGAGATGGTCCACAACTGAAACTCAGATACAGTACAGAGTGTTTGAAGTTTTTTCCTCTCATCTTCCTGAAGTCTCCAAAACTACGTTAAATATTGCAGCTGAACCATTCTTCTAAGGTCCAGTAAATTTAGAGGAAGCCTGGAGACTTCATCTTGATTTCTTTATGTTTTTACTTTTCTCTTCTATCATGAAATTGCCATAATCAGTTGTTTGTTTTCCAGAGGCTAATTTTAAAGGTATATTTCCAAAAGAACAATGCTTTGTCCTTTTGTACAATGGTAAACACATCTCCAGAGTCATACCCTGACTTTTACTACCCTGTAAGTATTTTTGCAGAAAAGTGATGGCATGATGATTATACAGCAAAAGGTGCAGATAATATTTCTTGGGTTTTCTATTTCTGTTGCATCTACATTGCCTTAGATAAAGTAATTTGGTGGAATAAAATATGTAAAAAAAGAATAATGAATCTCCAGCCCACAAACAGGCAAAATGATGGATTATTAGAGCTCAAGAAACATCCTTTTTCATTTATCTTTTATATCCTACAAAAGCCTTAGACAAAGTGGGGTTTTTTCATAATTTAGATGTTTGCTAAACATCTGGGGAACCTTCTGCCCTGCCCCAACAAAGTTTTAATCTATTCTCCTAGGGTAACCACAATAAACTAGTAGTATGAAGATCTCCCATTGCTGTTCACACCTAGGTTTTCTCAGGACACCAGCTTTCAAGTATGGAAAATTATTATTCCTGTCACACCAGTTGCACTTAGTTAAATCAGAACTACTGAATTATCAAAAGTAGGAGTCATCTATTCAATTTATTCTACCTTATAATTGCTTCTGTATTGAAGTGTTCATATTTGCATAAAATGCTGAAAGTTTATTATAGTGCTACTTTTTTGTTTTCTCTCTTATGCAAGAAAATGGTAATCACTTCAGTAAGCATTTGTGTCAGTTATATGAAGGTATTTGAGATCATGTTATTATGTGTTCTAGCTTTACAGTGATTTAGATGAAGTAGAATTTCACATTCTCCACTTTCTGTACAGTACAAAGTGCATCAATGATTTAAACAAATTGGGTGACAGTCACTGTAACAGAAAACACACAGGATTCAAAATACTGATGATTAAGTAATTGATGACATTTGTGTTTAGTCTTCACCAGTACGGACAGTTCCTAACATGATGATCCTCTGTATTGAATCACACCTCAAGAAGAGATATTAAATATAGCAGCTATATATGAAAAAGATAATGCATTTCTGAAAGTAGCATAAAGGCAATTCTGCTAATTTGTAGTATGTATAGGAAAAATTTGTAGGAAATACAGGGGAAGGTAAGAACATTTTGATTTAAAAATCCATAATGACATGGTTAATACTGCTTAATGGATGTGTCATGACTGTATTCCTGAAAATATTAAAATGTGTATCTGCCATTTATACTTTTATACTTTGTGAAATGCTATTAGATTATGCAAGCTGTATCTGTAGTTTCTTTCTAATAATGTACTAATGGAAATGTTCCCAACCCCTCTTTGGAACATTTCTCTGTACATGAAAACAAAAAAAAACTTTCTTTCAAATTTTTAAGAGAAAGTTTCTCTTTGGAATACAGTATATGGCTAAACAGTCAGAAATATGTTTTTTACTATTTGATATTTCAGAACTAGTGTAGAAAGCCGTAATTTTCCTGTGCTAAACCATCTAGTAGGGTTCTGACATGAGCCTTTCTCAAGATCAATATTTTTGGTATCAAACTGCAAATTATTCATTTGTGCCTCCCTAATAGGTCCTGCATTTTATTTCAAGACAGAATTTTATTTTAATCCTGCAACTTTTGACAATATGTTGTGATCTCTAGTTAGGGCTGCTCTAAAAGCCACCCTAAATAGATTTGACAGTACTAGTTGCTCACATATGGAAAAAGTAGAATGTCTTCAAAGCTGTCTAAACCTCTGTTACTTGAACAGAACAGTCAAAAATCTTATATGAAAAGTCATTGTCAACTGGTTTTGATGTCAGCCTTGAGGTCCTATATCAATAAATTGATTTGAAAAGTGCCTTGGTGTCTCTCTTCCATTAATTCACAGTTATATGGAAAATAAATATATCCTTTGGGTAATCATGTTGAAGATTACTATTTTGATTAGGATAGGATAGGATAGGATAGGATAGGATAGGATAGGATAGGATAGGATAGGATAGGATAGGATAGGATAGGATAGGAGTGGAGTGGAGTGGAGTGGAGTGGAACAGAACAGGACAGAACAGAACAGAACAGAATAGAGCAGAATAGTTCAGCTGGAAGGGACCTACAGTGATCATCCAGTCCAGCTCCAGTCAAACACTGAGAACAGAGATCTGCCAAAACCTTGTCCTTGCAGAACTGGTTCAGAACCTGGGTTGCTACTAGAAAAGGCAATAACATTTATCTGGCTACAGGGCCACAATCCAGATTTTGATAGACAATGATGCCCTAGATTTTGCTAGGTTGCAAAACATGCTTTTTCACTGTTGAATCCAGTACGGCTGTTGCAAACCTTTCCATGGAGTTAAACTCCTGATTAGGGCTAACTCTTGGTGTTCTTGGAGGTCTGTGCTCTTTCCTGTGTAATTTAGTGACACTACATCTATAGAGGTCTCAGAAGAACTCACATAACCATTGTTTACCTGTTCTCTTCTACCATGCTCATCCACTTCTGAGACGAAAAATAATGGAGCCACTTTAATAATTTCTGTTAATACTCTGGATCTCCTATCTATGAACCAAGGAACAGTAGTAGCCTGCTTTGGTTATGACAAGTTCATTTAAAAGCCCAGCTAAGGCTGTAGAATGGAGAGATTTACAAGTTCTTCAGGAACCAGTGAGAGTTACAGATACTTTCTTCTGGGTACAGACTGTTAATGGTATCAAACTGATAATGTGGTTCAAACTCTAAAATTAATCACATACTTTTCTGATTTCTGTTAGTGCAGGTATCTACCTTCTCTTCTTTCCTTGTGTCAAATGCATATGTCTTGACAGGTTTATTTCTAAAGTAGGGTGAAAGAGTAAGCTCCATGATTTTCAGCTAAGAAAACACTAAATATAAAATAAAAGGAGAATAAGCTCCTTTGTGTGTATCAGTTCTGCCTATTTTCCCTCTGAGATACAAATTGAGCAATCTGCAGCCCTGTGACAAGTGTCACCAAGAATCTAGACATCGTCAGCTGAAAAGCAGAATGTCTTTATCTAGATCTCTGGAAGGCTGTGATATGTTACTTTTTAAATAAAGCTTCAAGCATAAGCCAGCTGATATTTTTAATTAGCAGAATAGAGAGGAGAATATGGGAATTAACAGTAGAATGATGAACTAAGATGGACTTTTAGATCATGGTTCTCTGTACATATCAACATATGGTCCTGGAAAGATTGTTTCATTTCCTTCTGGTTAATTTTTTCTTGGCAAAATCTAAGCTAATCTTTTAGTTCAGGGAGTATGCCCCCCAGAATGGGAATCTTCTTTGTATGGTATCAACACCTAATGCAAATGGATCCCGTTTCCTACTCACTTTCTGTTCTTCTGCAGTAGTGACTTCAAAAATTAGATTGACGTCCAAATAGCTTTGGAAAATTACAGATATTTGCATAGGAATTCCTGTAATATTTGAGTAAGAAAACAAATTACTATTCATGTATCAGGCTACGTTTTCATATTTGCTTTTATAAAAAAAATGAAAAGCAGTGAGACTGCATAAATTGATTTATTCCCATTTAGGCATTTTATGAGAGCTCTATACAAATGTGCTTCATATTAAATATCCGTTACCTGGAATTAACTTGGTGAAATAAGTACATAAGTTTTCACTTCATTTCCTTGTTGCTTCATAATACACGTTAGTATGAGTTTTGCTGCTCTGCTCAAATATGATAAATCAATAGCATGTTTAACACTTCTTAGAGGGATATGTCATGGCTTAATAAAGTTAAACCTCTGGTTTCCTAGACTGATTTATTTTTTCCCCCACTGAAAAATTGGGAAATATAAAGAGTATTCAAATATATCTTTTCTCTCTTTAAATGTTAGGCCTAAAGAAACCTTAAAAATGCAAGATATATTTCAAAAAGATATAAATATATGAAAAATTAATTCATTTTATCAGATTACATAATAATACATAAAGCTGAAGAGGTCTAAGATTTAAGAGTTCAATCTTACTGCAACAGCTAGAGGAATTTGAAATTCCTGTCTTTATTTCAGTAGTGCCAAGGTTAGATCTCAAAAATTATTCAGTGCATGCAGTTCAGAAAATCTCTGAGGGATTTAGGTCTGAGGATTTTCTGAAGACAGCAGATGCTTTTTTACTTTTGAGTTCTGTTGAGCATTCAGAGAAGTTGACAGATCTCAGCTGAGATCTGAGAAGAAATTAACTCCATGGGGCTTCTGCAGTATCAGTTTACCTATTCATTCACAAATACCTTGACCTGTATTTCTCGATGCTTTGGTTTAGTAGTATTTATTCACGTGTTTTAAATTGAAGTACTTTATGTACTCTTTAAGTACCAATTTAAGACCAGACTAGACATGTTATAAGTCTAAATCATGAGAACGTAATGACTGCTCAGCCAAAGATATATTATGTAAACTTATGGTCAGATGAAAATCCTTTGTACTATTAAAAAATAATTAACTTCTTTTTTAAAAATCGTGGAGAGCAATTTGCCATCCAGAAAGAGTAGATTAAGAAGTTAGATTTCCTGTCCTGCATTTCTAGGATTTTAGATTTACAGTCTTAAATGCCCAGAAGCACTTGCATATTTCTAGGAACTGAGCATTGCAACAGTCACTTCTAAAGATTTTTCAAAGACCATAAAAAATTTTATCAAGTATTTCTATTATTTTCTTCAGTTCAGTCTATGAAATTCAACCAGAAATTTTACCTGCCTTTTCAGTCTGCCTTGATCTGCTATTGGAAAAAAGAAGGCCCCCTGAAAATATACCATCATAATCTTCAAAATCAGAAAATGTTGAATACCAGATTTGTTTTATCAGTTTTTTTGCAAAGATATCTATTATATTTGAAGAAACAATTTGTTGTAACATTAGTCCTTGCAGCCAGTTGAGTGTCTAAAAACTCTACTACATGAAGTCCTTACGTGGTGATAATTAACACTGCACCTAGGTACGTCTCCTATAAAATCAAGGGAACTGTCAGAGCCTAACACAGTTTTCTCAGCCGGTCCTCACAAGAGTGGTGTCTCATACATCTGATCATCTTTGTGCCTTCCTCTGGACTCAGTTCAACAAGTCTAAATCCTCCTGGGGACTTCAGAGCTGGATGCATTGCAGAGGGGCAGGATGCTCTCCCACATCCTGCTGTCCATGCTGCTTTGGATGCAGGCTAGGACACATTTGGCTTTCTGAACTGTGAGCATGCAGTCAGTTTTTCATCCACCAACACCTCCAAGTCCTCCTCATCAGGGCTGCTCTCAATCCACTCATGACCCAGACAGTATTCATGTTTGGATTGTCCTCATGCATGTGCAGGACCTTACACTTGGACTTGCTGAACTTCATAGGGCTATGCAGACCCACCTGTCAACCCTGTCAAGGTCCCTCTGGATTTGCAACTATTCCCTCTAGAATATCAGCCACATAACATAGCACTGACTCAGATTCAGAATCCATCACAGAGATCAATTACACAGGTTGTCCTATCTCAGGTTCCTGAATTTTGTGCATAAATATTCAGGTAAGGAAGACCGTAAGAAAATGAGTATGTATGGACTCTTGCAATTCATGTTCTAGAGACATTCTGGGCTGCAGGTTCTCTCAAACCTTCTGTATTTAAGGTTATATGAGGTTTCAATTTAGTATTTCTGTATTTCACAATATTCTGAGATATTTATCCTTTTTCTTCTAGTTCCTATCTTGTTTATTTCCTTCTTAAATGGCTTGCTTAGTTCCTCTGTTTAAAATTAAGGTTCTTCTCTGTGCTAGTATTATAGTAAGATATACTGTATTCTTTCTTCACTGAATATTATATGATTATGAAATCCACCATTTTACTTACGAATTTCTAAACACCTTCCTATATTTCCTGAGTATTCTTAATTATAATGATGATGCTTCAGGAATACATTACATCACATTATATTATAATTTATAAAATTACTAAGGTTGGTGTATTATTTTTATCTTAGTTTCAGTGAAAATAAGTTTTACATGGTTATACTCTTTGTCAGAAACTAAGCGTGTTTTCTCCCTCTGATACCTTTATGTTCACTGTGATACTTTTATAGTCACTGCTGCTTCTAATAGCAAGTAATTTTTCTATCTTCATCTATCAGATAGCTAATTCTTGATATGAAATACTAGAAATCTGAATTTGAGTAGGGAGACCTGTGTTAGGAGTTCCTCAGAGAGGAAAGTACTTTGCAATACAGAGAAGTTCTGTCTTGAATACCTGGTTGTTTGAAAGAATGTAAGTAAAAAACACATTAGGTTGTATAGGTTGTGACAAGGCATTTGGATTCAGTACTTCAGGCTTGTAAGGGAAGAAAGTTTTCACATAGTGCAAGGAAAGTATATGGGATGTTCATTGGATAGTGGTAAGAGTTAAGCAGGAAAAGGGGATTATTTTGTTTGGTTTTTTGTTTATCATTTTGTGGCTAAAATATGAGAAAACTGAGATTAAGTTTTCCAGAAAATGCTGGGATGCTGCATCCATACAACATATTGAATTTTTCAATTTACACACTTTTTTATGGAAACTACCCAAATACTTTGAAGGCAATATATGAAGGTGAAATAAACACACATATCTGAAACAGATAGAGATTAGAGATCTAGCTTAGCTAGGACTGAAAGCAAAACCCTGGAGCATTTTGGTTTTCAGGCTTATCTCTTAGGTTAAAGATGGTAGCTAATTTCTTGGTTTTGCACAAAAAAAGTAATAAAAGTTGTTGTATGCCTCTTGTTGTCACATAACAATAAAAAACTAACCTTCTTTTGCAGAAAGCATCTGTTAAGCATGATTACTTCAGCAGGATGTTTAGAGTTGCAAACTAATAGGAGCTAAATAATCATGTTCAATCTCTTCAGACACAGCATTCCAATGTGTTGACTTGGCAGCACTGAACAATGATCAGGCAGTCTCAAAATAAATTTTTTTTAAGTATTTTTTCCTAAATTTTATATTATAAAGATTCATTGTATTCTGGAATTGGATTTGGAGTGTATTCTACATTATTTTAGCTAGGATAGGAAGCTATTTGCATCAATTTTTTTCTTCCATGAGACTTGCAATTTTCTGTTCTCTTCATGTCATCTGCTGTTGTTCAAATGGACTGTTTGCTAGAAAATCAGCCAGCTATTTGAAACTCCTGCAGTACTGACAAGGCAGACTGCTCACTGAAAGAATTCTGTCGTTATCTGAAAAGTAGGATATGTTACGAAATCTTCTGCATGTTAAGTAATTAACTGACTGACTAGGTTTGCATTCTTAATACTGGCAGAAACCCTTATTTGCTATGCATCTTAGACCTAGTATTAACTGCATTGTTCAGCATTTTGCTGAACATTCAGCTGACTCTTTCATACAATTGTCATACTGATTGTTAGACTCTGTCAAGGTGATTAAACTTTTTTTTCTTTTATACTAGTTCAACTGTATTGCTCTGGTTAATTTACTTGGTTACATAAAGCGAGATGCAGTCTGCAAATGCAAGCACTCAATAATACGAAACCATACTAAATATGCTTCATTTTGATTTTTAAAACATGCCTTTTGCTGGGTTGTTCAATTCAAAGACAGAATGCATCAGCCCTAAATTTCAGAAGCAGCAGATACTATTTTTCTCTTGCCTTTGCATTCTGATGAACTCGTTTTCCACTTTCTCAAATCAACAGATCTTATAGGACTCTCGGCAGCAATGATTGTATAGAAAAAAAGGACAATCCTTTAGCTAAGAATTTATTCTGAGTCCTCATTGTGAAAAGGGAGCTTGACTCTTCCAGGTCCATGAATAAATTTTGACTTTATTTGTCTCTGTCAAAAAAAAAAACTGCAAGGAAAAGACCATCGTTGAAACAATGCCTTTGGGATTTGCAGAAAAATCTTACAGGAAAATACTGTACACAAAAAAACCCTGAGTATAATTTCAGTGAAATAAAATCTGCTTTAAAATTGGAGTATTCATCAGGGCAGAAGGAAATTTTCTTTTACTTCATTGATGCCACAGTATCCTCTTAGCTCCGAGATATAATGAATTTTCTCATTTCACTTGGAGTATCAAGAAAATGTACACATCAGGGTGGTGGTCAGAATCCCTAGATAACTTGGTCTTGTGACTTTTCTTGCCCATACAGAACCAGACTTTTAATATACAGAATGGATTTTATTTGCCTGAAAATCTAAGAGGCAGGATCAGACATTTTTCATGTAGGCACTTTTTGCATTGTATCTAAAAAAAGGAGCAAAAACGTTTCACGGAATCACAAAACATGCTGAGTTGGAAGGGACTCACAAAGATTATCAGGTCCAGCTCCTGTTCCTGAATAGCACCATCCCCAAGATTTGCATGATGTGCTACAAGGCATGCCATGTGCCTGAGAGTTTTGTGCAAATGCTTCTTGGACTCTGTCAGGCTGGTGCTGTGATCACTTCCCTGGGGAGCCTGTTCCAGTGCCCAAACACCCTCTGGGTGAAGAACCTTTTCCAGATATCCACCCTAAACCTGCCCTGACACAACTTCAGGCCATTCCCTTGGGTGCTGTCACTGCTCACCACAGAGAAGAGATCGGTGCCTGCTCCTCCTCTTCCCCTCACAAGGAAGTTGTAACTGCAGTGAGCTCTCCCCTGATTCTTCTCTTTTCCAGGCTGAACAGACCAAGTGACCTCAGCCATTCCTCATATGGCTTCACCTCAAGGTCCTTCACCATCTTTGTTGCACTCCTTTGGACTCTCTATAATCCCTTTATATCTTTCTTATATTGTGGCACCCAGAACTGCACATAAGACTCACTCGAGGTGAGGCCACCCCAGTGCAGTGCAGAGCAGGACAATCCCCTCCCTTGCCCAGCTGGTGATGCTGTGCCTGATGCACCCCAGGACACAGGTGGCCCTCCTGGCTGCCAGGGCACTGCTGGCTCACGTTCAGCTTGCTATCAGGCAGGACCCCCAGGTCCCTTTCTGTGTAGCTGGTTTCCAGCCTCTCATTCCCCAGTCCATCTGCACATACAGGGTTGCCCGCATCCCACTTGCTCTTCTTAAACTTCATGTTGTTGGTAATTGCCCAGCCCTCAGATTTGTTCAGGTCTGTTTGTGGGGCCTCCCTGCCTTGGAGAGAGTCAGCAGCCTCTCCCAATTTTGCATCATCTGTAAATTTTCTTAGTATCCCTTCCAGTCCTTCATCCAAGTTATTTATGAAGATCTTGAAGAGCACAGGGCCAGCTGCTCACCCATCAGATGATATGTGACACTGAAAGGTCTTCTCTTTTGGTGGTCCTCCTTCTCTCCCATTTTGAAAATCAGGACATTTGCCATTTTCCAATCAGCTGGGAGCTCTCTGGATTACCATTTACCTAGGTTTCTAGTAAATATAAACCACTGCCATTTTCTCGGGTCCAGAAGTCAAGCCATATTTCCACTGGTTTAGCCTGTTCTTTAAGATAGCAGAAGTCTCCTGTAAGCAAGTCTGAGAAATAATGTGGCCAGCAAGACCCAGGTAGTGATCATCTCCTTGTACTTGGCACTGGTGAGGCCTCACCTTGAACCCTGTATTCAGTTTTGAATCCCTCACTAAAATAAAAACATGGAAGTGGTGGGTCGTGTCCAGATAAGGGTGATAAAACTGGTGAAAGGTCTGGACCCCAAGTTTTCTGAAGAGCAGCTGAGGGAGCTGGGTGTGTTTAGGCTAGTGAAAAGGAGGCTCAGGGAAGACCTTATTGCTCTCTACAGCTACTGGAAAGGAGGTTGTAGCCAGGTGGATGTCAGTCTCTTCTCCCAGGTAACTAGTGACAGGATGGAAGGAAATGGCTTTAGCTGCTCCAGGGGAGGTTTATATTGGATAGTAGTAAAAATATCTTCACAGAAAGTGTTGTCAAGCACTGGAACAAGGTGCCCAGGGAAGCGGTTGAGTCACCATCCCTGTTAGATGGGGCATTTAGGGATATGGTTTAGTGGTGGACTTGAGCAGTGATGGGTTAATGACTGAATTTGATGTTCTTACAGAATGCAATAGATTCCTTTTTTTTCTTTTTTCACACTACTAGATTATAGTTATTTTTATTTATAAAGGAAGGAAAAACAGGAAAAAAAAGAGCTAATAGGAGTGGTTATGATGATATTCATTATTATTTCAAAGTATCTTCTTTTGATCATGATTGGACTTGTTTAGCTGCTGCCAGTCAATGTTCTTTGAAGAAAACTGCCTACTAGCAAAGAAGGGAGTTGTGTCAGAAAATCACTGTGAAATTAGGGTGACAGAAATAGAAATATAAGCCTGAAACAGAAACAGACAATGGCAATGGTATTTCTTGCATTCTCTTTTTCCTGTATATTCCAGTATAAATATTTATGACTTTCCCTTTAACTGAGTTTGGCTCAGCACAGTTTTGTGCCAGGACCAAGGGCCCAATAGATTCTGCTTTTTTTTTCCTGGTGTCTAGTGCTAGGTCTAAAAGTCTGTCTGTCTCTAATTGAGGGGAAGTTTCAAAAATACCACTGTTAATCACACTTGTGTTTTTAGCAAGAGCAGCAATACTGAGAATTAAACATAAAGCATATTGTCTTCACTACCTTCTTAAGTGCTCTATAGTATAGAACTATCTGCCAGTGCTAATGTAGGCCTTAGAAAAGACCACAATGTGAAGTTGTGAAGAACTGGAATAATCTCTGAATCTTCTGTTTTGTCATTCCATGGCCAGAATGATTCTGCTCTAAGGACACAAATTAAATGTATAAATACTTTGTCAGCTATGTCTCTGCTTTGCAAATTACATAAGTGCACCAGATCATTCCATTATTTACTTAGAATCTCAGGTGACTGAAGGTATGAAATCCATGATCACAAATATACTGGAAATATTCACTCCATGAAGTTCAGTGGTTTAATTTGCATTTATGTGTATTTCTAAGACTTTGCTAGCAGAACTGATTTTCAAGTAAAGACCTCTTGGAAGAGACCTGGAATAAAGGTGAAGACAGAGACCTATGGAAAAAGCACCAAGCATGACATATGATCTTTCAGAGAAGTCACAACCTGCTTTCAATGGATTAAAACCAGACACTTTTTAACAAACATACTTAAATTGTTGTGGGGTTTTTTTCAAGATATTTACTGTAAAGTTTGAAAGCATCTTTACATTTCACCAGTAACCATTTTTGTATAGTCAATGCCAGAGGCATTATCTCATTTTAGGAATGTTGGCTGACCCTTTTAGGTAACTGTTCCACAGTGGTACAAATGTAAGGCTCTGGCAATCAGTTATGGTGGAAGGGTAGCATGATTTCATATGTGTGAGTTGGGGAATGTAAAGAGTAGACTTATTATCCATCAACCACAACAAAGAGTATTGTGGTATATTATACAATTTATGTAGAATATGAAACTTTTGAGGGTTAGTTTTAAAGAGAGCTGGTGTTCAGAAACAAAAAACATTGTGTATTAAGGTTCTTCTCTACATATATGCTGTTTTAGTCATCTCATCTAAAATTTGCAGTTTGCTTAACATGTTTCAAATTTTTCATAACTGAACTCTTAGATGTGACTGTAAGTACAGAGAGATTTCTTGGAAAAGCTACAGACATAAGAACTATGTCTAGAAGCTGAGGAGAACACGTGACAGCTAATTCCTAAACTTTATTCCTAGATCATAAGTACACAGAATTTGGCTGATTGTTCAAAAATTTCAAACAGTGGCAAATTTTTAACATAAAGTTAATTCCCTATAAATTACATTGGTTGGTGCTTTTTCTTTTTTTTTTTTTTTTTCTTTCCTTAGTAAAGCATTAGGAGTAATTCTGGGTTATCCAAATGATTTTTTGTTTCTTGGAGTAGAAACAGTGTTTGCCATGGCTGCATTAGTTTTCTTCAAATCTCATGCTAGACAATTTATGTTTTATGAAATACCATAGACAATTGTACTAGAATACAAATACAAGTAAAATTAAAATTTGGGACATTTTGTTGAACTCGAAAAGTAATGCAGATTCATATTTGGACTCAGTAACCACGTCCATGTCTCAGAAAGCTGTTTTAGTGAGCTTTTTTATGAAACATTACTGTGGGGAGCTAGGGGAAGAAAACACAATATTTCAATCTTTTTTCTCAAGTCACATGACCTGGAAAATATCAGAATTTTAAAAATTCACGTAAAACCACTATGATTTTAGGTGAATACTGGTAGTGTAGACATTTCACTTAGGTGGAAGTGCTTGTTGTACTGCTGAGCTATATTATACATTATTCTACAGTAACCAATCACCAATAACCAATTAACACCACGTGGTGTTAATATTATGCCAAGATAATTAAAGTTACCTGTGGTATAAGTCTCAAACTCCAATTTTAAATAATGAAAATAATTTCAAAGAATAAAACCTAATAAATGTGATTTAAAATGTCATCAATGGCATAAAATCAGTAATGCAAAGGAAACCAGAATTTAGATATTGGTTTAGCCACAAAATTCTCCCTATACGTAAATGTAAAGTCTTCCCAAAAATTTCGTACTTTACGGTACCTGAGATAGGGTCTTTGTACTCTCAAACAGATCAAGGCTCCCGTACAACGTGGTCCCATCTATAAACTGACTGAGGGTACGCTCACCCAGGTCACTGGTAAAGATATTGAACAGAACTGGCCCCAGTACTGAGCCCTGGACAACAGCATTTGTGAATACTGGCCAACTGGATTTGACTCCATTCACCACCACTCTCTGGTCTGGCCCAACCAGCCATACTTTACCCAGTGAAGAGTTCACTCATCCAGACACAGAGCAGATACAGAAGTGTACTGAATTTCCATCCAAATCATAATAGGAAATATCTCTGCATGTTTTGCCAGGCACCTACTTCTCAGGTTACAAAAGCCCAAAACCAACTTGTGAACTCCCTTTTTTCTGCAGATAAACCTCTTTTTCCTCTAAAATAGAGTAATATTGTATTTGCAAGAGGTATCTAGATCTGATCCTCTGTGACTTACATTTGATATAGATTATATGCTGGCTGTCAAAAATTCTACTGTAACATTCATATCCAAAGAGCCATTCAAAATGTTTAATTAATATTGGACTAAAATCATTAATATTTTGGCAAATTACATTACACTACTTAGTGAAAAGAAAACAGTATTTGTCAGATACCACCTAGGAAATTGATACAGAAATGAGTGTCAACTCTAGTTCAAATTTTCAGTCAGAATTTCTTTTTAAGTGTTATTACATCAGATGTTTACAGTTGATCTGTCATTCTGAAATAGTGTCATGGAGAGAGAAGAGGCTTTATTTGGACTTCTTCTATATGTTCTTTTGGAGGCTATGGTTTTATGACTTCATAATGGATTCTAGTCTGGATGGAACATTTACTATTTCACTTAAATGAGTATTCACAATGGATGCTTCTGCATTAAATTATTCAAACATATCAATATATTATCTGCCTCTGGATGACACCTTCTCAAATGCACCTTTTAATATGCATCAGAGAGATGGGACTCAGAGCTGTACTTAATTCGCAAACTATTTATTGTTTTAGAGAGCAGATCTTCTGAGACCACAAAGGTGTTACTGATAAATCAGTATGTTTTCACAGAAACATACAGTGCTGGATTCAGTTCAAGTAAAATCCAACTTCAGAAAAGCAGGATAATAATTTTAGTGCAAAATACTGCTCTAGCAGGTGCTGTAGTTGTTATCCACATTATTACTATTGATAATCCTCTACATAAGGGATGCAGGTTGTTTCCTGTAGCTTTGAAGTTTTACTTTCTACCGCGAATAAATTCTGAGCACAGTTAAGACATGTTGATGCTGGCATTTGCAATAAACTCTAAATTTTACTTTTTGTCCTGATCATAAATTTAAGTTACTTTGTTTAAGTCAAGAAATATGAATATGTTTATTTTTAAAAACTACTAAAGCTTAATAATTTTTCATAACTTGAATATATTAGCTTCACAACCAATTTTAATAGATTTAATTAAGCTCAAAGAATAGGATAGTGAATCTTTAAATGCTCCAGTTAACTAGAAAATGGCATCATCTTCATTTCATTCTCCAATACCGCTTTTAATTATTCCCCTTGAATTACTATTGGCTGTAATTATTTTTTTTTTTTCTTGCAGAGGTGCCACTGTATAAAATACAGGGAAATGCTTGACTACTACACATGAAGACAGTTCATCTCATAACTAATTTCCAAAGCCATATGACTGAATGTAATATAAAAGTGTTGCTTACAATAGACCTATTTTAACCCCAGAGGAGGTGAATTCTATTGAAGTTCATGGCATGCTCATTCTAAGAGGTAATTAAGGGCTTAAATCTTCCTTCCCTTCATTACCCTCCCATTTCCAAATCTCAAAATAATCTGTTAAAATGTTACCTTAAAAAATGGAAGTGACAAAGCTTACCTCAGTACGTTAGGCTAGTCTGAACTTTTATTAGTATAGATCTTATTTTTATGTTCAAATAAATTATTTTTCACAATGATTATTCTGTCCTTAAATAAATTATTTTTCACAATGATTATTCTCTCCTTACATTTAGCATCTAAACTTAAGAGTCTAGCCTTTCACACACAATGGGTAAGGGCAAAGATACACAAAGTGTACTCTATAAATTGTGGGGGTTGAACAAATTCTATACTTTCAATAATTTGCAAGAGAGAGACTTACAGAAAATCAGCTCCTTTTGCTTACTAATTTTTTTTTTGCTACTAAGGCTGTGGGTTTTCACCAGAGCTTCCACCCCAACAAATACAGTTGCAAAGGGCTTTACTTATGTGCTTTTGTTATAAAACTTACATCACATCAGCTACCATCAGGTACCTGCCATGATTTAGCGTATAATTGTATAGTGGGTTTTTTATCACCAAACGTTTACTTGATATGCCTCTAGGGTACTAAATCACCTTAATTTCCTCACTCAAAAATAAAAAAATAAGTACCAAAGTGTCCAGCACTGGACTCTGGCAAATGGCTGCTTGATATCCTAAGAGTAAGGGTAGAAATGTATGAACCAATTACTTACTTTCTGAGAAGATGTATTTGTTTTCTAGAATAAAAAGATTAGTTAAAAGGGCAATGTAATCCCAACTCTACCGCCAAATAACATGGGAAGTTTTGTAATTACTGGTAATGATGGTTGGATTATCCCAAGAATCATGGTGAAATTAAAATAATTATTTCGTAGCCAATGGTTATTAACAGGAAATTACTTCCCTATGAGAACTTGTTGAGTCATTTCACTACTAGTGGTAGTGATGCCAAAAGATTTTTAGTTTTTATATATTTTTCATATCTTCGTAGCTCTGCAGATTATTATTGTATAGTTATATAGTTTCTTAGCTAACTTCAGTACTTTGTTATTCAAACACATTCCTGGAATCCTATTCTAATCTTTCTTCTTCACAAGCCATGTCACTTTCCCATGTATTAAGACATAAAAAATGTGGGGCTAGAAGCAAAGGGGAGGCTTCAGTAAGGGACCAAACCACAAGGGGAATTACTTCATTAACTGTACTTCTAATTGGGGATTCTTGTCAATTGTGCTAATTTGCTGACCTTGGAGTGTTGGAGCCCTATATCACATGTGCATTCTGACATCAGTGCACCTGAAGGACTTTCAATAAACAGTAACTGCTTTTTAACACTTTAATCTTGTTTGGCTTGTGATTTTAGGGCTGAAAAGCCATCAGTAGCAATGACTAGCCATGATCATTAAATAGTTTTTTTTTTTTTAATTTGTGTGCATGTTGAATCCCAGAGATCTCTTGAAATATCATTAAACTTAAAAATAATGCCTAGAGTATATACAACTGTAGATTCATTATTAGAAAAAGTTAGTTCACATGCTGGATTTTCTTTTCCTAATGAGATGCCTGTGAAATCTTGTTAAAATGAAATGACATGTCAAGTACTTGATCATCAGTAGTTTTCAAGTCGGTTTGACTGCAAGGGGAGATTTTCTGCTGAGAAATTATATGATGTAGCTGATTATTTTGGCTGTGGTAATATAAAAACCTCAATTTGATTTGAAAGCAAAAGCAAAGATTCTGCTTTGGAACAGTAACAGCTGATACAAAAAAAAGACATCTTGAGAATTTAGCAACTGGAGTATTAAAAGTACAGGGCGAGGTGTGTTTAATGATAATTTAATATATAATTAGGGTCTTTTTAAATTCATTTTATGATAGTAGTGGGATGGTACCACAGAAGATGAAAAAAAAAAAAAAAAGCCAGAAAACAAATGTAAAGACTTGGATGCATTTCAAGCAGCAATTATAATTTAAACTGTGCAGGGACATAGTTTATGGCTATTCAGGTCTTATGGGAGGTGACAGAGAATGATTCTTGTTGGTATCTTCAATAATCTAAATATCTGCATGGCAGGAGGTAGTCCTGTTACAGAGTTCAAGTTAGTAGCTTTGCATGTTACAATTGCATATCTTTACTTTCTCTTTTTAAATGATATCATTCATGTGTCTGTTTTGGGAGTTCATAAAAATTAATATGATTCTGTTGCAGAATTTTTGAATATAAGAGATTTCTTTATGGTGCCCACAAATGTGTTTTGCTATGTTTTAGATGGTTTGTTAGCGTTTTTTTTTTATCCCACAGACTAATCATCTTATTATATTTAAAATCTGGTTAAAAGTGTAGTGTACAATGCATCACAGTTTTACATATTTTCATGTTTGTGTTTACATTTTTTGCCTGATTTATATCGAGGAATCTTTATCAAATAAGGAGGTAATTTCAACTTGCAAAAAAAAAAACCATCAGCAAATGGTTTAGAAAGTTGAAGAAGACTTCTGGATGTCTAAGGTATCCATTAAAACTGTTACTGGTTTTAATGTACATTACCAGAGAGCCATGCAATTTGTTAATGATTTGGATAAAATCGCTTCTTTTCTTTTAAGCAATCATAAAATTACTGAATGCTAAATTAGGTAATGGTAATAAGGTACTGCACTAATGTGATTCCTAGTTACTTAAAAGTTTTCTTCAGCTACTAGAAGAAACCAGTATTTCAGGTTACTTAAGAATACTTTTCATTCATGTAGTAAATCAAACTTTCTATATAGATGTACATTTTAGTTAGATGTAGAGTGGATCTGCTCAATTATTATTAACAGAAAGAAAAAAAAGCATTTTTATTATATCTTGAAGTTAATTTTTTGGAAGTGTTACTGTAAATTATAGCCTCAAATGAAAAACATGTTTTGTTTTCAGTATATTCATTTGGATAATGTTGGTGATTGAGGCCCGGACCCAGACTGGCAGGGAATCTGAATAATTTATTCAAAGGAATGAGCTGTTTTTATATACTTTTCTATGGCACAGTATTTCCTTACATGGCAATCCTCACTACGTGACCTATCCCGTGTTGCCACATCAGCAACACACTTTCCAAATGTCCTTCTATGGGATGATCACGCGCTGTTCACCCGTCCGTCAGCTCCCGGCAGGCTCCTCTCTGTAGGGGTCTGCCATGTGACACCTCCTGCCCCCAGGGCCCGGTGGAGACAAGACTCTGTGTGCCACCATGTGCTCTTTTGTGCTGCCACATGCAACTTTGTGCTGCCACGTGCTTCTTTGTTCTGCCATGTGCCTCTGCAGGCATGTCTCACAGTCCAAAACCCAATTCTATCTTATTTCTCCCCATAATTCCCCTTTTTTTGTTATATACAAATAAGAATTATGAAACAAAACACTTCGAACATTAGAACATGTCTGGCTCACTGCTCAAACCAAATAACCTCCATTCCTCACAAAAGCAGTATCTTTTTATGAACAGGAGGATAGATGAAAACACTTAATAACTAGTCTTATCTATGAAGACAGTGATTAAACAGCTAGAACTTTGAGGAACAACATAAAGTTGTCTAAAACTTTTACCATCACTCAGAGTGTGCAATAGCTGGAAGGTCCCATTTCATGGTGAAAACTTGGAGAATCATTCCCAGGCAAGACTTCCAAGTTTACCTCAAAAGAGGATCCAGCTTTTATGAGATCAAATCAACAAGTCAAAGTGACTTGATTACACTTTTAGGGCAGAAACACCTGGGTCTGATGGTATAATCCCCAGTCAGCCAGGGCTAGGGCTTGGCCAGACCCTCAAGCCTTGACTGAGTGTTTCTTTAAAATACTTACAAAATTGTCTAAAAACTTTATTAATATCAGTTAGGAACATGACTTCAGAAGAGTTTATTTCTCCCACATGCTGATTGTGAAGCTGGAGTACCCAAGGCTGGTCAGACCACTCTTGCAGGTACCCATCTTGGATGAGAATCCGTGGAAACACAAGCATATCCTCACCCCCAGGTTATCAACGGAAAGGGGCTTTCCCATTTTCCACTTTCAAGATTCCTAACAAGTACCTCAGCTTCTTCTAAGTGAGCTTGTGATCATTTTGAATGCAATTGAAAAATTAAGAACATATAAACATCTTTGCAGTCTTTCTCGTGGACACACCCCATCCCTGCAAGCCCCCTTTTCTGTTCTAACAAGATATAACACGAACATCTTTCAACTTACTAAAACAGGAAAATGTGTAACATAACATGCAGTTTTCTTACAATGAACAGTAAGATAATACATCTAATAGAACAAGCACTGACTGAGCAAAATCAAGCAAGGTAGTTATCTTCCACTGCTTAAATACTTCACCATTTCACAGAATGCATATAAATCCAGGCCTTGGACATTGCAATTATAATAACATTAACTCTCTAAGTGGCTTCAAAAGGTTTCAAAGGTTTCAAAAGGTAACAAGCCCTGAGTCAGAAGTTGCTGAAGGATGAGAGGGTTATGGTTTTTCATTCCAGTGTAACATTTTTCACATCAGGGAAGAAGCAACGTGGGAGCTCTTCCAGTTTCTTCATGTAGGAAAAGAGTACTTTGAAAAAACATATCAGTTAATTTCTGCTTGGAAAGATAGCTTACAAATTATAATTATTATCCATCACTAAAAGCAATTAGAACAATGCAGGGTGTCACAACGTGATGTGGTAAAAAAGCAATCTTTGAGATAGGGTCCAGGATTGTGGCAACATTTTGAATAACGAAAACAGAAGAGTTCTATGGACCAGCTGCAGGAAGGATATGCTTAGCCTGCAGCTGCTTCTGCACAAGCTGGTGCAAATGCTGTAGCCCCTCCCACCCCCAAGGAAGGGGCTACCTGTCTCCCCAGGTCTCTCTTCCAGCATGGCATCCCGAGGGTCTGCAGCAGACAGGAGCCCTTGCTGTAGCGGCGCGGGTCGAGTTGCCACGTGGGTTGGGAAGCCATGCAGGTCCCACTGGCTTGTCTCCTGACTTCTCACATACAGAGAGCCACTCGTGGCCCCCGCCATGCGCTGAGCACAGCCGCGACCCCGCCAGCTCCCAGCACCGCTGATCCCACCCACCCGTGGAATGGGGGCAGCCGCTGGTCGCGGCCACAGTGCGGCTCTGCCATGTGCTCGCCACCATGTGCTTGCCACCATGTGCTCTCTGGCACCGCACCTCCATGGCCCTGCACGCTCTCCCTCTGCCGTGTCTGCCACCGCCGCTGCATTCTTGCAGAGGGCAAACGGAGAGGGAACACCCTACCAGGACGGGCCCCCCGGCTCCAGACACTTGCCGTGACCCAGCTCCAGCTGATGCCGCATGGCGCAGGGCTGTGAGAGGTCTTTTATGATACTGTCTGGTTCCCCTCCAGGGTCAAACGGGTCGGGAGATGAGGGGCCATCTTCTGGTTCTCCTCCCACAGCCCCGACAGACTTCCAGTTTGCTGGTGGCACAGAAGGGGTTGGTACAGCTACTGAGGTGGCACAAGCATCTTTCTTTGTCTGGTTTCTGGGTGCTGCCTGCACTATGAGCGCCTCACACACAGCCCTACAACTTGCAGGGATTAATCACTGGCCAGCTTTCCTGCTTCTTTCAGCTGCACTTCAAGTCCCATGGGGCTCATCAACAGATGCGCAGTTAGGTGTATAACAAATATACACAGTTAGGTGTATAACAAATGCTCACATGGGGCACCATTTGTTGGCAATTGAGGCACAGACCCAGACCAGCAAGGGATCTCAATCGTTTATTCAAAGGAATGAGCTTATACACTCTTCCAAGGCATAGTATTTCCTTATATGGCAATCCTCACTACGTGACCTATCCCGTGTTGCCACATCAGCAACACACTTTCCAAATGTCCTTCTATGGGATGATCACGCGCTGTTCACCCGTCCGTCAGCTCCCGGCAGGCTCCTCTCTGTAGGGGTCTGCCATGTGACACCTCCTGCCCCCAGGGTCTGGTGGAGACAAGCCTCTGTGTGCCACCAGGTGATCCTTTGTGCTGCCATGTGCTTCTCTGTGCTGACATGTGCCTCTGCAGGCAGGTTTTACAGCTCACAACCCAATTCTATCGTATTTCTCCTCATAGGATAATTCAGTCTAATGTACATTAGCAGAGCAATTCAAGTGTTTTTACTTCTGACTAACAAGAAATGAACAGCTTTAAGTGCAGAAAACCCTTCCCTTCTCAGAAAGAAGCTCTGAGGGATTCCAGCTGCACCTATATCCCTCTATTTCCCAAGCAAACTCCAGTTTGCTAAATTGAGCTCCAATTTTTGGTATTGCAGGTGACATCAAGAGAAGCAACAAGTATCACAGTGCAGCTCTAGGAGTAGGTCTTCATTTGCTTTTGTACCTGGGCCCATCATTCCCTGTACCAATTCACTGATCCTGTTTTATCTCACTGTGAGCTCTGGAACTGCTGTCTGTGCCATGGGTCAGCTACTGATGGTCCTGCTCCTCAGATTGGTAGAAGTCCTTATATTGAGAATGAATCACAGTACTCTTCTACTGAGTTAATAGTAAAAGTATAGGTGCAATCTTTAAACTTTGGACAGCATTTTTTCTTTAGCTTTGATCTTCGTGGTAAGTGCTAGGGATGTTGCTTTCAAAACTTTTTGTAGAAGACTGGTCAACTCTAAGCCATTTTGAATTCACAGAGACTAACTTTAAAGCAAAAATATTTTGATAAATCCAGATTAAAGTATTTCAAAATTGCTCTTACTGAGGTTATTTGAACTTTTTAATTGCTTGTACACTTACCTAATTATATTGCGTTAGATAATTTGTGATTTCCTTATTTTGCCTAAATACATCAAAAGATTAATTATTGGAGAATGTTGCCTATGAGTATAATGAATTCATGAGAACTGTGAGTAGTTAATAGCTTTACAAATCACACTGAGAAAACCACAATTTATTTCAACACCTCATGGCTATCCTTGCTAAGTCAGCAGTTCCCATACAGTTTTTTTCCTTCTGTCAGCTAAACTAGTGAGAGAAGTACTTGCCTTCTTCATTTATTAAAATATGGGGTTCCATGGGCTTACTTATTATCAATATTTAAATAACAGGATCATAGCTTGGGTTGGAAGGTACCTTAAAGATCATCTAGTTGCAGCCCACCTGACATGAACAGGGACACCTTTCACTAGACCATGTTGCCTGGAGCTCCCCCAGGCTGGCCTTGAACACCTTCAGGGATGGGGCATCCACAACTTCTCTGGGCACCCTGTTCCAGTGCCTCACCACCCTAACAGCAAAGAACTTCTCCTAAACAGATACTTGATGCATACATGGGGATTGCATCCTTTTATATTATATCATCCTTTCTTATTTGAAAAATTGCTGGGAATCTTACAGAAACTTAGACATGCTTTTCAGTGAAATGAGGCACAGAAAAGGAAAGGAAATATTAAGAGGGATGGCAGTGATTTGATAGATCTAATGAATGAAACGAATGCAGTCAAATGGACTTTCTGACAAGCATCTGTGCATATGCTTGTTGATCTTACCCCTGTTACTGCCCATCATCTGCCTGCTGCTGAGCCATAATCCACCACAGTGGAGAACTGTAGGTGATCAGCACAGCTTTGCCCACGTGGAGGGCAATGACTACTGCCATGCCAGTCCTCAGCAGCACTTTGTTTTTATCTGGGTGTAGTGTGAGGTGTGTTCTGCTGTTGGCAGTTCATGAAAATGTAGTGCGAATAGACTCACAGAAGGGGGTGCTAGGAAGAGCAAAACTCTTCAAATGTATCCTGAAATATTTGTGTATATGACTAGGCTGAAACAGCTTGAGATAGCTCATTGGTCAGACAGATACTGTGATTTCTACTCATTGCTCATTTAAAAAATTTATTCTGGATGTTACAAAGAAAAATATAACACTAATTATGGAAATTTCTTTAAAAAACCAACTTTGTATGTTGATTCAATATTTTAAGAGGATGGAGATTTGGAGAAATATTTTGTGATTTTCTCTTGATGGTTCACTCAGTTCAAGAAAATTAAAGTTAATTGATCAGTTAACTTTAGTCCCAAAGCAGCAAAATAAACAAACATCAATTTTCTCTGTGAGGAAAAAAGATTAGCATATGTTTCACAGTTACCATCTCCAAAGGTGTTCATAGAAATTTCTCTTTACTCTGGGAAATACTGGGAGGAACTATGAAGTGGCCATTCTCTATGTCTGCATCTTCATTTGTCTAGGCAGAGTTTTTCTTTCAGTTAGTAATTTGAAAAGAGATCTTTATTTACATTTGAGAGAGTGAGTACTTCATGGTTAACATAGTACTAGGTACAGGGTACTGACAAGGAGTTGTGATAGGCAGAGGGAGTCACTATTCTGAGGATACATTTGGCTTTGGAGGAACAGTGAGCAAATACTGTTCATTCCAGCTTCCCATTCATTATGAGAGATGGTCTTGTGAATTGGATATTCTTGTTAAATGGATGTGTTAAATCTTGTCCCAGAGCACACTCATTTGGAATGACTGAAAAATGGATGGCTACAAATATATTCCATCATTAAGCAGTTGTTAAATCTCCATCATAATCTGTTTTCATCTATGATTTCAAATCAGCTGGAATAATTTTCTGACCCTTAGACTGTTTAATTAATATTGGGGTTGTGGGGGGTTTTTTTGTTTGTTTTCTGAGTTGTTTCACAGAAAAAGCTAACTTTCTTCTACGCAAGTCCTAGATTCTGTATTCATAGGACACATGAGCAAATGCTCAATAATTTTAGGCATATAATTTAAATGCAAACGACTCCTCGGTTTTAAATGAATCATGTGCTTTACTAAATATGAACCAAAATAGAGAGCAGGGGCATGAGAGGTGGGAGGAAGCTGTTCTGTTAGACGCATATGTTAGGTCTGTCTTCTTTCCATGGTCTTAGGGCTGACTAACAGGGTGTACTACATTGAGAAATAATAAATGTTAATTGTTTTGTTTACAGCACAGTGCATTTGTGAATTAGGCATAATTTATGTAAAACTATTGCATGAGGTACAAGGATGTGGACAGTAGGTAGACAAGACAGATTGCATTATTGAACCTAGAAAACAGCAATCAATTAAATGGAATAAAGAAATATGATGATTGGTTATAGAAATGTGAATAACTCAATGCTTGTAATACCTACCATTGGCGGAAAACACTGATAATACAGTTACAGCAAATGAAGCTAAATTATTGTGTATTTAAAGGGTTAGAAGCATTGTGTGTCTTGTTAACTAGCCAGGGATTTTTAAATTAATTCATCTCTAATATGCTGTAAAAAGATAGAAAGCTGTACTTTTCAAAAAAACCCAAATACTTTCTGACTCTGAGTGTATTTAGAAAAGAAAAATATTAGTAAAATTCTAGGAGAATTTTGGTATAGAAAGACAATGAAATTATTTTACCAAAGGTAAGTAATTATTAGATTTTTTTAATATTCTGATACCAAGAAGCAATTGCTGTCTCAGGTCAAGATTAAAAATATGCCAAATATAGCATATCCAAATAAATGAGTCTTAAAATAGAATTTATTATTTAACTGTGTGAATATGTTTACACGGGCTAGAAAACTGACTGTACCAATTTGCTTTGCACCTTGAAGACAGCAGTGCATGGCTGCAGCCAGAGATCTGCATTCAGTTCTTGTAGAGCAGTTCCAGTTCATGCGAATGACAGGAGTTGCCATAGATATTTTAAAATGTGGCTTTTAGTAAGTAGTCCATTAAACAATTGCATACTCAACCAGTCCAAAAATTACCCTTTCTAATTTTCTGCCTAAAGAGCACTGTTATAAAATCTCAAGAAAAGCAGGAGATCATCATGGCCTCTAGGAACTCTGTGGTACTGTCTAGTAACAACATGGGAAATTAGCTTATGCAATTTTTCGAGAAGGATGCTGAATCTTGGAGCTGAACCAGAGGGTTAACAAGATAGGTTAGCTGTACAAATATCTGTTACAACACTGTAGTTTTTGGGACAAATGAAGGCACCAAGGCATGAAAAGGAGTGGTAGGAAGTGGAAGTCCTAAATATGAGGGATTTGAAGAACAAAAGGTGCCCCAGAGTGTAGAATATATAGGAAGAAGGTCAGGAATTTCTGTCCCCACTAATAAGTATAGGTGGCAAAGAATATAATGGGGTACTTAATTTTAGGGTTATCTGCCACTAACAGGAAAGCAAATGGAAAACTAGAAAGGGAAGAATACAAGTGTCTAAGACCTTGCACTGTGAAAAGAATGCCTACAAGAGGAAGAACTAACCTTTCCAGGAGTTCTACGAAACTCAATTTCTTTTCAGCTTTCTCTGAGAAGAGAAGTCTCTAGCAGATAGTTTAGCAAGAGTTAGGTAAAAAAAGGGTTAAAACGTACTACTCAATTGCCTCAAGACTGACTCCAGCATTATGTCAGTGGAGGCCTCACCAAAGCCAGCTGCTAATGAGGACTATTTTTGTTTCAAACAATCCGTTTCTGGATCTAGCCAATTTCCAAGCTACTACAATGGGGGGGAGGGGAGAAGGAAGGGCTAATATCCTTTTCCACCCTGATGTCAACTCTCATGTTCATCTGATAGCACAGCAAGCAGATTTTAAACACTAACCCAGTATAAGGTTTCTTTCATCTTGCTATCTGCCACCCCTCACAATATAAGAATAAAATAGATTAGTCCTGTTATGGTGGGAAGTACCAGCTTCCTCTCTGACGAAAATATTCCAAAGTGAGGAAGTTAAAGAAGGTACCTGGACTTTCCTCATTTTGGTTGTTAATGACATGTTGATACTTCTGAAGCTTTCTCATGACACTGTTCAGGCAAATTAAGCCTGTCCACAGCAAATGAAAAAGGGTGATCTGTATCAGAGAGCTATCTCTGAATGCCATGAGCACCTCTCTTTGCTTCCTACTAGCTGCAGAGAAGGGTGTGTATCAGCTGCATGAGTCATTTACTTTTGACCTTGACAATAGTAATTTTTACCAGTTTCCATGTATATTTCTAAAGCAGATTCATTTGCTTCATTGCTTCTAACTGATTTGTAATATACCCATCTCAAAGGTATGATGAATACCTTCAGTTTTTCCAGCAGTGTTTTTTTTTCTTTCTATTTCAATATAATAAACACCATTTTTATTTTGCAAATTAATAATGCATTTGAATTCTGCAGGTGTTTTTCTGTATGATTTAATATCATTTTAAACTTGGAGATAATGCAATTGCTCTTGATGGTCAAAAAGGTAGCTCACCCCCTGTAATATGATCAGTTTGCTGTTGCTGTAGTTGTTCACTCACAGCTGTGTGATGGTTGATCTTTGTTTTTAATAGACATTATTGTATCAACCATTTCACTGCTTACCATTTTTTTGCAACAAAAAGCATGAAGATGTACTGAATTTAATTTTCTATAGAGAAACACTGTCAAGGTTGCACTTGAAAGTTGTCCTTTATTGTATCTATGCATTAGCATTTTTTCCACAAGTGGTCTCTGAAAGAATACTTCCCTCCAATGTCTTGTTTCTGCCTTTGCACGCTGACAGAAGTCTCTAGGGTTATTGTTATCTTAAATGCGTCTTTTTGAATTGCAATGGCAGCACTTCTAAGTGTACAAAACATCCTACATACACCTATTCTGGAATGACAATACAAGACCTTCTCTTGTTTTTTTGTGTTGGCTTCCTCCTTTTTTATGTTCTTCTTTGTACCTAGAGGGAGTGCTTTCTCATTCATGCCGTTTCTTTTTTGCTACTTCAGCTTTTGTAAAAGAGACAAATTTGCAACGTGTGTTTATGGCTAGAGACAGATAACAGGTCAAAAGTGATGTAGGAAATCATGACTGTTGCTACAGTGCACAGTTCTCAATGATAGTTTAGCTTCTGGGAATGATGTGGGTGTGGGACATACAGTCATCAGGATGGTGTTTGTGCATGCCAGAGTACAAAGCCCTGAGGTAGAACTCTTCAGGCTAAGCTCTCCAGAGGTGACAGTGACAGAAAGCCCCACAGGCAGATCCTTGAGAGTCTTGTGAGTATGGATGAAGACACAATCAGACTTGCATTTTTCTGGAGCATGTGGCTCAGGACATTCAAACTGCTCTGAAAAGCATCTCTAGAAGACTATAACTCTAGCCCAGGTGAAAAGGGATAACTTAATACCATGTTAAGAAACTCTGATGTGGGAGGAATTTCTGGGATGATGAAAAATGGTGGAGTTTGTACAAGGAAAGATGTGCTCGAGAGGATTCAGAACTTGGGATGCATCTTATGTGTTGGCTTCATATGTATACTGAGTGGGTAACATGGGACAAAAAAAGCTCTCTTTAAATTTCCAGAAGGTCAAGAAACTAGATGTATGTTATATCTGGCAGAATGCTAAATGACACCTCATGATGAAAGCCAAGTATTCTGCCTTATGTAAAATTCTGTTGCTGTGGGTTTAAATTCCTTTCTGACCTAAAATCTCCTGCAGCCTTGGCAGAAAGAGGAACTCTTTATTTCCTCTAGTGCTCTTTTATTTTTTTTTTTTCCATCTTCAAGATCTGGTCTTTGAAGAAAGAATGGAAAGTAATAGAAGCGTTTTTGAAAAAAGAGCACAATAATAAAATGACAGAAAAAAATGAATGAGGGAAGCTGCAATTATGCAAGGGCATAGAGTTTTGCTAACATGCAATAGAACCTGGGAGTTTCCAGAATACAAATTTATTTTAGATCAGGAATTTTATCCCTGTTTTTCTTCAAAATATTAACATTTTACACAAAAAAAAATTTAATAATTTAAATAACTGTGTTCCCTGACACCTATTGAAGGTTTATGCAAACCTTGAGAACAACTAGAAAATATAAAATCTGAATAAATTTAACCAGGGAAAGTTCCAGATTGTGCACATGGGATGGGGCAACCCTGGATGTATGAACACACTGGGGAAGGAGACTGGCCTCACAGTGGGACATTGTCCCACTCTTCTCTGGCTAAGGTGAGGTCTCACCTTGGATATTGTGTGCGGTTTTGGCCACTACAATATAAGAAAGCTATAGAGCTATTAGAAGGTTCAGAGGGGGGCAAATAAGATGCTGAAGGGCCTTGAGGTGAAGCCATACAAGAAACAGCTGAGGTTACTTGGTCAGTTCAGCCTGGAGAAGAGGAAACTGAGAGGAGACCTCAATTGCAGTCTACACTTCATGAGGAGAAATAAAGGGGCAGACAATGATCCTTTCTCTCTTTTTCACCCAGACAGTGGTTGGGCACTGGAACAGGCTCCCCAGGGAAGTGGCCACAGCCCCAAACCTGATAGGATTCAAGAAGGTTTGGACAATACTCTTGTGCACATGGTGTGGCTCTTGGGGTCATCCTGTGCAGGGACAGGAAATCAATAAACCTTGTAGGTCCCTTGCAACTCAGGATATTCACTGATTCTATAAAATGGTAATAGCTATCAAAATTACTCTTATTTGAAAATTTGGATTGTGAAGTTTCAGCAATTCCTACGTAAAATGCTCATGCTGTCAATCTGCCAAGTAATGTATGAACATGGTTTTATGGTTTCATCATCTGTCCTGTTCTGCTTAATGTTGTGCTGGCTAAGATTTATATGACCTTAAGATGTGCCACTGGTTAGTATTTAGTACTCATGTATGTTGGGACTGCCCATAATTAAAAAAAAAAAATATCACCACTGCAGACATAGAGGCAATTGATAGAAAAAGAAAGCAAATAAATGCTTTTGTTTCACTACCTCACAAAGAAGCAGTTGAAGAAAATGTACAAGTTTCATTCGGAGCAGGATTCTTGCAAGATCTTCATTTGCTGGCATTGCTCAGAACTGAGATCTGTAGGGGAGACTGCTTCCTGCCCTCCTACCCACAGCATTTTCCATCACTGCAGTCAACTAGGCAGCAGCATGCAGATGAACCTGGGAATGAGGCAGGCAGGAAAACAAAGAGAAGAAAAAGAGGGCTGCAGACATATTTTTAAACCATCATTTTTGCTGGTGTTTTTTCTATTTAAGTGTGTCAGATTTTATTGTCACATTAACTTGGGAAATACCTTTTGCTTTTACATCTAGAATCAACTTTTAATTCTCTTTGAGGAACTAAATACAGTTGGACACATTCATCTTCCAAGAATGTAATCTTTTCTCTGTGAGGATGACACATAACCTGAAATTGTAAGGTGACCTCTGGAAAGATGAAAGGATATGCCTCTCTATTTCATGCAATTTTTGTTGTCCTAATTAATGGTGAATCTTCACAAGCTGGCAGATATGATCTAACAAATCACAACTGTCAAAGGCCTCCCCTTTCTCTTTCATGTACTCTACCAACTGTTTTTTGACACCAAACTCCATGCTGATTTTTTCCTGTGCCATGATTTCAGTGCTTATTTGACTACTCAATTGCTAGACTGTCAGGATGTTAACCTGACAAGAATGTCAAATTGCTTTATTGGAGGTTTGTAAGTCCATTTGGGGCAAGTGCCAGAGCTGCTCCATGTGGCATCACAAGGGTCTAGGGTGTACCTGTGAGAGTCAGTGAACAATTAGACCAATGCACCTTTAGCAGGAAAACTTCACTTGCTTGGTTTTCTTTTGTTTTTTCTTTCTGTCCATTACATACAATATTTCTAGCTATCTCTTTTGGATGATTTCTAGAGCAAAGCTGGTGGCAATGTACTGTGGAAACAGCAGCACACATTTAATTCTTTGTGAGACACAAATTTGATCGTTAAGCCAGGCAGATCATCTGTTAGAATAACATAGAATGAAAAGAATAAATATAAGTTTGCATAGAAATAGAAGAAAAATGACAGATTTTTTTATAACTGTTGACATAATACAGCAAAGGTAGGTGTCTTATCTTGCTGTGTATTAATTGATTATTAGTATTTTGTATGGGATAGCTGTATTCTCAATATAATCAATTTGACTGCAAGGACCACTTGCTGTTCAGTACTTCCTTGCTATAAGTATGTACTACACTGTGTTACTGTGTCATCAGATTGCAGGGCAAGGACTTTGTGTTTTGACATGTTTCTCCTATTATTCAGTGCTGTTTATGCTAAGATTGTTCTGCCTGTATAAATAGCAAATTACTCTTTGTGTACATGTATGAGAGATAGAGAAAGTGGGAGAAAAATGGAGAAAGAAGAGGAGAGGGAGAGTACAGAAGGGATGGAGGGAGAGAAACACTACATCAAGGCAACAGCTAAAAAGCAGCAGGATTCCCAAAAACAGTGCGCTAATCATTCTGCTATCTGGCTTAGCCATATGGAAATTGGACATGATATTTACCATAACCTGCTGGAGGTTAATTTTTCATTTGGAAAGGAAACTGCAGGTTTGGAGCTACCTGAGATCTGAATGTTTTATAATGCTGTGTGCTGAGAAGTAGTGAGAAGAAATTTAAATATCAAAAATGCACAAACAACCCTGCCTTTACCTGCCAAGACTGACATGTTGTTAGTTCTGTGGAGAGAGAATATTCAAATTTACCTGTTGCTTTTAACGAGTCCAAAGATATTTGCTGCAAACCTGGGTATCAGATCAAGTGCTGACTAAATGTATACTGACCATCACAGAGCTGCTGATTAGAGGCCTTTTTACTCATAATTGCTTGGTCTAAATTTGCACTGTGCATTTTGGAGACACTTCAATACTCCTTTCCTCTAGCAACAGTATACTAAATGTAAACAGCTAATTTCAGCCTTGTGACAGGACTGTAAAGAAGTTGCCCTACTGTGCCAGCCACCTAAATAATATATGAATACAAGCACAAGACCAAGAAAATCGTGGTATGTTTCCTCACTATCAACTTTCAGAGAAAGGACATTCTCAACTGGTATCATTCAGTTACTCATATTTCTAGTTTTGATGCTGAAGATTTTGAAAGTATAAATAAAGAACTTTTGTTTCTCATTATCTGTGTGACTGTGGAACAACATAGTAAGACACAGAGATGATACCTGTTAGGAAAAACCAAGTACATGAATTGTTAGAACAAAATTATGAGGCAATTGGGGTTTCTTTTTATTATTTCTGTAATATTTAAATGCATACTACATGACCTTTTACCTCAGACCACTGACATATAAGAATTGCTTGCATATTGACATAGTATTGGCTTAGTGTTGTAAATCACATATTGTATAAGGAAATTATTATGGCATCAAATTCATCAGTATTCTGTTAATAATATATCTAGGCGCAACCTTAAAAGGCAGTAAAAGGCAGAAAAAAATTTAAAAAAAAAAACCAAAATGTTTTTGTAACCGAAAGTAGCTGCTGCTAGAGGAGATCTCCTCTCAGTGTAGGGTTACCAGGTTTATGCAGTGGGTTTTTATTCTTTTCAATTTTTCTAGGTACAAGAGTGAATTTTGCCTACCAAGATGGAGACATTGCTTTAGGATTTGTTCCAGCCCAATTGTTGCCATAGAGTTGTGCTGGGTCACACACAACCATGACAATTTCTTGCAGTGATCAGCAGACAGTGTGGATGCATTGGTACATCTCACTGTTTCTCCAATATCAGACCACCTATAAAGGACACAGTAGTAAGAGTATAAAAGTGAAAAAGAAAAGAGATGAGGGAAGCACATGGGAACAGGTAGAAATGTCACCCCTAATTCACACCCTGACATGCAGGCTCGGAGATGAAGGGTGAACAATCTGCCCATTTTGCAGCTGACAGAACTAATGTTCTTGTCCTTGAAAGAAATGCCACAAAGCACTGTCAGCTGTCTTTCTTCTTCTAATCAGTTCCCAAATTCCTCTCTGACTTGTATTCCCAGGGGAATTTTTTATTGTCTTTTCACTTTTTTTTTTTTTCCTGCAGGCTTCCTCTTGTCTACACCTTTATGGACTTTTGCCATTTGCCTCAACTGTGTCCCATGGAAAGCACTGGGGATACTTTAATGTGACAATGAATCATCACATTAAAATATCTGTCATGCTGTCAGATTGCTGTAAAGAAAATCAAAGATTAACAACATATTTTCAGTGTTGTTCATTTCCAGTAAAATGGTTCTGCCTTGAGAATTGTATTTTTAGTGGTAGTTTGACAAAATTTACAGGAATTTTTATGGACAGATAGTTTTAATAGTTATAATAACAGGATGGTTTTTATTTCTATTATAGGAAGCAATGGATTTCATGAAAGGAAGCAGAAATGGTCTATACAGCTAGAATAGATCTCAATTAGAGATTGTTAAACTATAAACAGGAAGAGCATGAAGTGTTTTTTTTTTAAATTGATGCCTCCAGAACAACCATCACATTGGAAACAGCACAATTCAGCCTTAAAATTGCCTTATGCATTGGTACATCAGTTACATAAGTCCTGCCCTCCCTTCTCCTTTCCTGTCGTCTCCCTCTCTTTTTGGCTTATATGAGACCTGACATAAAACAGAAAGGTTACTGACTTTGCTGCAGTAATAAAGGTCTGACAGAGAACCTCTTGATACTGTGTTTTTTAAGAGTGGCTGAGATATCTCATCCCCATCTCTCACTCTGCTTGTGATAAGTTCAGCCCCAGTTCCTGCAGGAAGAACTGAAATGCATAAATTTCTGTTGTAGGTTTCCTAAACACAAGAGGAGCAATTAAAGGAAATTTCTCATTTCACGGCCTTTACACAAACTCTTTGCTAACTTCTTTGCTAACTTATAAGTATATGTTCATTTAGGAGGATTATTGTTAGATCAACACTAATACGAGGAAAAGCGCTTCTTAGTCTTCTACATTTACTTCACTTTTCACCATGCTATATCATGTATATTCATAAGACAAAGAAGCTGATCTTGGATTGGTAGTTGGGCAGTCTGTACACAACAGGACTTAATAAAATTTTCTAAAAACTATCTTTATTCTTGTCTCTCACTGTGAATTTTTAATAGCTCTTTTAAACTACTGGAAGTTCAGTAGAATAGCAACATCCAAATCAAAGAATAGTACAGATTATTTATTATCTAGGTTAAATGTTTAATTCTTACACATTGGAAAGCATTCTTATTTGCACTCCATTCTTTTTGGCATGTAGTAGCTATTACTGTGATAGTCAGTAAAGTCTCCACTGAGGGTTACTATGTAGATAAATTAAAGTGTAAGAAATTTATGATGTTTCAGTGTTGTTAAAGTACACGTATCTATGGAAACTTGCTAGAACAACAGAAAAGAGGCTGGTCCAAGATGGGAGGTGAGATATGGTTCCTTCAGGAAAAAGCCTCCAGTTGCTTAGGTGTACATCAGACTGCACCAAAAAGAGTATCTGGTTGGGTTTGGTTGTTTGTTTTTTTATTTGTATAACAATAATAGAGGTATTTGTCTAGTAAAGAAAGAGCTTTGCTTCAGTCCTGTGCAACAGGGTAACTAATATTTCCTACCTGATTTCATTTTTCTCTGTTTAATTAGGGTCATGAAGGAGTGGCATAAATTAGTGGTATGAAATTTGTAGGATAACATATCTGGTGTTTGAAAGAATGGAGTGAAAGGAAGCATTGCACCCTGTTCTTGGCTTCCCATTTGACTCCCATTTTTAACTTTTTTTATAATAGCCAAATTGGGAAAAAAAAAAAAAGATATTTCAGTACACTTAAGCCTAAATTATATTCTCATGTTCCATCTTACACTAAATTCATTGCTTTACCTGATTATCACATAATCTGTTGATGTCTTTGTTTCCAATTAAATGGTGTATGGATAGAGGGTAAGAAGCAAGTAATGCCAACAATATTTGCGTAATATTTCCTCATGAACACTGGAATATGTTATATTCCATATAATCTCCCATGTTCAGGCAGAGTGTTTCTTCCATTTTTATTATGGAAGGTATTGCACATGATATCTGTGGAAATAGAGTGTCATAAAATTAGAGCAACAACTGAAATAACTGCTATGCAATATAGTAATGAATTGTATTCTGCAGCCAAGGTCTACTTCCTTCTAAATGCCATTTGAGGTAATTTTCATCCCACATTAAAAGCAATTGTTTATCTACAAAAACATCTGTAAATCTAGTTATGAACATGCTGCAGCAGCTTTACTGAGTCTGTAATACCCCTTTGTAGCAAACCTTTGCCTGCGATTGTAGCTAACTTTGTTATGGCCTAAGCTAGATTGGTAGTAGTATATTCAAGAATATCTACTGTAATGTTAGGGTTTATCTTTCCAAATAAGGTAATATTTTACCTGACAAGAAGATCAGGAATTAATTCTGTTGCCTTCAGAACACATTCAGATATACTGCTTTTTTTGTCAGCGTTTTGAAGGATCGGTATTAAACCAGATCTGGAATGATATAGTTTGGTTTGCAATCTTGCAGGAAGATTTATTAGCTGTCTGTACATATAGTATTTGTCCAGGCATTTTAAGGTAATCTGTTTTTTAGTGAACTTGGAATCCTAGTTTTAGCCTGTGTATTCCTTTCAGTAGTTCCACCCTCTTTTGCTCTTTTTAGTTAATTTAGATAAACTTATATGACTATTCACTCAGAATTTAAGAAGCGGGAGTTGTCTCTGTTGCTGGCTTATTCTTCTCCTTTATTTGATAAATGTTTGCTGTCATGGCTCAATAAGGTATGAGCTGCAGTCTGTTTAATTTTGGCAGTTTGTATTTGCTGAGGATGCTTGGCTTGCCCTCCCAAATATTTACCTGATTCCACTTAGTTTATTTACTTTCATTAATTTCTTGCATGCTTCTGTGATCAACTATGTGGCCATTATTAACACTGATTGGACACATAGTTGAATGCAAAATTTTTTATTAAGCTGAAGAGAGGAAAACTTGATTTGGGCTTTTTTCAATTAACTTGACAGATGCATAGATAGCACTAGATGGATAGATTCAAATAAAAAAAATTGCTTGCATAGACATATTGTCATTATTTTTTGAAGTTTGCACCTGATGAGATTTTTTCACATAAACAGACATAATTATACTCAATTTGACACAGGGACACTGCATCATCTGAGGTTTTTAGTTTTGAAAAAGTTCATGACATAAGCTGAAGAAACATGAAGTGACTCATTAATAGAGATACAGCATTTTGATCAAATCCATTATTAATAATAATTCCCATTAGAAAGGGAGAATTGAGGTCTACCTGTTTTCCTTTATCAATTTTAATTGTAGATATAAATATTTTTATAAAACTCTGGAGGACTAAGTACATTTAGTTTAAGTTGTGCAGCATACTTGGATGAAAGACTTTCATGTTTAGATATTCGCTACTCTATTGTTCTGCTCCTGTTATATGAAGAATAATATGTCTCCTTATGCTTTTCCCAGGTCACTTAGAAAATCTTTTTGGTTAAAATAATTCAGGCCTTCTTCACCTTTTCACCAATACACCTTCTTTGGACCTGGCATAAAATCCCATTTCTTTGTTCAGAATCTTGTCGTTAACAACATCTTTTTTGTCAGAGACGGAAATGTATCAGGAATCATCATTATGTGTTCTATCTTGTATATTTAATTTCTGTGTTTAGGCAATCAAATGTCTTGTTCTTTTTGCTGCAGGTGTGCACAGAAGCATGTGCTTTCAATGGTCTTTGAAAAGTAACCAGCAGTAACATCTCTTTACAGTTTTATTAATTGGTTGTTTCATTCAGCGCATCATTCTTAGACTCACTTTTTGTTCATGGACAATATGAGAAAACATTAATGGAGCATTGATTATAGAAGCTTTGTGGTTGATAGCCATAGTCTATTTTTTAAAATGCCATGCCACACAACTTGAAGTTTTTGACATTTGCTGCAGATCATTCCCAGCAATGGGTCACATAAAGGGTTGGTCAAAATGGAGTTATATCCAAAGTTAGGAGCGAAACAAAGAGAATTAAAGATCTGAATCCTCTAAACAGAATCCTGTGGTGGGTTAGTAATGTTACCATTTTTTAAAATAAGCATAGATTTATGGAATAGACAGCAAAAGTTTGCTCAGCATGTTACCGTGGTAGCCTTACCGAATTTCTTGGCCCAGCCAACAATAAACTTTTTAGCATTTCGCACAAGCTAATACATCCAGCCACATGACACATGACAAGTTTCTGCAACCGAAATGGTGCATCATATACAGTAAAAGGAAATAAATGTCTAAAAATGTGACAAGAATATCCTCTGCAGCTGTAGGACAATGATAAGCTTATTCTGTTCAGAAAGGAAAGATTTCTTATTTCAAATTCAATACTCTTTAATGTTTTGGACAAAACCAAGGATTAGCAGCCAAGTGATGAGAGGAGTTCTGTTTGGACACACTACTAGAAATTATTTTGAAGGCTATCAGGTTTAATATAGTGAAATATAATACTTGAAGTGAAGCTCTGAGCTCTGCCTCTCTGACAGACCATCAGTAATCATAAACCAGAGATGGGAAAAAAGGGCACACAGAGAGGCAAATCATTTAGCCTTGATTAGCACCAAAAATTCTAATTCAGCAGCTACATTTTCAGACAAAATAAGGAAGAAATACTGGTTTTTTCATGCCTCAAAAGTTCAGCAAGATACTTTACTTTAGTTTATGCCTTATAACTGAAAGACAAGAGGAAAGACAGCAAAACAGAGATCCATATTACTGATTCTGTCAGGAAGTTGATTGAGACTATCAAGAATTATACCATTTTGTTGCTAAAGATAGATGTTCATCTCACCCATCTGTATCAAGCTTTTGATTCATGGGGAGTTTTGCTTTTTACTTTTGATGGTTTTGATATTATTCTTGCAGAATTACTCTTTAGCAAGAAGAACTGGGGGTCTGTGCTTCATTGTAGAGATACAGTAGTCCAAACTTTAGCTTTCTAGTAACAGTTAAATAGTACAAAAGCAGGATTTGTTAATGTAAGTCATAGTATGTACCTGTCTACAGAACATCTGTATAGCAGTCTTTGGGAAGAAGAAAAATCTGTTGCACTAAGGTACACCCCGTTCCCACAGTCAGTCAGCAAAAGCATAATGAAATCAAACTGCTATGTGATTTTTATAATATATTAAAGAATAAAGCGTAATTGTACCGATAAGGAACTAGTTGAACAGATGATCTTGGTTGAAGTAGCTTAGTCAATCAAGTAAGGCATAAGTAGAGCTAATTTATGTTTAGGTGATGTGATTGATGGATGATTCTCAGGTCTCTTTGAATTGTACTTTTCTCTGAGTCATCCCAAATTAAAAAAAAGAAAAATATTCTCCCTTTCAAGAGAATATTCTCAACTGGAGAAACACTGGAATAGCCCAGGAAATGTAAGAAAGTATTTTAATTGGAGAATTTGTTCTGACATATTTACCTCTTGAAGATAAGGGTGAGAATTGCAGTAGTCCTTATGATTGCTATGTACTAACATTGTGATTCTTCTTGTAAGTACATAGATATAATGAGTACTGTAAATGGAGAAACCTTTCAAACCTAGTCAGTGGATTTTGGATTGTCTCAGTTTTGTCTGTTGATTGAAATTCCTGTGCAAATGAAGCATTTGCTTTAGAAAACACCTTTAGTACTATTGGAAAAACTTGTTGACATGAGGATTAAAGGAACAATAGAAATAAATACAAAATATTCATTCTCTGAAACAATAGTGATAATATCAAGAGACAAGACACTCCCTTAATTTATTTAACACTAATCTTACTCTGTGCAATGAACTAGAGAGTATTTTGTGTAGGGATGATGTTAAGATAGCATTTATGCATGCTGAGATGTTTCAGTAGAACTCTTAATTGTCTTCATTTTATAAAATTCCATGAAGATTGAATTTTCTTAGTAGTCGTCCTTTGTGTGCAATGTATACCAATCCAAATCAAGACTGGGTAACATCTGCCCTTCTATCAGGCATTCTCGCACTTACACTGACTTTATCAGACCAGCATGAGTGGTGAAAAGAGTCAGGTTTTTAGGTTTTCCGGTGGCTTTAGAGCCACATACTGCAGTAATAGTTTTCTGCCAAAAAAATACCACATAAATATAAAGGTAAGCCTTGTACTGCTTTGATAAGGCAAAGTAGGAGTGTTTTCTGCATATTTTAAGTGGAAGAAGAATCTGGAAATATAGAAACCAGATTCACTGAGTTTTGGTTGGTTTTCTGTCACTAGCAATTTCCTTGGCATTCCATTTGCTTATACAAATTTTCTCTGGAAAAGTGAACCCAATTGCCCGGTCTCCTAGCATTAGTATAGTATCTACTCTGTTCAGTGAAGACATGCCAGACATTGGAGATTTTCACTCCATCACAGAGAGGCTTATCTTTCTGGGATAGATTAGCTGTACTATTTCCAGTGACAGCTCAGCCATTCGGGCAATTTTCAGTTAAGAAAGAATTGAGAATAATAAAATCCTTCTTGGATCCATCATCTATTTACCTGTTCCCAAGCATCACAAGTTTCAGGATCTTATGGTGCAAACTAACAACACAAGATAATGTCCGTACCTCACCTTACAAAACAGTCCTTGGGAAGCATGCAGATGCACCAAGTGGATCTGCAGACCAGTCTGAATTCTACATGGTTTGCATGAACTGGAATAACTAAGTCCAGATGGATCTTAGCTTTTCCTAGTAACCAAGGTTTAACTTGTTGAAAATAAGCTGATTCAGCCTTGTCTGGATTTTTGTGGAGGCACTGAATGTCCCTACACCAAAAAACCCAGCATGCTCTCTAGGACCCTGGTTAGTCTGTGGTTTCAGTTGCCTCATTATCCTACATAATAGGGTTGGCTGTAGTGTGCCGGAAATATTGACACTGAAGAATCATATGGTCTGCTGGGAAAGAGACCAGAACAAACCACAACATAAAGTCACCCTTTGAGTACTATCGCTGGTACTGTTCTTTTCAAGACATGCACCACAGATGTAAAAAGAGTACAGACAAGGGCAAAAATGTGGAACATCTTTTGTGTGAAGAGATAGTTATTCATGAACCTGAAAAAAAGTTAAGTGAATGGGATATGATGTAGTCCTGTAAAACTGAATGGTGTGAAGGCAAGCAGAGTATTATTATTCTCTGTTTCCTGTAACACAAAAACATAAAAGCATCAGATAATATTGTTGGACAGGGCTTTCAAAATGGATAAAATGTTCTTATTTCTGTAGTGTATTATATACCTTATTCCAGTGTCGATAAAGGCTTTATATTGAAAAATAATCATTGTCATTATGTCCAGTGCAGACAGACAAAACTGCTGCTGTTTCAAAGCAATTCTTTTACCCTTACCAGTTTTCCAAAGCTCACATATTTTAGTCTTTATGTCCATGGGGTGGAAATAATGAATATGCTGTGTCTGCCTTCCTTCTTGCCCCAAGTTATATGTTGAGGTTTTCTTAAGTTTCCAGTTAATGCCAAATGCAACTCTGAAATATCAAGAGCGCTGAGAAACAGAGCTCTTACAGTGAGGTTTCTTTCATAATTTTACAGCTGCTGCTGAACTACTTTAGTGCTGCATGATTCAATATGACAAGTGCTAGGTGGCTGACAGTCTTCCCAGAAAACATATCCCACTTCAGCCAGCAATTCTTGAGTATGTGGTAGGAATTTATTGGTGTATCTACGTACCTTCTGATAGGTAAGAATTGGATTAGAATATGATAAATTTATTTAGATGGTCATAGTAGTCCATATGAATCAGTTTTCTGGATTGTATGCTGCCAGAATCTCATTAGAACAGACTGACATTTCAGAGGTGTAGTGTTTTCACCTGGATTTAACACCTTCCTCAGCCGTGAATCCATCATCAAATGGCATCTGAGCCTTTAATGGATTTACTGGTTTTAGGTTAAGCAATTCCTTTAATGTCATTCTGCTGTGTCTTACCAATTTTCCCTTTTCAATGAAGCACCTTGCGTAAAACCATCAGTTGCTATAAAAAAAAAAAAATTATTTCCCTGTGATACAAACACACAAATTCTTTCAAAATGCCCTTAGCCCCAAGAGCAGCACTACCCTAGCTGGTTTTATCTGGTCTGTTTTTGCCACAGCACAGTTCTCTCCTGGTAAAAAAACTTAACCTAGTTTTTCACATCTGTGAAATGCATGTTTACAAATTCTCTTTGTTGGATCATATCTGTGTATTGCCATATATGTATGGATTTATGTGAGTATATATATATATGCACACACATATACACATATATGCTAAGATACTACACGTATGTTTGCCATGTATGTATTAATGTGTATGTGTATTTAGTTCAAGCACAGTTTACACAGCTTTATAAAGATTTACTTATAGCTGATATAAGCTATAATAGCAATTGCAAATAGTAAGAGTGTAGTGTTATCAGTGGCACTTACATTTTCTTTTGGCTTCTAATTCACATATGTACTCATGCAACGATAATTATGGTAAAGACCATATTTTTTATCTTTATTTTTTATGAGGTCTGTACAGAATTTTTCTTGAAGTATTTTTGACCATCAGTAGACTGTTCTGGATTTGGAACATGGGCACTCTATGTACTCTATCAGTAAAACAGTTGCTGTGGATCAATTAATGTATTACTTAGGTGTTGGTTAACTTTCTGTATATATTCATGGATCTTCTTTGACATTGGTGTCTTAATGTAGGTCACTTGTTTTAGCATAACCTATGACAGCATAGAAATCCTCAGAGTTCCTCAAGCACTGATGAGAGCTCATTATTTGCAACAGCCTTGCAGATGAGGGATGTCAAAAAGGAAATACAGAAATTTATGCACCATGGTTATGTAAAAGAACTGAATTTTGTTATATGGTACTATAACTAAAAAAGATTCCACAGAAGCTTTGTGAACGTGTGCATGTACGTTTTCTAAATTTATATTCTAAAATCAGGTTATCCTTGACCTCATAACCATTTTGATTTGGAACTTTCATCTTAATTTAGGTCTGCTGTTAATAAAGGACAAAGTGCAGTAATAGGTGCTAATTTTTATAAAACAGAACATTAAACTTATATCCAATACCCTCCTATTGTGAAAAGAGAAAGGGTAACCCAAGTATCATTAAGAATTAGACTCAGTTCATCCTGTTTTATGGTCTTGTTTGGAGATTCCATGTAATTTACAGGTATTGATCAGTCTTCCTGTCTCTACATGTTCAAAAAATACAGCGTTAGTATCTCATTTTAGTAGCTTAGAATGGAAATCATGAAAAGATATGTTTGAAGATTTTTTTGGTTTTTTTTCTATACTGAACCAGATACTGGGCCAAGAATAGAATGAAATTTTTGACTCAGTTTGTATGAGATACTATACCGTTTCTTAGTACTTCAGTGTTTTTTCTTGAGAATTGGGGAGCAGTTAGATTTTGTTGTTTGTTTGCTTTTATAAATTAAACTGCAAAACCAGGAAGTGTCAGGATTGTTATTCAAACATACACATTTATATTAAAAATGCTTATTCTTTGTTACAAAGTAGCAGTAATTTGTCTTTGAGCAGTGTAGTCTTGCCTGACCCTAAACTGATTGAATATCTGTAAGCATGAAAATTGGCTGCATTTCTATCATTCTTTCACCTCTGTTTGGATTTCCTGTGAGGCATATTTCAAGCTCCAATCCTTTGCCCAGTCTGTCAGCCCGAACCAGAATTAACTGTGTAGAGAGCTTTGGAAAGCAGTGGGGGGTTATTACTTGGTGGACAAAAAATGGCAAAGCTGCTTTACTACTTTTTAGTATCTGGTTAAGCATGTTCAACACATTTGTTTACAGAAGTTTAGTCACTCAATAAGTTCATGCATTTCTATAACATGTAAAAGAATCTATAGATCTTATTCATTGCATTCAGAACATGTCAATGCATTAGAGCTAGCTGGAATAAGAAGAAATTTATTAGCTTTTAATTAGAGAATGCTGGAAAGAACAAAATGCCCAACTGCTAGTTGTAACTGACAACCTCCCTTAATTCAGCGTGAAAATATTTATGAAAGTTTCTTTTTCAGGTTTACATTCGAATTTGGGTTTCAGCTTAGGGTCTTCTTTAATAGGGTCATGGGCTTCCTCTGCTTCTAAAGGTAACATATTTCCATAAAGACCTTCAAGTGCTCAGTATTCCTGAGCCTGCATTTAGTCTTACTTCTTTCTGTATTTTTTAGCAATGAGCAGTTTTTGCCAAAAAGTGTTACTGGTTGTTTCTGCTTTAAAACAACAATCCAGGTTTTAAAACTCTTATATGGCCATTGCAATCTTTCTTAGTCTTCAGGTAGGCCCTTTAACTTTCTTTGGTCTAGCTGTTCTTTGCTTCTGTGTATGAGAGACATGTCATTCTTTTCCTTGTACACTCATTCCTTATACTTCCATGACACAGAGTTACAAGTTTTCTTCTTCTAGTTGTCACCATGCCTCAGTTTACTGATGCCTTAATTGTCAGGCTTATGCAAGCTCATGATCATCTTCTCATCTTCTCTTCCCACGTCATTTGTTAGAGAAACAGGATCTCTGATTTCCTGTAAAGTTCTTCCTGTAGTCTCATAAAACACATGCCTTTCACTTGCTTGTAGATACAGGGACATGCTTATAACTAGCACATATTTCATAAGCTTGCTGCATTTCAAAGATTGGGACCATTGTTTTGTGTGGTTTCCAAAGTTTTCTGTGTGTCTAAAATTTAATGGTCCAGAAATGAAATTTAAAATATTTTTTGTGGAAAGCAAACTAACTGTAAGTTTCTTTACTATAAAACATGAAAGTTTAAACAAACAAAAAAAAAAAAAAAGTGAGATAATCAATGTGCAGGATTATATTTTTTTATGAAAATGGCACCAAGATTTTGTAAAAGGTGTGTGGATGCATCCTGTTACCTTTGTAAATGCAGCTTTTTTCTTTAACTATGGCTCTTTTCCTTCAGATCTTTTTCCTACTAGTAAATTAGAACTGTCTTCTGTTTTCATTTAGATTAATATGAAGGTTTGAAATGGTTAATTATAAGACACAGAATTGTGCTCTACTTTGAATCTGAATCAATGTCATCTTGTCTTTCTAGACTCAACCTGTGAATTTTGAACAACAGCCATGTTTACCTCTCCTAAGAGGGCCTTGAAAATCCGTGGGGCAGAATTTGGTAATATAATGAAGTTATGTCCAGATAGCATTCTTTCTCTTTCTTCTTCTGGTTGCACTTTCACCAGAGTGAAGCATCCTCTAGCATTGTGGTAACTGTGGACTTTGATAGCCAGTAGTTAGAACAGCACATAGGTATAGAAGCCTGGAGCTCAAAGCCAGATCACTCTGAGCTTTTCAGTCTCTAGCATCAGCATCAAAGAACCACCTCCTATATGTCAATACATTAACTTCTTTTTCTGGGACTCCCAATACTTTTGTAGTTTTATTTCTGTAGTACTAAACACATTGTTTTGACTTTGAGTCAGGTGCATAGTGTGCTGCAAGAATTTGAGGTTTTGCCTAGAGTTCAATTTATGCCAAAAAGTCCTGAACAACAACGCCACCCTGCTGTTTCTGCCAAAAAGTTACTAATCTCCTAAAAAGTGGATACTTTATGGGTTGTAACAGTGAAGTACAATTTGGGATGATGAGGACTTCAGGAGGCTACTAGTCCAACACTGCCCTTAGCAAGCTCAGCTGTGAATCAAGCCGCTGCTCAGGGCCTTATTCTGCGGCAGCTGGAAACCCTCTCTCTCCCCAGGACAGGGCTGCCCTTTGTTCCTGCCTCATTCACCTGAGGGTCCCACTCTCCTCTTCATCCCACAACCTGTACAGATGGCCTGCCCTCACGCATATGGACCTGTCTGCTACCCCAGTTTGGTGCCACCTGCAAACCTGACAGGGTGCACTTGGTCACCTTTCCAAGTCACAGATAGAGACATTACACAGGACCAACCCCAGGGCAGCCGCTGTGGGATCCCACAGGGCACCAGCCTCCAGGAAGGTATGACCCAGTGGCTGTCCCATCTGAGCCCAACCACTCAATCCATTGTGGGAAGGTGCTGGGAGCCTTGCTGAAGTCAGCCTAGCTGATAGATAGCTCCTGCTTTCCCCATGTCTGCAAATTCAGTTATTTTATCACCGAAGGTATCCAGCTGATATGCTTGTGAGTCACTTTTGGTGAAACCACCACAACAATTCCCCATCACCTTTTCCTCCCTCATATTCAGAAATGTGCTTCTAAAGGACCAACTCCATGACTGTCCCAGGAACCAAAGTAAAGCTTGTAGTTATGGGGTCGATCCATCATTTGCTTTCACCCTATGGACAGAGATCTCCCACAATCTCCAAGACTTTTCTTGAAGAGCAGCCTTGCAAGAACATCAGCCAGCTTTCTTAGCACAGCTGAGTGCAATCCATGAGCTTATTTAGAGTTCACCGTAATCCTGGACTCACCCTCTTCTGGTCATTCTCCTTGCTCTTGATTCCTATCCTTAAGAACAGAGAAAGCCCTCGTTAATGAATATTGAGACAAAAGGCATTCCCTGTTTAAGCCAAGCTCATCTGCCTCTGTATGAGAGCCCTATGTGTTTGTGTCATAACAATGAGAACCATCTTCATCTCATTCTCTTGCCTGTCTACCTTTACTGTAAATTTTAACTCATCCACTACTTACTTCAGTTGTGTGACCTTTCGCTCCACATCTTAGTCACTACAGTTTTAGTTTCCATCCATGTGCAGTTGTGTGCCTGCCCTGGGGTGGGAGCCTGACATCCTGAATATTGTTCCTGTGGTCTCTTTTACTCCCATTTCTCAACACCCTTTTCTTTCGACTCTAACCATCATTTCTTTACTAGTCTCTGAGTTGTCATCTCTCTTCCTCAAAAAAGATTTCTCAGTGTGATTTAATCTTTCCACAGAAATCACACTTTCCACATTATTAATACCAAGGAGAGATTTGGGTTTTATACTGTTGCTTCCCTCCTACCAGGAGATGTTGTTCCCCACCTGAAGTCTTGCTTATGGCTTTTGAAGTCATGATGCCACCCTGCATATAGCAGCATTATTTAGATTTTAGAGCAGATATACACTCAGTAGAGGAAGAAGGACTGCAAGTAGTTGTTTATAGCTGATAAAGTCTGACAATCATTTCCTGAAAACATTCTGATTTTGTCATTTTTCGGATTATAATCTTGAAACTCTTAAACTATCATTGCTGTATGAATTTCTAATACATTCTGTAGGTGTTTGTATTTATAATCTCCTGTCTGGAAGTTTGTTTTCATAGTTTAACCTTTTTTATTTCTTTACTTTTTTCCTCATGAAATAGAAAATTTATATGTGTAAGTAATATTAAGAAGTGATATGTAGAAATTTAAGCTCACATGAATAATTTTAAGGGTTTTGTAATTTAAATTGTGGTCATTGCCATGATATTCTCATTTTTTGCATATATATACATCCATGCACAGAGCTTCCTTTCATACACAGCAGATCTCATGAACAGGCTTAATGAGTTAATTCTCAATTTACAGCCAATCTGGGGACTAAAGTTTTAATTTTGCAACTATATTTACAGAAATCCAGTACCAAGTATTAAGATTAAAAAATTTTCAATATCTTCATATGTCAGACAATTTTTTAGCTAAATCTCCTGCCTTACTACAAGACTGTCAGTAGAAATCATTCTAGTCGCCTAGCTGTCCCTACAAAATTAGCAGGTTCTGCATGCTTTTGTTTTAGATCAGCAGCTTCAGAACATCTTGAACATTTCAGACTTCAGTTGTATGATTGTATCATAACCTATGGAACCTCAGTGGATTTTGGCATTAACAAAGTGTTTTTAGTGAAAATTTGAGTTGTTTTAAAGGCAATCCCAATTTTTTTTTTCTATTTTTCTTTCTGACATTGACATTACAGTTGCAATAAAGTACTGGAAGGAATGATTTCCAGCTTCCATTTTAGATTTTACCTGGAATGTCTTCAGCTAAGCCAGGAAGATCTTTTAGTGTTAAATCCCTGACAGTGAAGATTATACTCAAAATGCTGGAATCAACTTCCAGCTGAAGTAATCACACCAACTGATATTGGCAAAGAACATGCTTATGTGAGTTCATGCATTTGAACTCAGCCTCTACACTGTCTCGCTGACTTGCAGAAATTTTCACCTTCACACACTCTCACAGTTACAGACAAGACCTGTTGAAAAGCCATTTGTACCCTGAAAAGTTTAACAGCCATAAGATGTACTAGGAGGGTATGTTCCTGTTCATAAGAAGAGGATAAAGACTCACTGTTGGAAGACTAAGATGAAGATGTCTGAAATCTGTGCAAGGTTGTTGATTCTTTCATTCTAATAAGCTGAAAAAGACCTGCTGAATAGTTCTAATATATATATATATATATATATACACACACATATATATATATTTATATATAAAATGTAAATAATTTGTTAACAGATGAAAAAATAGCTAGAATTAATTCCAGTTTTAATAGTGTGCTGTTTGTCATCAATGTTTTCATGAATGGAGTAGATTATTTCAGGCAACAAATTGCTCCCACACTCTAGTATTCCTCCAGGTGTCATGTACACAAACATGTTTTTGTGCCCCCATGGGAATTATGATATATTTCTGTTACTTGGCTGAATGCATAGAGCAGCTCCTTGACTCATGCTCCCTATGTGAATTATGAATTGAGAACTTCCCTTATGCTGCATTTTCTGAAAAGGGCAGCCATTCCTTTTGATAATCATTCCTGTGAGCCAGCAGAAATCTGCAGAAAGTGATTACAGATAGAATGAAAACACTGTGACTTGATTAAAAAAAAAAAGAAGGACTGAATAATAATAGTAATAACTTGTGCTATAACCACTAATAGTTGTCTTTACTGTGTTAGATGAGTTAGCCAAGTTCTTCCTTTCCACAAGATATTGTAAGCTTTGGCACAGTCATCTTCCATCCCTTTTGGCCTCTGCATAATTAAATGGTCTACAGGACTTACACGAAAATGTACACCCATGCTAAATGCATAGCACGAAGGTGTGTTAGATCGTAACACTGCAGTTACATGAAATGGAGCAAGGCAGTTTAGTAACCTGGAGCTGCAGAAAGGGGCAATCCCCTTTGCAGGCTCTTCTGTACTAATTCTACCTTTCCGAAGCTACCCGCTCTGGAAGATTACCTTCCACATCTTTCTATTTCCATCAATTTTCTGTCTCTGCTTCTCACCAGACCCCTCCATAGGCTGACATAGTTTGATAATCTTTTAGAAAACTAACCCAGCTGGACTTCTCAGCACACTTTATTCACCAAAGTTGTTAACAGGCTGTTCAGCTGGAAGAAGGTCAGTGGAAGGGGTGCCCAGCTGGGAACATTGGGGAGTGGGAAAGGAAGAAAAGGGTGGCAGTGCAAATTGATCCTTCCCCAGGCAAGTAGCTGTAGCTGATAACCATCTCCTAATGGGCGCTGTGGGTTGGCTGGTACATGTGCAGCACAGCCTGCTGCTCCAGGGCCATACCTCCCTCAGTGAAGAGGACATTACAAAGTGGCTTTGCATGACAACAGGCAAATCAGGATTTAAATTTTATGTCATGAAGGGACCCAGTATGTGTTTTGATCTAATACTATATCAGCCAAACTTGAATACCATTATGCCCTCTTAACACCTGTGTGTGTTCTGTACATCAAATGTGAGGCAAAATTGCCAATTGTGTGTGCTTATTCCTTCCTAGGGTGAACTGAGGCTGTACATCCTCCTGCAAAATAATCCTGCAGTGAGGGCTGAGGCAAAAAAAAAAAAAAAAAAAAATTGGTTATGTTGTGATTTATATCTCTGTCAGGCCAGTCTTGGTTTATCAGCTGGAAGCAGTAGTCACAAAAGGCATATTTTTCAAATGCTACAATAAATACTTAGGACTGACATCATGTTGCCTTTACTTTCCTAGATAATTCTTTCTGAGGGGTCATTCTCATGTGCATTGTTTCTTCTTTCTTTCTATGACCTATTTGTTTGTGTTTTGCAGAGTGAGGAAACACCATGGCTCTGCTTTTTGTTCCAAAGGGAATATACAGAAGCATTATATTTTCTTTTTCTTGTAAACACCTTTTCTTACTCAAAATAACTACCTTTCATTATTTATAATCTGTGGTAAATGCATAAAGCATTTCACAAAGCAAATAAGGCAAAATCTTTGCACTTCAAAGAGCACTATTCTATGATCTCCAGGAAGCTAGAGAAAAGAAACAAAGGCGTTGTTGCAGTCTAAGTCTGTAATCCTACAACAGTAAGTTTAGTGTGAACTATGTGAGTCATTTAAATGAGCCAAAAATTAGCTCCTGAAGAATTTGTAGGATGAAACTCAGAGGAGAAGTAAAGTAAGTTTTGTTTCTTGTGGTTTTCTTGGAAACTGTGGAATAGGATTGCATGAGAGCTAAAATAAATTACGGATGGTAGCATTTTGGCAGACTCGGCTGGCTTTATCGAAAGTTGTCTGTACAACTTCAGGTCAGTTAAAGTCTGCAGACAGCCCTTTATAGTTACCTTGATACCCTGTTTCTGCTAGGCATAAGTTCTTAGCACTTTTGTGAACCAGTCCCAAAAGCTGATTGCTGATTTTTATTCCATTCCATTTTCCATCTTAATCTTGCTAAAACTCCGTGTGAAATTAGAATGTGTATAGTTAGTTTCTGAGAACTCAAACACGGACTTAGGAGTATTTCAAGCAATACTACAAATGTGGAATGTGTATGGGTACATATATACAGAAACCAAAAAATTAAATGGGTTTGCATAGTTTTTGCACCAGTATAACTGTATTGAAAATAGTTAGATTAATCTGAGATACAGAAAGGGAAGTGACTGAAGAGAACTTTGAAGGGTTTCAAGCCCTGGTTGGATAAAGCCTTGAGCAATGTAGTCTGACCCCACAGTTGAGCCTGCTTTGGACAATGGGTTGTACTGAAGACCCCCTGTGAGCCTCCATACACAAATAACAAAAACCTGAAATACAATATCCTGAAATACACAGGATAAAATGAACTGAATCTCCAAGCATAACTCTACAAAAACAATTTCACAATCAGCAAGCCAGTCTTGCCTCCATGACTGGTAAGATCATGGACCATGTCCTCCTGGAAATTCTATTGAAGTACGTGATCAGACACAGCCAACATAGCTTCAGCAAGAGCATATTGTGCCTGGCCTTTAGTAATAGAGTGACTACATCAGTGGACAAGAGAAGAGCTACAGAGGTCATCTACCTTGTATCTGTAAGGTCTCCCATGTAGTCCCCCATAACATTCCTACCACTAAATTGCAGAGATATGAGTTTAATGGATAGAGCATTAAATGGATGAGGAATTAGCTGAATGACCATGTCCAAAGAGTTACAGTCAATGTCTCAGTGTCCAAGTGGAAACTAGTAATGAGTGATGTCTGTCAAGAGTCTACAGAAGGACATGCTGTCAACACGTTCTTCAAGGACAGAGTGGGATTGAGTGTTCCTCCCAAAAGTGTTCCACCCAGAACACTGCATCCAGCTCTGTGGTCTCAGGACAGGAAGGACATCGACCTGTTAGAGCAGGTCCAGTGAAGGCCCATGGAAATAATGATCAGAAGGCTGAAGCAACTCTTCTATGAAACAGTTTGAGAGTGTTGGGTGATTGATCCTGGAGAAGAGGAGGAAAACGCTGTTGCAGCCTTTCAGTACTTAAAGAGGATTTATAGGAATAATGAATATCACAAAAAAAACCCTACTCATGAGGACTGCCTATTGGTCTTCATTTTTCTTCCTTTGTTCTGTAAGATGCTAACAGAGTTACCATACCTGTTTGAGCTTCTCCCTCCTTAAAGGCAGGTGTAAAAACTGGGAAGGAAACTGGACGCAAGGGAGGGAGGGTGTGTATTATGGTATGGATACATGTCAGCTTTCTTGTTTGGCCTCAGTAACTTCTTAAATGTTCCCAAACCAAACAGTTTCTGGAAGATGCAAATGGCACTCTTTCCTGGAAAGGAGATATGAATAAAAACTTGCTCAGTGACTCTCACTGTTCTTTATACAGAAGGGAATATCTTACAGATTGCATCTATATTTTTAATAACAAAAGACAAGTAAATCTTCTTTAGAAGTTAAATCAAGCATGTTTTGAATGTAATTATTTTTTCCCTGCAATAGATACTGCAGTTCTGATAAAAATATGTTAAGTACATACCAATCATTTTATGTAGACCTACACGTTTTGTAGAGAATATTAGACAGTATTCTGTTGTTTATTTTGATGCCAAAGAAGCTTATTATTAAAATTATAGAGAGAAATGGAGTCTCCCTGTTCTTTTTGCAAGCATGCAGAATTTGAAGTTTTAAAAACTTTTTTTTTTTTGCCTCCCATTGAAATGTTTTCAGATAGGTTTCTTTACTGGCGTATCAGGGGCTTTCAAGCGTGATTGGAATTCTGTACAGAATCATAGTTCTGATTTGCATGTCCTCTTAGAGACACTATTCAACTGTAAATTAATTACAGAATATAATGGGACTCTATAATTAAGATTTGGCAAAATTCAGTAAGATTATTTTCTATTGTGTTTTAAACATTTTTTATATTACATGAATATTCTTGAATAAGGGGGCTGTATTTTTCTGTGCCTAAATTTCTGAGTCATTCATATACTGCTAAAAAGCTGCTGAAGTGTCTAGTTACATTGTGACTCTGAAAAATATAACCTTGACTGAAAAGTTAGTAATTCCATACCTAAGTTTTTTTCTTCATATCATAGTTAACATGAATCAGCAACAGCAACAGACTGCTTGTTAGGTTTTAGTAGGAATGGAAAGATACTCTTGACTGCCGATTTTCAATCACTGAGTTTCACTTCATTTCTAGTCCTTCTAGGAAACATGGGGAAGCCAATCACAGTTTTTAGCCTTGCTAACAAGTAAAAAAAATATATCTCAGAGAAGATGCTTGTGTTTTGCCTAAATCATTACAAGTTGATGTAACTGTGTTTATTAATCACAGGAAAAATAATGCTCACTGATATTTTGTAAAATTAATTATTATTTTGTTTTAAACACAGATGTCTGAGACATACTGAAAGCATTATTAGCTTTTCAGACGTAGTGATAGAAAATACAGCAGTAGCATAAAGCCATTTATTTTTACTTATGCAAATGTTGAGCAGATGGCTTAGCTTCTTCTCTATGATGATTATGCACTTTCTGGGCTTGACACTGTTCAGGGATAAAGACTGCAGTATACACTGCACATAGATGTACTATCCTGCATTTTCACTTCATGCATGACAAGAAATGTGTACATAAATAATATTAGTAAATTATTCTTATTGAAGTAGTTATTTCTTGGTCTTTAGTTTTAAAAAAAAGGCATTATTAAAAATCTCCTGTACTAATATTTTTTGCAGGAGACTAAACAAAAAAAAAAACTAATGGTTTTATACAAAAGTACTAAGCCTACTAATTTCTTTGCATTAAAGAATGACAGTTAGCAATTCTTTGCTTAAAATTTTGGTTGTGATTCAAGTTGATCATGAAACTAAATGTTGTTCCTAAGTAGTCAGATATGAAAGATGTACAGACTACTAGCCTAATCCCCAGATGTTCCAAGTATCCAAAAGCTCTATTGGCTCTCAAGCAAAAGGGGCAGAAAGTAGCTTTGCAACATTTCTTGAAACAGCTGTCATAGGTTATTTCTTTCAGGGATACAACTGCATGTTTTGTTACAACAATGAAACCAATAAGCTTACTATTTTTTAAGGAAATCACTACTTTGTGTCCTGACTGCAGCCACCAAACTCTTCCTTACACAATGTTTCTTTCTCCCCTGTTCAGTTAGACACCCACAATATCCAGATACACTTAAAATGAAAAGCTGGTTTATACACCCATTCCTGTTTCCAGTTGTTATTTTTCTGAGGCATGAACCGTCTTAAAGATGACCTGTTTCATCTACTTTTATAGGAAAGAGATCAAATGCCTAAGTTAAAAGACAGCATTAAGTGGGAATATCATCTATTAAACTTATATTAAAATGCCTTATTTTGTGCCTAGTGTTGGAAACTCTTATTTTAGACTGCTGACTTCATTCCAGAAAAAAGTAAAATGCACTAAAGATGCAAGTAAATGGAAGGAAATATTCACACGATTTGAAGAATGTTTATCAAAGCTAAATGGTGTGAAGAAATTTTTATGTACAAATCAAGGAAATCATATCACTTAAGGAGGAATAGTTCTTAATTTAATTAAATTTCATATTATTGACCTTTTTTTAATTTGAAAATTTTAAAAGTGATTATCAAATGTTTTTCTAATAAATATTATCACACCTAAAATATTCCATAAAAATCCAGCCCTTGAAGTTATGTACTGTAAAATGTGCATTTCTGTTGGGAAGATAATCCTTTCTCAAATGACATGGTTGTGAATTTTTGAGGAGGGAATAATTTTTGTTAAATAAGAGTAATTTTTTCTTGAAAAAATTAAAAAATGTCAATTCATTATTATGCTAAGTTCTCCATGGTAATATTTAAATTGAATACTTATTCATTCATTTTATTTGGAATCAAAAGGCTGTAACTCATTGAAATAAAATTAACTTTTCTTCTGACTTACCTAGAGGGTAATTTGTATTTCTCACCATGAGGGCAATGGCTCATAAGAGATGCAAAACTAGTTCTGATCTGATAGCATTCCAGAAGTGAACAGATTACTCTTTGGATTACACTTGCTTTAGATAAATTTATTTCATTGTAGGAGTAAAATAGCATTTAGTAACTAAGTGAGGACAATCAAATGTTTTGCCATCTGAAACAAACAGGAAACATGATCAATATAGCACTAAGAACATACTACAGTTTTTAAGGAAAAAAGATTTAATTTTAATTCAGCACTGGTAGATTATAATGATGACCTAAAAGTAAACATACTTTTTTTCATTAAAATTCCACCTTTTTCTACAAGAAGGAGTCATCAAATTTCCCAATAGACTTTTTGGTACTGTATTATTTATTTATTTGTTTATGCCATTTGAGGTTTAAAAATAAATTCTTCAGTTCTACTGTAAACTACCATAGAGGTAATTCAGTTCAAATTAATTTCTGATAAATTTGGATAAGATTGCTATCTGCTTGCTATCACTTTCTCAATAAGTCATGCTCATCCTCAGCATTTTTCTTGTCTCCCCTAAGTTTGGAAAAAAACAAACATTTTAGCTATAAGGAGTTGCAGCTCATCAAACTTCATGTAGTAACAATCAGATCAAAAATTATAGTGGATATCCCCACCGTATCACAAGGTCTGTAACACTCGAACCTTTTTCTATACCAGGCAGTGTCATTAAAAGTCCACAAATCTGTGTCAGATTGTGAACTCCAATTCATATCCTTCTTTCCAAGGTCAGGGAAACTAGTTGTGGATTTAGTGTAGTGATCCTGGTTCCACTAGGCTTGAAATCTTATAGTCTTTTCCAGACCTGTTCTAAAGCAATTTCATTTGTAAGTTCAAAGGGACTTTGAGCAATTATAACAAAGACTATAATTACTGAGAACTTGAAAGTAAAGGGGAGGAAGTTCTCAAGCAGGTAATCCCTAACAGAAATTTTGTTAGTATTTAAAAAGAATGGAGGCAATCTCAGATTATCATGGAATAGAAACTCCAGCATTTCATTTTAGTAGCTGAGTCCAGCAGAATTAGATCCATGTTCATGCTGGCTTATGCTAAAGCTAATGGACATAAACAAAAGGAAGCCACAGTATGCACTGCAGAGATGGCCAAAATTGACCTGAACCTGTGTCAGTGTCCTGCAGGAATGTGAGCAGTGTTCACACCATAAACATCAGGGAATTTCCAGGAACTATATTATTGTAGACACAGAGATCTCATGTGATTGAGATCTCTGCATTTCTAAAGTGGAAAGTACATCTAATACAGGAACACTGGTGAGTGGTGGAGATTCCAGAGGAATTAACTCAAAGCCAGTGTACCTGCAGTAACAAATGAGTCAACATATTAAGTGATTCTGCCTGAAGCCTTCCTATCCATTTGTCAGTATTCCCATGTCTTCTTTATCTGGCAAGACAGTGGAGAACATCTGCTTCCAAACTGACTGCTGGAAGTTTTTGAGTACAGGAATAAAAGTGTCTATCTTGTTTCCCAAACAGAGTTCACTACTCAGACAATATTTGCTGCTGACTTTGCCTTGTTTTTCAGAAAATAAGCATGTCAAAAGTACAAAAGTACATGAAAGGGTTCAGCTTACATTATTCCCCACTTTACAGATTAATGGCTGCTATAAAATGTCTTTGTGTAGAAAAAAAAATTAAAAGCTGGACTTTGCGGAAGTTCTTCTACAGGGTCTTTATTGTATTGAAAATTTCATAAACCTTATGAAAATCCTTTAGTTTGTCAAGAAGGGTGATATGCATATATGTAGAAGTCATGGGGAAGAGTTTATTATATGCTTTGTAAGTATTTATAGTGTGAGCTTTTAACCTGTATGAGGATAAGAAGAGGGTTTCTAACAGCCACTTGAGGAAATTAGTTCAATTTGTTTGGGCAGTTCTTTCTTTGAAATAATATGCTTTAAGTAGCCTCAATATGTTTTCTGAATGTCTGAAATTAATTGGAAAAATAAATCACTAGTCCAGATGTTATCAATGGTGTTGGGTCTATTTTATTTTATTTTATTTTATTTTATTTTATTTTATTTTATTTTATTATTTTATTTTATTTTACTGGAGTATTTATCAGCTGAATAAAAGCATATTACAGTTCATCTGAAATATCAGCTCAGTATTTCAGTAGTATTTCAAATACAATTTAGGTGGAACACATTTCTAATTCATAGTATGTTAGATAACACTACACACACTGTACTCCCAAACACAGGCTGCTTTAAAGGTATACTTTATTTTTTCTCTTTCATATGCCCAGATGGTAATCTGTTTGCTTTGGGGTGAACTCATGAAATGAAGCATCTGGAGTTTAGAGTGTTTTGATTTGCTTCACTAGCTTCACCAAGTTCTGACTATATTGCAAAATATTTATTGCTAGAGCTCTTACCCTGAAAATAATGTTGCCAAAGGGTAAGGAAATCATAAAAGTGTTGGTACCCTTTTCCAGATTACAATTCCACTAAAACTACTGCAAACCTTAAATGCAGGAGCTGAGTTTCCCAATCTGAAGATGAATGTCATGTGCATTATAAACACAGTCCTCTGAAATGAACCAGGTCTACACTTGAATCATCCATTCAGTTACAAGTGCAAGGTCAAACAACACTTGGCTTAGTGTAAGAACATTCATATATAGTTGATTTAGTTATAGTGACAGCTCCATATTCTCTTTTATATTGCAAAAAGATATCAATTACATTACACGTAAATTATAGCTGTAAAACGTAGTAACTCTTATGTATGCATGCTGGAGATTTATAGATGTAACATTTTTAATTCAGGCACTTGTTTCTGTATATGACTATGAATAAGGATAAATCTGTATGTGGAAGAAAAAGGCAATCTCAGAGGCAACTCAATTTTGTTTCAGAGTAAGGCAGAGAAGCTGTAAGCAAAGTAATTCCTTCATTGGTTCTCCCCCTTTGGTAATCCCTATGGATTTTCGCAGCTCTTAGGCAAGCCATGTCACTAGCACTGAAATCACTCTGTGTATCCATGGCTAAAGCAAATAGCATATTTCTTATCTCTGTCAGTTTTAGAAATTATGCAGGGCAACTCTGAGTAACAAACAAACAAAAGCTGAAACATGCTTATCACCAAAGCTAAAAAGCAGTGCTTTAACTCTAGGATTTTTTGTCTCATGTTGATTATCGTGACTATATACTTTAGGTGGTGTTGAAATTAAACTTTTTTTACTATTTTTTTTCTTAATGAACTTCTCTGTAAATTCTTGCGTAAATTATCCTTGGTTTGTAATGGCAAAAACCAAAAAATTCATTGTTATGCAAGAAATAAGCATTATGTCATGGGAAGCAATGTTGTTATTGTAAATAATAGAGGCAGAAAAGCTACATGGGTGGGAGGCACCTGAAAAACACAGGTTATGATCAGGTAGAAAAAACAAGAGTACTGTTGGACTTATTCTCATACAAATTAAAATGTTTCTAATACCTGCTCTTTTAATTTCACCTCTCTTCCTATCTCAACACCTATTTCGTTGAAATGGGAAACACTCTTGAATAAAGGGTTTATTACTTCATTTCATCTTGTGACGAATCCTATTTGCTGAACTACCAAGGAAAACTTGTAAAACAAACTGTTGCAACAGTTTAATATGTATTATATAATTTCATTAACTTTTTTTTCTACCAAAGAGCAATTTCTTTGAACTAGCTATCATGCAACAAAATAAAACACTCTTGTGAAACTCTGTAAGATTGAAATCTACAGTAAATAGTGATGATTGAATGTCAAATGGTGCAAGTGAGTATTGAGCCTTTTAGATATTTGTGTTGTCTTTGTCCTGTTTAGTGTTACGTATTTAAGCTTTGTCTTTAACTCTGGCTGCTTTGAATTGTTATCTAATGCAGTTTTGTTAAAAGTCTTTGGTTCATAGAAGACTGTGTCTTCCCACTGTCCATGGTAAAAAGAGGTGATTTCTCTAAAGACTGATGTAATAATTCCAGCTATTTTAACCATTTACTCCTAAATGTCTCCAAAATTAAACAAAATTATAGGAGTGGTTTACAGAGCATTGGTCCATCATGAGGTATTCACAGCTATAAGAGAACATATCTGACAAGTGGTGGTGTTACAGGTTATTGGAAGTGAGTCGATGATGAGATTCCTTTGCAAGATACATTCAGAATATTTTTCTGTCCTTAGGGAACACTTAATAGCTGTAATTTTGTCAATGTGTAACACACACCAAACAGTGTTTCATCCACCATGCAAGGAAGTGGGATGGGTTGGATGAGAGGTTTGAGTAGGAGGCTTATATCTATATTAGTTACCTAAATGTTTGGAATAACACAGATAAAAATAAAAACCTAAAGATGATACATATATATAGTTGAGACATTAACAAAACTGCCTTCTGGTTTTCCAGATACATGTAAGTTGATTTTGGTAGGGGGCTGTAAACCTGAGGAGCACCTGAGAGGTAGGAAGAGGAATCAAACACCTGTGTAGTCTTTATGAAGGAATGTTGTTGATGGCAAAGAGAACGAGCACTGAGAGAGTCAGATGATTATCATTTCATCAGATGACACTTTGACATTTATCCTGTAGCGAAGATCTTTGGCTTTCATTTCTTGATAGTTTTGATTTTGCATTTTGTTTGCAACATTTTAATAGTGATCAAATATTGTGACTTTCATTGGCAAATTAGTAAATTTCTAAAGTCAAAAAAAAAAAAATGTTTGGAAGTACTGATTTTACAAAGACCATAAGCTTCTTCACATCAATTTTGTCTGTAATCATTCCTAAACATTAGACTTCGTGAGCATTCATTCTAATTGAAGGTTATATGATGAAAAATGAAGAGAATGACACAAGTTCATTATTTTATTGCAGAGTGCCTTTATATTTTGACTCTGAACAAAAGCATCAATAGATTTATATGGGCTTTGAGGAAACGAAAGGAGATAATATTTTGGCTTCAAAAATCTGAACTTAATTAGTTTTCAAAAACCCTATGCATAATCATTAAAATAGGAACTGTAGTAACTACTAGAACTGATGATGATATAAATCTTTAGGATGTTTGCAAAGTGAAATGTCAGCATTTTTTCCCAGTTTCTTCATGATTTTAAACCTGAAAATATTGCTTTTGTTCACTTTTGATCACTTCCAGTAGCTGACATAAAGTGATGAGAGATGTATATTTTAGATCAGATGATAAAATATGAACCCAAAAGCATATCCAGTTTGTACTGTATAAATATTAGAAATTATTGAAAACATCATCCAAGATGAGTTGGATGAGTTCTCAAGAGTACATTACCCACTGCCTTCCCCCAGTGCTGCCTTCTGGCAGCACTGTATATGTGTGGTTTCTGACAGATATTTACCCATGTTTCACAGTGACAGAAACTGGAGGTTGCACAACTCCCATAGACATTGTATTTCAGTGCTAAAGTATACTTAGGAATTTTCCATAGGAATTTGACCTATTTTTCTGCAATTTAAACTCAATACTTCCAGCTGTGTCAACTTCAATATCTGATTTTGTTATTACCAGTATTTTGTATAGGATCTGAAATGCTAAAGTGCAACTACATATCTACAGTGTGCCCTTTAACTCCAAATAGCAAGCAGTGGATATTTCAGTGTAATGTCTACCCTCACAAAGCTACACTTCCTCTGTGTCACTCTACACTGCCTCTGTCCTCCTCACAGCTGGGGAAAGTGGAATGAAGTCAGGAGAA